>NC_091981.1:188836375-189164105 GCF_044704955.1 Pristiophorus japonicus
ATTACATCCAGAGCTTGGTGGCAATCTTGAGGGCCTGGTCTTCAAACACTCTTTTCCTCAGGTGGCCGAGGGCTGCACTGGCGCACTGGAGGCGGTGTTGAATCTCGTCGTCGATGCTTGCTCTTGTTAATAGGAGGCTCACGAAATATGGGAAGTGGTCCACATTGTCCAGGGCCGCACAGTGGATCTTGATGACTGGGGCGCAGTGCTGTGCAGTGAAGACAGGCTGGTGGAGGACCTTTGTCTTATGGATATTTAGCGTAAGGATCATGCTTTTGTACGCCTCAGTAAATATGTCGACTATGTCCTGGAGTGCAGCCTCTGTATGTGCACAGACGCAGGTGTCGTCCGCGTACCGTAGCTCGACGACAGAGGTTGGGGTGGTCTTGGGTCTGGCCTGGAGACTTCCCAGGTTGAACAGGTTCCCACTGGTTCTGTAGTTTAGTTCCACTCTAGCGGGGAATACCTGCTCTTCTGTATGGCTCAGAGACATGGACCATGTATAGTAGACACCTCAAGTCGCTGGAGAAATATCACCAATGGCTCCGCAAGATCCTACAAATCCCCTGGGAGGACAGGAGCACCAACCTCAGCATCCTCATTTAGGCTAACATCCCCAGCATTGAAGCACTGACCACACTCAATCAGCTCCGCTGGGCAGGCCACATAGTCTGCATGCCAGACACGAGACTCCCAAAGCAAGTGCTCTACTCGGAGCTGCTTCATGGCAAACGAGCCAAAGGTGGGCAGCGGAAACGCTATAAGGACACCCTCAAAGCCTCCCTGATAAAGTGCAACATCCTCACTGACACCTGGGAGTCCCTGCCCAAGACTGCCCTAAGTGAAGGAAGTGCGTTCGGGAGGGCGCTGAGCACCTCGAGTCTCAATGCCGAGAGCATGCAGAAATCAAGCACAGGCAGCGGAAAGAGCGTGCGGCAAACCAGTCCCACCCACCCCTTCCCTCAACGACTACCTGTCCCTCTTGTAACAGAGTCTGTGACTCTCGTATTGGACTGTTCAGCCACCAAAGAACTCACTTCAGGAGTGGAAGCAAGTCTTCCTCGATTCCGAGGGACTGCCTATGATGATGATGATTGCATCCAGAATACAGCTGTTTAAATGGCTGATGTATCCCTTTTGGTTCCTAACAGTAGTGCTCCTTGTCTAATCGTACCCTCAGGCAGCACTTTATACAGCTGGAGCTTACATGGAATAGAAAATGTATTTAACTAGCAAATACTAGGAGATCCAATCATCAAGATTCATGGCGCGGCCCTCGACAACGTGGACCATTTCCCATATCTCGGGAGCCTCTTATCAACAAAGGCAGACATTGATGCGGAGATTCAACATCGCCTCCAGTGCGCTAGTGCAGCCTTCGGCCGTCTGAGGAAGAGTGTTTGAAGATCTGGCCCTCAAATCTACTACCAAGCTCATGGTGTACAGGGCTGTAGTAATACCTGTCCTTCTATATGGATCTGAGGCATGGAAGATGTATAGAAGGCACCTCAAGTCGCTGGAGATTTATCACCAACGATGTCTCCGCAAGATCCTGCAAATCTCCTGGGAGGACAGACACACCAACATCAGTGTCCTCGTCCAGGCTAACATCCCCAGTATTGAAGCACTGATCACACTCGATCAGCTTCGCTGGGCAGGCCACATAGTTCGCGTGCCAGATACGAGATTCCCTAAGCAAATGTTTTATGTGCTGCTCCTTCATAGTAAACGAGCCAAAGGTGGGCAGCGGAAGCGTTACAAGGACACTCTCAAAGCCTCCCTGGTAAAGTGCGACATCACCACTGACACCTGGGAGACCATGGCCGAAGACCGCCCGAGGTGGAGAAAGTGCATCCGGGAGGGTGTTGAGTTCTTCGAGTCTCAACGCAAAGAACGTGAAGAGGTCAAGCGTAGACAGCGGAAGGAGCATACGGCAAACCTGCCCCACCCACCCCTTCCCTTGACGAATGTCTGTCCCACCTGTGACAGAGTCCGTGGCTCTCGTATCGGACTGTTCAGCCACCAGAGAATTCACTTTGGGAGTGGAACCAAGTCTTCCTCGATTCCGAGGGACTGCCTATGATGTAATGATGACTAGGAGGAAATGGCTATACAAGTGCAGTCAGTGTTCGCACTCGCATTGCACACATTTTTACCCTCATATGTACAAGATATTTATTTCTTCCATGAGTCTACATGAAAAAAAATACTATAATTCTGAGATTTGCGTCTCAATATTATACTGAATTGTTATTGTAACTGTGGCTTCTCACAGACATCAATCAATGTAATTTCAGGGCTATTGATTAATCTCAATCTCAATTCTTATCCTTGTCTTCATGTGTGCTTCACTGTAGCACCACCTGCAGCACTGATGGTCCTGTGAAAAGGTGTCATGAGCCATAGAACTGGCAGATATTCCTTGTCAACCAGCAGTCATCTTGACCCTTGCCTCTGCTGTTTAAATAGAGATGGCATACTGGACTGCTAAAGGATAAAAGTATCATGACAGCTCCCAGCATTTTGTGAATTCATATACAAGAAACCACTCACGACTCATCTCATCCTCACTGTCCTACATTGGTGAATGGTCTCCTTCTGTGCTGAATCATTCTATGATTTGATGATTTCAAACTGCAACACATTTATGGAATGGAAGCCTTTGCAGTTCGTAGCCTTTGGGGTTTCTAGGAGGTCAAAGCCTTGCTCATTGGTGTTGGGGAAGGTGATAGGACCATAATCCATATGTGTGTGTGGGGGGGAAGGGAGGGACTGTGGGGAGGATTGACAATTAAAATTATGCTCAGTGGGTTTGTGGGAGGGTGGTGGGGGGCGGGGGGGAGAATTCATTTTTGTGGTACCTCAGTTTGTGGGTGGGGGTTTGATGATCACAAACTTGTTCAATGGGAAGGGGAGATGCCCTAAATCTTGCTTAGTGGAAGAGGTTCATGGACAGAAAATTTGTTACATGGGAGGAGGCAGAGGATGACGGTAGAGACCTTTGTCAATTGTGTCGTAGAGTGAGGGCCGAAAATTTGCTCAGTATGTGCGGGTGTGGACGGAGGGTATAGCTGAGAAGGAGGGAATTCACCTGGGTTGTTGAAGGTCATGATTTGTTTGTGTTCAATTGGCAGCCATCATGTCCTTTTGCCTAATGTCGAAGTAAACAATTGTTCATGTAACATTTACTCATAGCGCCACCTGCAGGTGTAATACAATTAGAATTGTTGGAGTGATTATTTCCAGTGTTTTTGACTCCCCCTGTCCATGCGCGCCCATTTGGCACCACACATGAGCACTTGATTAGGTCGCCCATGTACACTCGATCCAGTCGCACATGTACACTCGAACCGGTCGCACATGTACACTCGATCCAGTCGCGCATGTATACTCGATCTGGTCGCAAATGTACTCTCGATCCGGTCACACATGTACACTCGATCCGGTCAGACATGTACACTTGATCCGGTCGCCCATGAGCACTCAATCCGGTCGCACATGTACACTCGATACGGTTGCACATGTACACTTGATCTGGTCACACATGTACACTCGATCCGGTTGCACATGTACACTCGATCCGGTCACACATGAGCACTCGATCCGATCGCACATGTACACTTGTTCCGGTCGTGCATATATACTTGATCCGATCGTGCATGTACACTTGATCCAGTCGTGCATGTACACTTGATCCAGTCTCCAATGAGCACTCGATCTGGATCGTGCATGTACACTTGATCCAGTCTCCAATGAGCACTCGATCTGGATTGTGTATATACACTCGTTCTGGTCGTACATGTACACTCGATCCAGTCGCACATGTAAACTCGATCCGGTCGTACATGTACACTCGATACGGTTGCACATGTACACTCGATCTGGTTGCACATGAGCACTTGATCCGATCGCACATGTACATTTGATACGGTCGCACATGTACACTTAATCTGGTCACACATGTACACTCGATCCGGTCGCTCATGTATACTCAATCCGTTCGCACATGTACACTTGATGCAATCGCACATGTATACTTGATTCAGTCGCATGTGTACACTCGATCCGGTCGCACATGTAGACTTGATCTGGAGGCATATGTACACTTGATTCAGTCACTCATGTACACTTGATCTGGTCATGCATGTACACCTGATACAGTCTCCAATGAGCACTCGATCTGCATCGTGCATGTATACTTGATCCGGTCGCACAAGTACACTCGATCCAGTCGCACATGTGAACTCGATCCAGTCGCACATGAACACTCGATCCGGTTGGACATGAACACTCGATTCGGTCACATATGTACATTTAATCCAGTTGCGCACGTACACTTGATCCTATCGCACGTGTACACTTAATCCGGTCACACATGTACACTCGATCCGGTCACACATGACCACTTGATACGGTCGCACATGTACACTCGAACCAGTCACACATGTACACGCGATCGGTCTGATGTTCAAACTTGATCCAGTTGCACATATACACTCGATCCGGTCGCTCATGTATAATCGATCCGTTTGCACATGAATACTCGATTCGTTTGCACATGTACACTCGATGCGATCGCACATGTATACTTGATTCGGTCGCAAGTGTACACTCGATCTGGTCGTGCATGTACACTTGATCCGGGGGCATATGTACACTTGATCCAGTCACTCATATACACTTGATCCAGTTGTTCGTGTACACTTGATCCTGTCATGCATATACACTTGATCTGGTTCTACATGTACACTTGATCTAGTCGCACATGTACATTCGATATGATCGCACGTGCACACTTGATCTGGTCATGCATGTACACTTGATCCAGTCGCATGTGTACACTTGATCCAATCACACCTGTACACTTGATCTGGTCGTGCATGAACACTTGATCCGGTCGTGCATGTACACTTGATCCAGTCGCCAATGAGCACTTGATCTGATCGCCCATATACACTCAATCCAGTCACATATGTACACTTGATCCGGTCGCACATGAGTACTCGATATGGTTGCATGTGTACACTCGATCCGGTCGCACATGTAGATTTGATCTGGAGGCATATGTACACTTGATCCAGTCACTCATGTAAACTTGATCCGGTCGTTCATGTACACTTGATCCGCTCATGCATATGCACTTGATCTGGTTCTACATGTACACTTGTTCCGGTCGCAAATGTACACTTGACATGTTCGCACGTGTACACTTGATCCGGTCGTGAATGTACACTTGATCCAGTCACACCTGTACACTTGATCTGGTCGTGCATGAACACTTGATCCGGTCGTGCATATACACTTGATTCAGTCGCACGTGCACACTTGATCCAGTCACTCCTGTACACTTGATCTGGTCGTGCATGAACACTTGATCCGGTTGTGCATGTACACTTGATCCAGTCACCAATGAGCACTTGATCCGATCGCCCATGTACACTCAATCCAATCACACATGTGCACTTGATCCGGTCGCACATGAGTACTCGATCTGGTTGCATGTGTACACTCGATCCGGTCGCACATGAACACTTGATCCGGTCGCACATGAACACTTGATCCGGTCGCATATGTACACTTGATCCAGTCACATATGTATACTTGATCTGGTCGTGCATGTACACTTGATCCGGTCGCACATATACACTTGATCCAGTCGCACATGTACACTCGAGCCGGTCGCACATGTACACACGATCCGGTCTCACGTTCACACTTGATCCGGTCGCACATGTACACTAGATGTGATCGCACGTGTACACTTGATCTGGTCGTGCATGTACACTTGATCCGGTCGCACGTGTACACTTGTTCCAGTCACACCTGTACACTTGATCTGGTCATGCATGTATACTTGATCCAGTCGTGCATGAACACTTGATCCGGTCGTGCATGTACACTCGATCCGGTCGCACATGAGCACTCGATCTGGTTGCATCTGTACACTTGTTCTAGTCGTGCATGTACACTAGATCCGGTTGCCCATGTACACGCGATCCAGTCGTCAATGAGCAGTCGATCCGGTCGCACATGTACACATGATCCGGTCGCACATGCATACTTGATCCAGGCACATATATACACTCGGTCTGATCGCACATGAGCACTCGATCTGGTCAAACATGAGCACTCGATCCAGTCGCACATGTGCACATGATCCAGTCACACATGTACACTCATAAGAAGATAAGCACATAAGAAATAGAAGCAGGAGTAGGCCATACGGCCCCTGGAGCCTGCTCCACCATTTAATATGATCATGGCTGATCCGATCATGGACTCAGGTCCACTTCCCTTCCTGCTCTCCATAACCCCTTATTCCCTTATCGGTTAAGAAACTGTCTATCGCTGTCTTAAATGTATTCAAATTTGCAGCTTCCATAGCTCTCTGAGGCAGCAAATTCCACGGATTTACAACCCTCTGAGAGAAGAAATTCCTCCTCATCTCAGTTTTAAATGGGCGGCCCCTTATTCTAAGTTTATGCCCCCTACTTCTGGTCTCCCCTATCAGTGGAAAGATCCTCTCTGCATCCACCTTGTCAAGCCCCCTCATAATCTTTTACGTTTTGAAAAGATCACCTCTTATTCTTCTGATTTCCAATTAATAGAGGCCCAACCTACTCAAGTTTTCCTCATAAGCCAACCCCCTCATCTCTGGAATTAACCTAGTGAACCTTCTCTGAACTGCCTCCAAAGCAAGTATATCCTTTCTTAAATACGGAAACCAAAACTGCACGCAGTATTCTAGGTGTGGTCTCACCATTACCTGGTCGCACATGACCACTCGATCCGGTTGCCCATGAGCACAGGATCCGGTTGCACATATACAGTTGATCCAGTTGCACATGTAGACTTGATCCGGTCGCACATGTATACTGGATCCAGTTGCACATGTACATTTGATCTGGTTGCACATATACACTTGATCCGGTCGCACATATACACTCGATCCGGTTGCACATATACACTCGATCCGGTCGCACATGAGTACTCGATCCGATCACACTTGTATATTATATGCGATCGTGCTTGTACACTTGACCTAATCGCACATGTAGACTTGTTCCGGTCATGCATGTACACGTGATCCAGTCTCCAATGAGCACTCGATCTGGATCATGCATGTATACTTGATCCGGTCGCACATGTACACTCGATCCCTATCCCTTATCCTAAGACTATGTCCCCTGGTTCTGGACTTCCCCAACATCGGGAACATTCTCTGTCCAGTCCCGTCAGAATCTTATACATTCCTATGAGATCCCCTCTCATCCTTCTAAACTCCAGTGAATAAAGGCCCAGTTGATCCAGTCTCTCCTCATATGACAGTCCAGCCATCCCTGGAATCAGTCTGGTGAACCTTCGCTGCACTCCCTCAATAGCAAGAACATCATTCCTCAGATTAGGAGACCAAAACTGAACACAATATTCCAGGTGAGGCCTCACTAAGGCCCTGTACAACTGCAATAAGACCTCCCTGCTCCTATACTCAAATCTCCGAGCTATGAAGGCCAACATACCATTTGCCTTCTTCACTGCCTGCTGTACCTGCATGCCAACTTTCAATGACTGATGTACCATGACACCCAGGTCTCGTTGCACCTCCCCTTTTCGTAATCTGCCGCCATTCAGATAATATTCTGCTTTCGTGTTTTTGCCCCCAAAATGGATAACCTCACATTTATTGACATTATACTGCATCTGCCATGCATTTGCCCACTCACCTAACCTGTCCAAGTCACCCTGCAGCCTCTTAGCATCCTCCTCACAGCTCACACCGCCATCTAGTTTAGTGTCATCTGCAAATGTGGAGATATTAAACTCAATTCCTTCATCCAAATCGTTAATGTATATTGTAAAGAGCTGGGGTCCCAGCACTGAGCCCTGCGGCACTCCACTAGTCACTGCCTGCCATTCTGAAAAGGACCCGTTTATCTCTGCTTCCTGTCTGCCAACCAGGTCTCTATCCACATCAGTACATTATCCCCATACCATGCGCTTTGATTTTGCACACCAATCTCTTGTGCGGGACCTTGTCAGAAGCCTTTTGAAAGTCCAAATACACCACAAAGACTGGTTCTCCCTTGTCCACTCTGCTAGTTACATCCTCAAAAAATTCCAGAAGATTCGTCAAGCATGATTTCCCTTTCATAAATCCATGCTGACTTGGACCGATCCTGTCACTGCTTTCCAAATGCACTGCTATTTCATCCTTAATGATTATTCCAACATTTTCCCCACTACTGATGTCAGGCTAACCGGTCTATAATTCCCGGTTTTCTCTCTCCCTCCTTTTTTAAAAAGTGGTGTTACATTAGCTACCCTCTAGTCCATAGGAACTGATCCAGAGTCGATAGACTGTTGGAAAATGATCACCAATGCATCCACTATTTCTAGGGCCACTTCCTTAAGTACTCTGGGATGCAGACTATCAGGCCCTGGGGATTTATCAGCCTTCAATCCCACCAATTTCCTGAACACAATTTCCTGCCTAAAAAGGATATCCTTCAGTTCCTCCTTCTCATTAGACCCACTGTCCCCCAGTACATTCGGAAGGTTATTTGTGTCTTCCTCGTGAAGACAGAACCGAAGTATTTGTTCAATTGTTCTACCATTTCGTTGTTCCCCATTATAAAGACACCTGAATCCGACTGCAAGGGACCTACGTTTGTCTTCACAAATCTTTTTCTCTTCACATATTTATAGAAGCTTTCGCAGTCAGTTTTTATGTTCCCTGCAAGCTTCCTCTTGTACTCTATTTTCCCCCTCTTAATTAAACCCTCAGTCCTCCTCTGTTGAATTCTAAATTTCTCCCAGTCCTAAAGTTTGTTGCTTTTTCTAGCCAATTTATATGCCTCTTCCTTGGCTTTAACACTATCCTTAATTTCCCTTGTTAGCCACGATTGAGCCACCTTCCCATTTTATTTTTACTCCAGACAGGGATGTACAATTGCTGAAGTTCATCCATGTGATCTTTAAATGTTTGCCATTGCTTATCCATCGTCAACCCTTTAAGTATCCTTTGCCAGTCTATTCTAGCCAATTCACGCTTCATACCATCGAAGTTACCTTTCCTTAAGTTCAGGGCCCTAGTTTCTGAATTAACTCCATCTTAATAAAGGATTCTACCATATTATGGTCACTTCCCTCAGAGGCCTCACACAAGATTGCTAATTAGTCCCTTCTCATTACACATCACCCAGTCTAAGATGGCCAGCTCTCGAGTTGGTTCCTCGACATATTGGTCTAGAAAACATCCCTGATATACTCCAGGAAATCCTCCTCCACCGCATTGCTACCAGTTTGGTTCGCCCAATCAATATGTAGATTAAAGTCGCCCATGATAACTGCTGTACCTTTATTGCACACATCCCTTATTTCTTGTTTGATGCTGTCCCCAACCTCACTACCACTGTTTGGTGGTCTGTACACAACTCCCACTAGCATTTTCTGCCCTTTGGTATTCCGCAGCTCCACCCATACCGATTCCACATCATCCAGGCTAATGTCCCTTCTTACTATTGCATTAATCTCCTCTTTAACCAACAATGCCACCCCGCCTCCTTTTACTCTCTGCCTATCCTTCCTAAATGCTGAATACCCCTGGATGTTGAATTCCCAGCCTTGGTCACCCTGGAGCCATGTCTCCGTGATGCCAATCACATCATATCCGTTAACTGCTGTCTGCGCAGTTAATTCGTCCACCTTATACCGAATACTCCTCGCATTGAGGCACAGAGCTTTCAGGCTTGTCTTTTTAACACACTTTGCACCTTTAGAATTTTGCTGTAATGTGGCCCTTTTTGTTTTTTGCCTTGGGTTTCTCTGCCCTCCACTTTTACTATTCTCCTTTCTATCTTTTGCTTCTGCCTCCATTTTATTTCCCTGTCTCCCTGCATAGGTTCCCTTCCCCCGCCATGTTAGTTTAACTCCTCCCCAATAGCACTAGCAAACACTCCCACTAGGGCATTGGTTCCGGTCCAGCCCAGGTGCAGACCGCCCGGTTTGTACTTGTCCCACCTTCCTCAGAACTGGTTCCAATGTCCCAGGAATTTGAATCCCTCCCTTTTGCACCATTCCTCAAGCCACGTATTCATCTGAACTATCCTGTGATTCCTACTCTGACTAGCACGTGGCAGAGATTGCAATCCTGAGATTACTACTTTTGAAGTCCTACTTTTTAATTTAGCTCCTAGCTCCCTAAATTCGTCTCGTAGGACCTCATCCCTTTTTTTACCTATGTCGTTGGTACCAATGTGCACCACGACAACTGGCTGTTCACCCTCCCTTTTCAGAATGTCCTGCACCCACTCCGAGACATCCTTGACCCTTGCACCAGGGAGGCAACATACCATCCTGGAGTCTCGGTTGCAGCCGCAGAAATGCCTATCTATTCCCCTTACAATCGAATCCCCTATCACTATAGCTCTCCCACTCTTTTTCCTGCCCTCCTGTGCAGCAGAGCCAGCCACAGTGCCATGAACTTGGCTGCTGCTGCTCCCCCCTCATGAGTCATCCCCCTCAACAGTACTCAAAGCGGTGTATCTGTTTTGTCGGGGCTGACCGCAGGGGACCCCTGCACTACCTTCCTTACACTGCTCTTCCTGTTGGTCACCCAGAACCTATCCGGCTGTGAACCCTTTACCTGCGGTAAGACCAATTCCCAAAAATGCTATTCATGTCATTCTCAGCATCGTGGATGTTCCCGAGTCATCCAACCACAGCTCCAGTGCTGCAATGCAGTCCGTCAGGAGCTGCAGGCGGATGCACTTCCCTCACATGTAGTCTTCACTCAAGTGTGAACGTGAGACCGGATCGCGTGTACATGTGCGACCGGTTCGAGTGTACTTGTGCGACCAGATTAAGTGTATATGTACACTTGATCCAGTCACATATGTATACTTGATCCGGTCGTGCATGTACACTTGATCCAGTTGCACATGTACACTCAATCCAGTCACACATGTACAGTTCATCCGGTCGTGCATGTACACTTGATCCAGTCGCACATATACACTTGATCCAGTTGCACATGTACACTCAAACCGGTCGCACATGTACACTCAATCCAGTCACACATGTACAGTTCATCCGGTCACACATGCATACTCGATCCGATCACCCATGTACACTCAATCCAGTCACACATGTACACTTGATCCGGTCGCACATGAACACTTGATCCGGACGCATATGTATACTTGATCCAGTCACATATGTATACTTGATCCGGTCCTGCATGTACACTTGATTCGGTCACACATATACACTTGATCCTGTCACACATGTACACTCGAACCGGTCGCACATGTACACGCGTTCTCGTCTCGCGTTCACACTTGATCTGGTCGCACATGTACACTCGATGTGATTGCACATGTACACTTGATCCGGTCGTGCATGTACACTTGATCCGGTCGCACGTGTACACTTGTTCCAGTCACACCTGTACACTTGATCCAGTTATGCATGTATACTTGATCCGGTCGTGCATGAACACTTGATCCGGTCGTGCATGTACACTTGATCCGGTCGTGCATGTGCCCTTGATCTGGTTGTATATATACACTCATTCCAGTCGTGCATGTACACTAGATCTAGTCGCGCATGTACACTTGATCCTGTCGCACATGAGCACTCGATCCAGTCGCACATGATCCAGTCACACATGTACACTCATAAGAAGATAAGCACATAAGAAATAGGAGCAGGAGTAGGCCATACGGCCCCTGGAGCCTGCTCCACCATTTAATATGATCATGGCTGATCCGATCATGGACTCAGGTCCACTTCCCTTCCTGCTCTCCATAACCCCTTATTCCCTTATCGGTTAAGAAACTGTCTGTCGCTCTCTTAAATTTATTCAAATTTGCATCTTCCAGATTTGCTCTCTGAGGCAGCAAATTCCACAGATTTACAACCCTCTGAGGGAAGAAATTCCTCCTCATCTCAGTTTTAAATGGGTGGCCCCTTATTCTAAGTTTATGCCCCCTACTTCTGGTCTCCCCTATCAGTGGAAAGATCCTCTCTGCATCCACCTTGTCAAGCCCCCTCATAATCTTACACGTTTTGATAAGATCACCTCTCATTCCACTGATTTCCAAAGAATAGAGGCACAACCTGCTCAACCTTTCCTCATAAGCCAACCCCCTGATCTCTGGAATTAACCTAGTGAACCTTCTCTGAACTGCCTCCAAAGCAAGTATATCCTTTCTTAAATACAGAAACCAAAACTGCACGCAGTATTCTAGGTGTGGTCTCACCATTACCTGGTCGCACATGAACACTCGATCCGGTCACACATGTACACTTGATCCAGTTGCACATGTATTTTATGGATCCGGTTGCACATGTACACTTGATCCGGTCGCACATGTATACTCGATCCGGTTGCACATGTACACGCAATCAGTCTCACGTTCAAAGTTGATCCGTTCGCACATATACACTCGATCCGGCAGCTCATGTGTACTCGATCTGGTTGCACATGAACACTTGATCCGTTTGCACATGTACACTCGATGCGATCGCACATATACACTCGATGCGATCGCACATGTTAACTTGATTCGGTCGCAAGTGTACACTCGATCCGGTCGCACATGTACACTTGATCCAGTCACATATGTACACTCAAACCAGTCACACATGTACACATGACCGGTCTCACGTTCACACTTGATCCGGTCACACATGTACACTTGATGTGATCGCACGTGTACACTTGATCCAGTCGTGCCTGTACACACGATCTGGTATCACGTATACACTTGTTCCAGTCACACCTGTACACTTGCTCCGGTCATGCATGTAGACTTGATCCAGTAGTGCATGAACACTTGATCCAGTCGCACATGTACACTCGAACCGGTCGCACATTTACACATGATCCAGTCTCACATTCACACTTGATCCGGTCGCATATGTACACTCGATGTGATCGTACGTGTACACTTGATCCGGTCGTGCATGAAGACTTGATGCGGTCGCGCGTGTACATTTGTTCCAGTCACACCTGTACACTTGATCCGGTCATGCATGTACACTTGATCCAGTCACGCATGTACACTTGATCCGGTCGCACATGAGCACTTGATCCGGTCGCACATAAGCACTTGATCCGGTCGCCAATTTATACTTGATCCGGGCACACATACACACTCGGTCCGGTCGCACGTGAGCACTCGATTCAGTCGCACATGTTCACATGATACAGTTGCACATGTACACTCGATCTGATTGCACATATGGACTTGATCCGTTCATACATGTACAATTGATACGGTTGCACATGTATACTGGATCCAGTTGCATATGTACACTTGATCCGGTTGCATATGTATACACTTGATCCGGTCGCACATGTATACTCGATCTGGTTGAACATGTACACTCGATCCGGTCGCCCATGAGCACTCGATATGGTTGCACATGTACACTTGGTCCAGTTGCACATGTACACTCGATCCGGTTGCACATGTACACTCGATCCAGTCGCACATGTATATTATGCGATCGTGCATGTACCCTTGATCCAGTCGCACATGTACACTTGATCCGGTCGTGCTTGAAAACTTGTTCCGGTCATACATGTACACTTGATCCAGTCTCCAATGAGCACTCAATCTGGATTGTGCATGTATACTTGATCCGTTCGCACATGTACACTCAATCCAGTCACACATGTAAACTTGATCCAGTTGCAAATTAACACTCAATTCGGTCGCACATGTACATTTGATCAGGTTGCACATGTAGACTTGATCCGGTCGCCAATGAACACTTGATCCTGGCACACATACACACTCGGTCCGGTGGCACATGTACACTTGATACGGTCGCACATGAGCACTCCATCCAGTCACACATGTACACTCATTCCGGTCGCACATGTATACTCGATCCAGTCGCACATGAGCACTCGATACGGTCGCACATGTACACTCGAACCGGTCGCACATGTACACGCGATTCAGTCTCATGTTCAAACTTGATCCGGTTGCACATGAACACTCGATCCGGTCACACATGTAAACTTGATCCGTCACTCACGTACACTTGATCCGGACGTTCATGCACACTTGATCCGGTCATGCATATACACTTGATCTAGTTGTACATGTACACTTGATCTGGTCGCATATGTACACTTGATGTGATCGCACGTGCACTTAATCTGGTCATGCATGTACACTTGATCCAGTCACAACTCTACACATGATCTGGTAGTGCATGAACACTTGATCCAGTCGTTCATGTGCACTTGATCCGGTCGCCAATGAGCAATCGATCTGATCGCACATGAGTACTTGATCCGGTCATGCATGTACACTCAATCCAGTCACACATGTACACTTGATCCAGTCTCATGTGCACATTCGATCCGATCGCACATGACCACTCGATCCAGTCGCACATGAGCACTTGATCCGGTCGCACATGTTCACTTTATCCCGACGCACATGTACACTCGATCCGGTCGCACATGTACACTCAATCCGATCGCACATGTACAGTTGATCAGGTCGCCAATGAGAACTCGATCCGGTCGCACATGTACACTCGGTCCAGTCGCACATGTACACTTGATCCGGTCGCACGTCCACTTGATCCTGACACACATGTACACTTGATTCGGTCGCACATGTACACTGGATCCGGCCGCACGTGTACACTCTATCTGGTCGCACATGTATACTTGATCCACACGCTCATGTACAATTAATTTGGTCGTACATATACACTTAATCCGGTCGGCCAAGTACACTCGATCCGGTCACACATGTATACTGGATTCAGTCACACATGTACACTCAATCCGGTCGCACATATACACTTGATCCAGTCACACCTATTTACTCAATCCGCTCGCACATGAAGATTCGATCCGGTCGCCCATGTACACTTGATCTGGTCACACATGAACACTTTATCTGGTCGCACATGAGCACTCGAGCCGGTTGTCAATGAACACTTGATCCAATCGCATATGTACACTTGATCCGGTCGCACAGGTACACTTGATCCAGTCACACCTGTACACTTGATCCGGTCATGCATGTACACTTGATCTGGTCATGCATATACAATTTATCTGGCCATACATGTATACTCGATCCGGTCGCACGTGAGCACTTGATCCGGTTGCACATGTACACTCGATCCGGTCATTCGTGTATTCTCCATCCGGTCGCACATGTACACTCAATCTGGTCGCACATGTACACTTGATCCAGTCACACATGTACACATGATCCGGTCGTGCATGTACACTTTATCCAGTCACACCTGTACACTTGATCCGGTCACCAATGAGAAATTGATCCAGTCGCACATGTAGACTCGATCCGGTTGCATGTGAGCATTTGATCCAGTCGCATCTGCACACTCGATCCGGTCGGTCATGTACACTTGATCCGGACGCATATATACACTTGATCCATTCACAAATGCACACTTGATTCGGTCGTGCATGTACAGTTGATCCATTCATGCATATACACTTGATCTGGTCGCACATGTACACTCGATCCAGTCACACCTGTACACTTGATTCAGTCGTGCATGTACACTTTATCCCGTTGCACATGTACACTTGATCCGGTCACACCTGTACACTCGATCCAGTCGTGCATGTACACTTGATCCTGTCGCACATGTACACTCGATCCGGTCGCATATGTCCTGTCCTGTAAATTGACAGGCCCAAGCTTAGCCCGTGACCACAGAGATTGCTTTTAATGGGTGATGAGTCATCACTTATCTCAGGCTGCCACCTTTTCCCCTCTTAGGTAGTCCAATCATTTTTACTTTAAAACAGTTTATGCGTGGCCTCTTCCTGTGACTTGTTCCAAGAAAAATAGGTGTACCCTTACTCTCCCTGCTTTTAATGTCTCTTTTAATAAACTCAGAGACATTACTCTGGGTGATATCTTCTTTTCTACGAGCGTTTTGGGTGATTGCAGCCTTCAGTCAAATCTCCCCATTACATTCCTATTTACACACAAAAACCCAATGTTTTTACAACACAACAGTGTTTCTTACAACAAAAACAAGTTTGGCCTTAATCTGACTTCGGTTTATTCGTTTTTACAAAATACTCCGGCCTGGGTTTATCTTAATAACCCTTCCAGATTCCCTTCCCTCGTCCTTTTCTTTAATTTACAGGACAGGCCACTAGATACAACATGATTATCAACTGTACAATTACTAATGAGTGTGATATGATTCGAACCCATAGGGGGGGTTTCAATATTGAGTCCTAGATCCTATCGTGGAGGGGCCATCATTTCCTCGATTTCTCCCCTTACTTTATCATTCTCCTGGTGTAACGTGTAATAATGTTTGTGGGACAGATCGATGTTCTTTAATAGTTCAGTCAAATGTTCGGGTACTGGTGGAATATCGTATCCAAAACGCGATATGTATTCCTGGAGGTTCGGTAAAGTACTGTTGACTGTGATACTTACGTGTTTCTGATCTGAAATAGGAATTATCCTTTCTTGTGCTACTTGTGTCTCTATCTGGGGTTTCAAACAAAAGGTAGAATCCCTCACTGGGCACCAAGTGTCCTGGTGTAGTCTGTACCGACTTTCGCTGGTGGTGACACAGTATGTCCCGTTTCCCTGGTACGCAACCTATGGTGGGTGAAGGGATGCAAAATTTACAAGAACCCCACCCCCCCACCGCCCGGTGTTTGAGCTCATTTGAAAGGAAATTTAATTTGGAACAATCTACCGAAAAGTTTGGAACTCTAAAGTTATTATAGAAGAAACTACGAACTTTAATAGAATTTTGGATTTTAAAAGACAAACTCAAGGTTGTGGGCGGACCTACAGAACTAGCAAGAGACAGTCTAATTAAGTGAAGCTACCTGGGTGTGAGGACTAAGTTAACCTGTCTGGAGGGATGAGTATTCGAAAATCCTTCCCCCACAAGAGACATTAACATCACAAAATCACCCAGAGTTAGCTACCCATCAACATGGGTCTGGACAACCATTTCAGCATATACATCACAAAGAGGCCCAATCCAGCCTATATGCAAAAAACTAAGCATAAAAAGGACATTGCAATTACCAAACTAATATTTCCATCAGGAAACAGTTTTCGAACATCAACTCACCCAAAACATATCAGCTTTTAACAAGCCAGACAAAATATTACAAAGAAGAACCAAGCCCGCCAAAATTATACAAAGGATTTTGAAGAGATTTGGCGCTAAGATTAGAAACACTGAAATTGTATAACTGGCCCCTGTTTTCAACAGAGGTTAGGTGGTTGCTAGGTAGCAACAAAGCTGCTAGTACCTCAGGTGTGATACTACACCAGGTGCTATACTGCGAGTATGTCATCACAACAAGGAGAGAAACCAATGCGACAGTTGTAAATTAACTTCTCCAGCCTCGAAGTTCTGAAGTCCTGAAGGAAGGAAGAACATCACCATCGCAGCAGCGACCGACCACAGTCAGCGTGGTATCAAGGGAAAAACAACCGCGATCTACCGTTAACTAACTGCCTGCCCTGGAGTCTAACCGAGCTATGTGGTGTATGGTTCTTTATTAGAGTGATTATAAGTTTAACCTTGTACCTTTCCTTGTATTGTCCTTTATTAGAGTGATTGTAAGTTTGGCCTTGTATTCTCTCACTAGAGTAATAAGCCTGCATTACCTTGACTGTAATAAAAACAAAGTTCTTTTGCATCAAACCAGTGCCCTTTGCACTTTTGTCACACCCCCCCCAAATAAATCCAGAGTATAGAACCCAAGGGAGTGGGAGCGATTCGAACGCTCAAGTTGGTCAGAAGGGAACTTGACCCCCTCATCGAGACCACCCCCTTACAAAATGGCACGACTCTGGTACAAGGGGTGTGATGTGGAGAGTACTGGTTTGGGGCAAGGAACCAAAATGGAAGAGAGGATTTCCTCCTATGTGTATAAGAAGGTCAATGTAATTAAAGAATGGGTGCTTAGTCTATTGTGCGCTGAGCGTCCAGCTGACGCTGCAGCCCAGTGGACAGCAAGTAAAGATCACAAGGAAGCAGTAGAGAAGGCAATTTGGTTGGTCTGTCTACAGCGACAGGTCCAACTCCTAGACAGAATGAGTGAAACATTACAGGCAGAGTTATGGGAATGCGCAGAGAACTACCAGGAAAGGGTTATGTCAGAAGAAAGATTATCAGGAGAACTCCATAAGTTAAAACAGGAAATGCAGAGTGACTTGGATAGGTTAGGTGAGTGGGCAAATGCATGGCAGATGAAGTATAATGTGGATAAATGTGAGGTTATCCACTTTGGTGGTAAAAACAGAGAGACAGACTATTATCTGAATGGTGACAGATTAGGAAAAGGGGAGGTGCAATGAGACCTGGGTGTCATGGTACATCAGTCATTGAAGGTTGGCATGCAGGTACAGCAGGCGGTTAAGAAAGCAAATGGCATGTTGGCCTTCATAGCAAGGGGATTTGAGTACAGGGGCAGGGAGGTGTTGCTACAGTTGTACAGGGCCTTGGTGAGGCCACACCTGGAGTATTGTGTACAGTTTTGGTCTCCTAACTTGAGGAAGGACATTCTTGCTATTGAGGGAGTGCAGCGAAGATTCACCAGACTGATTCCCGGGATGGTGGGACTGACCTATCAAGAAAGACTGGATCAACTGGGCTTGTATTCACTGGAGTTCAGAAGAATGAGAGGGGACCTCATAGAAACGTTTAAAATTCTGATGGGTTTAGACAGGTTAGATGCAGGAAGAATGTTCCCGATGTTGGGGAAGTCCAGAACCAGGGGTCACAGTCTAAGGATAAGGGGTAAGCCATTTAGGACCGAGATGAGGAGAAACTTCTTCACCCAGAGAGTGGTGAACCTGTGGAATTCTCTACCACAGAAAGTAGTTGAGGCCAATTCACTAAATATATTCAAAAGGGAGTTAGATGAAGTCCTTACTACTTGGGGGATCAAGGGATATGGCGAGAAAGCAGGAAGCGGGTACTGAAGTTGCATGTTCAGCCATGAACTCATTGAATGGTGGTGCAGGCTAGAAGGGCTGAATGGCCTACTCCTGCACCTATTTTCTATGTTTCTATGTTTCTATGAAAGGGCCCAGATAATGGAAAGGTTTAAAAACAGACAGGACTATTTTCAATGTCAGGATACTGAGGCCAAAAGTAATGAAAAGTCACTGAGGAAGGAAAGCACTCGCCTCACCCGCCAAGTAAAAGAGCTCCAGGAAAGATTAAAAGATGTGCAAGTGGCGTATAAAGTAGCTAGCACTAATGGGTTTGAATCGGGAGACCACGGTCCCTGCCAGCAACAAATTAAAAGTTTAAACCTTGCTCTGAACAAAAGGCAAAAGGCATGGTATGCCGAATAAGCCCGGGTACGCCCCAGGTAAACCTGGAAGAGAAGGAGGAAACTACCTGGCCACCACCTGTGGCACTGGTGACTACACCGGTTCAGTAGCAGGAGGGGCAAATCAGTTGCGGGGCGGACAGGGACAGTGAACCACCATCACCTGTAGCACCGAGTTTCAGCTCGGCTTGGCCGCAGGGAAGAGAGGGAGGCGAGCCAGAACAGGGAGAGCCAGAACCAGGGCCAATGTGCCCGGTCCGGCAACAGAAGTTTGGCCCGCCCACCCTTGCCGGGGGTCCAGGGCCCCTGGAAAGTCAGTTTGTGGTCCCCCACACTCCCCACCAGCTTAGGGCTATGATAAGCCACCTGGGAAAACTAACTCCAAAGTGAGACCCCTCGGTTCACTTTGTGGAAGTGGAACAGGCAGGGGATATTAATTGGTGCGATGATGCAGAAATGGCAAAGATGCTTCTCCTATCCCTAGACAGCAAACTGTACCAGTCCCTCTCTACTGAGAGCAAAAGAGGACAGAAAACACTTGCTGCTGTCCAAAAGGACATTTTAGAAGCTATGGGCTGCAATGACGGAAGTCCCTTCTCTAGAGTAGAGAAAACAGGAGAAATCCCACAGGCTTTCACAGACCAACTGTGGCTGGTGTACCAAAGCGCCTGTAGTGGGGACATAGAGAGAGATCACTTAAACCCGGACGAATTAGCACACTGGCTCCGAAGCCTAGTGGCTAACAGTTTACCCAGAATAAGAACTAAGGCTGAGGCCTGGTTCGACCCAAGAGATCCCCAAGCCACAGAACAGGGAGTGCTTAGGCAACTGACCCTAGCTTACAGAAACGCCAGAGGGACAGAAGAGCACCCACAAAAGGGAAGGGTTCACGAAATACGACCTAGCCAAGATAAGAGGGAATGGTGCCACGAGGGGGGCAACTCCTCCGACACAAAACGTACCTGCTTCGGGTGCAGAAAGAGTGGGCACTGGAGAAGGGATTGTAGAGATCCATGGAAGAATAGCGCAGGAAAGAATTCTCCAGCTCCTGCCCAAAAGACCGAGACAGATAAGCCAATCCCTCCCCATTCGTTTGAGACATTTTTAACTGCGTTCCGAGCCATGTTAGATGGCCCTGGGAAGGTAGCCACCGCCACCGGTACTGAGATCCCATCTGCCCCATCCCAACCAAAACCGTGACTAGGACAGGCACAGCCTGTCCACCTGTGTGCCCTCGAGTATGATGTGTGGGGGAGACCGACCATACAGATGGAGGTGGAAAAGGTGAAAGGGACTTACGTGCTGGACACCGGTGCCTCAAGCATCCTTGTCTATGCAGCCAACCCCGCCGCTTCACCTCTGTCTAACGGGGTCCCCTACAGCTTGGTGGGTTTCACAGGCACTGAACAGACTGTCTCATTCTCCGTTCCGCTCTCCATTCATTTAGGTACACTCCACACTAAGTGGACTTGTGTCCTGATGAAGTGGGAGCAGGAAGGGAGAGGGATCCTGGGGGCTGACTTCATCCTAGGCCACGGGGATCTGGTGGATTTAAGAAACCACTGTCTTTGAGAGTCAGTCTGTACGGGACAGGAGAGTGAGGTGATGGTTATCCCGGGAAAACAGGGTAAAGGGATGGGGTGCACCATGAAACGAAAGGAGGGTTATGACCTTGACTCACTGGTCAGTAACACTCCGATAGAATACCAAGAATATGTGAGGAAAAACCTTGCAGCTTTTGCCACTCACAAACACGACTGTGGAAGAATAAACGGGGACGAGGTTAGCATAGATGGGGACCCATGACCCGACCACAGAAACAATACAGCTACCCCAGGGAGGCGGAGGCAGACATGTAAACAGCCTTGGGTTCTTTAGTTAAACAGGGGGTACTGAGACCAATAGCTACCCATGTGAATTCTCCATTGTGGCCGGTTAAGAAACCGGACAACTCCTGGAGAGCCACGGTGGACTATCGAGTACTCAACCGTAACATCCCCGCCTGTGCACCCACTGTTGCTGCTGTCGCCGACCTCATTGGAAGTATCCCAGCCTCCGCGACCAGCTTTACGGTGCTGGATATTTCCAACAGGTTCTGGTCCATACCTTTAAGAAGGGAAGATCAGCACAATTTGCTTTTACCTTTAATGGGCAGCAATACACTTGGAACTGTCTCCCTCAGGGCTTCCACAACAGCCCCAGTATTTTCCATCAGTGTATGGCCAACTGTTTAAAGAACTTCAGCAGACTCCAGCAGCTAGTACAGTATGTGGATGACCTGCTCCTGTTCACCGATGAAGGGGAGGAGCATGGCCCACTGCTGGCTGAACTGCTGGAGTTGCTGAAAGAAGAAGGATTTAAAGTAAACCCCAAGAAGGCACAGATCGGCCTGAAGGAAGTAAAATTCATGGGACTGGCTGTGCGCGCTGGGGAAAGGGTCATTGACAAAGCTAGAAGGGAAGCAGTGCAGAAGTTACCCGCTCCCAACACAGTAACTGTAAAGTCCTTACTCTACAGTATGAAACCACACGAGGCACATTTTGGGGACAAGATCACTTTGTGACCTTAACTTTTAATTCATAGGACTCCAAAGACGATGACCCTGCATGTGACCTCCCTTTTTATACCTGTGTGATCAGGTAAGGAGTGTCTCCCACAAGTTCACCCCATGTGGTCAAGATGTGTATCTTGGTTGAGTGTATACAGTAATACAGTGGTGTTACATTGTGGTTACATACATGACAGTAACAGGAGAAAGATCTTTTCTAGGGCTAACCGGGTACTGCAGAGATTTCATTGAGGATTATGCAGCCACCGCAGCCCCTCTGCTCCTACACAAGGAAGTGGAGTGGGAATGGGACAAAGGTTGCGAGGCAGCATTTATCCAACTCATGAAAGACCTGCAGACCGCGTCAGCTCTAGGGGGCCATTGATGGGGGTAAATAATTTTTCCTGGAGGTAGCAGCTAGTGGGGACAGCCTGAGCGCAGTACTGCTCCAAGAGCGGCACGGCCAGCTGAGACCAGTGGTCGACTCCTCCAGGATACTGACGGACATGGAGAAGGGATACTCCAACTGTGAGAGAACTCTCCTAGCCACTCACTGGGCTGTGTAAAGATCACTGATCTTCACAGGGGGGGTCCCCTACCACTCTCCTTACCCACCATACACCCACCCAAATGCTCCTGGATGGGAGAATTAAGGACGGGACAGTGAGCAGTGCCCGCATTGCTCGCTGGACCCTGCTCCTCTCTCAAATGGACCTAAGTGTAAAGGGACTCTGCGAGCCAAGACTCGCAGCCAACATGATTTATCTAGGGACAGCCCACCGGTGTTCCATAGAAGGGATATGGGAAATTGACATAGGCTTTTGGCTGGGTTACACCCCACAGGCTGAGAGATCTATGTGGATGGTTCAAGCACAGTATCTGCGGGTGAACGACTCACAGGCTGCGGAGTTTATGACTCCGAGGCAGGCATTGCCCTGGCGATTAAACTCCCCAGCACTATGAGCGCCCAGCATGCTGAACTGTCTGCGGTGGTGTACGTAGTCACACACTCCGAAGAATTCCCTACCCCATACACGATTTGCTCGGACAGTATGTTCATATGCAATTCGTGTACGGAGTACCTGGCTATCTGGTCCCGCCGCGGATACACATCCGCAGACGGGAGACCTCCGGCAATTAAGCCCCTACTGGAAAAGATCATGAAAGCCATAGGGGAGGAAGGGAATACTTACATACATAAGGTGAAGGCTTAGGGAAGTGAACCAGGACAGCTTTGTCAGGAATCTGTTTGAACTCCTTAAACAGATTCACTAGCAGGCTGCTAACAACATGGGAAACCAGCAACCGACTGCTGCTAGAACCACGCAACCACCACGAGTGGGAGATAGGGGACCAGGTTATGGTGAGGAACTACGTTAGAGTAGGGGTCTTTGAGGCACTGTACATGGGACCGTACCACATTGTCGACAAGGCAAGCCCCATGGTCTATGCCATAAAATTGCCCCGCTGTACAAAGTGCTTCCACATAAATCAGTGCAAACTTTTCAACCCAGGGGCAGCAGCTAAACGTAATGAACAGCCAAAAACGGTGAACCGTACTAAAGGCAGGGATCCCCAGCTAGCAGCCCACCGACTGTGGAAATCCCACAGGGGACGTGGCAGACCCACAGACTATACCTAGAGGGGCGGTGGACTGTGTTACTGGAGGAGCTATCCCCCCAATCATTTGGGCCTCGGATGCACCCCCAGGAGCCGGAGCCTGAAGAAGGATTCCCCGCACACCACGGCCAAAGACACCGTGGTCACCAGCACTCCAATTTAAATGGTTCAGCCCTGGGAAAGGAACCAGCCGCAAAAGAGTACCTAAGGTCAGAGACCAGCCCGTGAGCAGTGACACCCAGCCGGTAGCCTCGGGCAACAAGGGACCCCCAGAAGAGATAGCGGTGGACCAACCACCAAGTGGGAGTCCCCAGCCCGTAGCCCACAACCAGGCAGAACTCCCAGGGGAAGAAAGGAACCAGGCAGCCACCCCCAAAGGAGCGGTGTGCTGCAGCACCGGAGGGGAGGTTCCCCCGATAGTGAGGGACTCGAACCCGCCTCTGGTCAGGGTACTTAGGGTTAGGAGGTGCAGACCGACCTATTACCTACCTCGCTGGACACCCAGCGGGAGAAAGAAAGAAAGAGAGAAGGCAGGAATTAACCTGGCCACCCGGAGACGGGTGGCAGATTTACATATATAGTACCATATGAATTTAAGTATTTTTTAGTAATAAGTTAGAGTAGTGTAAGATTATCTGTGTAATGATAAGTATATATGTAGTAGTTACTGGAGTAAGGAAAAGAATCTACATGTGCAGTGGTTAAAAGAGGCATAGGCTGGGTAATACCCGGGAGTAAGAAGAATCTACCGGTATGGCTATTAAGGAAGCACTGGTGAGATAACAAGCAGAACGACTGTGAGATAAAGGTAAAAGCAATCAGTGCACAAGGAACTGAATAAGACAGCCAGTCAATTAAAGACTATGAGCCCAAATTGGAACTCGGTCACCTTTGTCAAGCCAGAGAGCTTTCTCAGGGCTAGACAATCTGTTTTATGTGCCGCAACAGGAAAGAGAGCGCATGAGAAGGATTCTGTTCCTGCTCACTCTGATAAGGATGAGCAGCAGCGACTGAGGAGACGTGGAAGAATCGCTCATCTATGGGTGTTCAGGAGGGAGAGCATCGATTGTAACTGCCGGGGGTGGCCCCCGAGACGTGGACGAACTCGCCGTTTACGCCCACGAGGGAAGATGGCCAGGGTGACTGGGATCTACCCACTACTCCAGCCAGGAAGGTTTTACCTACGGGGAGGCCTCACTTCCATGCCCCCGGATGTGGATCATCGCTGCCCGAGTCAGTGTTACAGAAGGAAAGCATGTGTGTTTGACTTGCAAAGGGAACATTCCCCTGGGAAGATGGTGGTGGCTCAGAAAACTCAGCAAGGACGCATGGGATCAGGAATTGACTCGGTAATGTTACGTACCTCACCATCACGGGGACACGGGGAGGAGTAAAAGTGTGTTGGGACAAATGGTGGGAATCCGAACAAGGAATTTATGTTTGCATGTGGGGATCAGAGAGTATTTGTCCCGCAGGCATATCGATCGCCTTCGTCAGGCAATGGCAAGGTGAAGGGGAAGGGATGGGGTGGGATTCAAGCCTACACGGGTGCGCAGTCCCACACTCCCCATTCCCAATTAACACCACCGAACTAAGAGCACACATTAAGAAACCCCTGCCCACAACCCCGCCAATACGCATAGTAATAGAAAAGTCTCCTACCAGCACCAAGGGACCTGGAAATGGATTAGTATTGGTACTGACCGAAAAGGTGTTATATTAGGGGGTACATTATGCAGTAGCTTCAGTAATATTAAACCTTACCGAGGTACACCTACCTGCATGATGTCCGAAGGAAACAGAGCTGTTATAGCAGGCCCTACTCAGAGATATGTTCAAGAAATTTTATGAGTTAGACTTTGGAAATGTAGACAAAGTAGACCTATACATCCTAAACGCTAGGGACACCATGAGCTCAGGGATACCTAGAAGGGGAATCATAAACAACGTTTTCACTACCTACAATACAGCATTCTCTGTAATAAATAGCCTAGGTGACATAGAACTGCAAACACAGATAAACAGTTTAAAGACCCGATTGAGAAAAAGCCTGAAAGAGGAGAACACTGTAGTAGGTTCAGAACTACACAAGGACCAGACTATGACTGTCCATTTAAAAGAAATAGTGGCTGAGCTGGAAAAATATGCACAGACAGTGAATGCACTCATACGGGAGGATAGAAACGCTTCTGACCAGGCTGCACAGAACGAGGTGTGCGTACTGTATGGTGCATGGTTGTTGGGCGAGGGCCGCAACAACCTGGAGGATTTAAAACAAGGTTTAGTCCCCTCTTGGATCAGGAACAAGCACCTCGCAGCCCTCCACCTGTACAGCAATTCACTAAGCCCGTGCCAGCTCTGCCTAGCCTCTGAAACCTATCCTGTCCCAGTAGACTGTGGGAAATCTAACCATACCATTATGGGAATAGTACTAAGGATGCCGGTCATGGGTGGGACAGCCCGACCCGCACCGGTATAACGGGTGGAGAATATTGGAGTTATTCAGGGAGGTGCACACATTTGTTTCGCAGCGGTCCCATCCTATGTCATAAAGTGGGAACACGCTCTAACGGGTACTGACCTCTCCGGGTGCTGGAGCCAGCGTGCACACGCAATACTGTGTCCCCAGTACTTGAGTGCCCATTCAAAGTCACAGTGTGGATTTAAAGCTGCTGGCGCACAGCCTATTAACTGCACCATGGAAGTAATGACACAAGACCATGTCTCTCCACAGGTAGCATACATAGGGGCTGGGACATATTGTGTCACCACCAGTGCGTCCCACTACCAACATGTCCGGTAACTGACAGCAGTTTTTGTTTCAAACCTGAGGCATCAGTTCAAGTGGCCCAGGAACGGATTGTCCCCATTCCTGAACCCTCACTGTCCACCTCACTGTGAAGGAAAACATGACAAACCTGCAGGATTATGTTGTACATTTTGGCTATGCAATTCCCCCTCTACCCGAACATCTTACCACTCTTCTAAAAGCTGTAATTATCTCACAAAAACACTTCTATACTCTAGAACAGAAAACAATTGAAATAGGGAAAAAGATTCTCGAGATCACCATTCCGCCTTGGTGGGACCTTTTCAGAAATATCGAGGTCCCAGTCTGGATCCGAATTGCTTCCCATACTTTAGTTATTTGTCAACTCGCAATTATACTTTACTTATGGTGTCACACTTGCTGAGTGAAACGCAGAGGCCGTCAGGTCAGGCACCAAAGGGTGCTATATGCTCCTAGGCCGAACTTGGGAATCGTGCAGGGAGGGGTGACACCATACTGCCATGTTTAATTTGTGTTTGATTTTACCTGCTGTAAACCGCAAAATCTCGAGTGTTGTGAGAGTTTTACTTGAAATGTTGTGACTATGTACTGAACTTGAATATGTGTTTGACTATGGACTTTTACTGTTACTGGAGAATGTGTTACTCTGTGTTTTCATTTTATTTTACTTAAACTGTGTTTGGCCATGTACCGTTATTCCACTGTGAAAATTGAGTAAAAGAGGAACATCATACCCCCTCTATACTGCAACTGAATTGAAACGTATGTATTCGCCTGTAAATTGCATTGCATTTCAACGGGGGATGCAGGGTAATGTTTAGCTAGTATAAATGCCGGGAAGGTTGACTCTCAGGAGCAGGAATTTTGCTTACCTTGATTGACACTCAAGAGTGTGGAGTGTCAACAGGGGGAAATGAAGGGATGCAAAATTCACAAGAAACCCCCGCCGCCACCCCCCTCCCCGACCCCGTGTTTGGGCTCATTCAAAAGGAAATTTAATTTGGGACTATCTACCAAAAAGTTTGGAACTCTAAATTGCTTATGGAAGAAACTACGAACTTTAATAGAATTTTGGATTTTAAAAGACAAACTCAAGGTTGTGGGCGGACCTACGGAACTAGCAAGAGACAGTCTAATTAAGTGAAGCTACCTGGGTGTGAGGACTAAGTTAACCTGTCTGGAGGGATGAGTATTCAAAAATCCTTCCCCCACAAGAGACATTAACATCACAAAATCACCCAGAGTTAGCTACCCATCAACATGGGTCTGGACAACCATTTCAGCATATACATCACAAAGAGGTCCAATCCAACCTATATGCGAAAAACTAAGCACAAAAGGACATTGCAATTACCAAACTAATATTTCCATCAGGAAACAGTTTTCGAACATCAACTCACCCAAAACATATCAACGTTTAACGAGCCCGACAAAATATTACAAAGAAGAACCAAGCCCGCCAAAATTATACAAAGGATTTTGAAGAGATTTGGCGCTAAGATTAGAACCACTGAAATCGTATAACTGACCCTTGTTTTCAACAGAAGTTAGGTGGTTGCTAGGTAGCAACAAAGCTGCTAGTACCTCAGGTGTGATACTACACCAGGTGCTATACTGCGAGTATGTCGTCACGACAAGGAGAGAAACCAATGCGACAGTTGTAAACTAACTTCTCCAGCCTCGAAGTCCTGAAGTCCTGAAGGAAGGAAGAACATCACCATCACAGCAGCGACTGACCACAGTCAACGTGTATCAAGGGAAAAACAACCGTGATCTACCGTTAACCATCAAGAGGTTTGGTAAGCATAGTCCCTGCCTGCCCTGGAGCCTAACCTAGCTAGAATTAGGTATTGGGAGGTGTGAGGTATAATCTTACTGTAACCCCCTTTGAATATGTAATGTATGGTTCTTTATTAGTTTAACCTTGTACCTTTCCTTGTATTGTCCTTTATTGTAAGTTTGGCATTATATTTTCTTACTAAAGTAATAAGCTCGTATAATCTTGACTGTAATAAAAACAAAGTTCTTTTGCATCAAACCAGTGTCCTTTGCACTTTTGTCACACCCCCCAAATAAATCCAGAGTACAGAACCCAAGGGAGTGGGAGCGATTCGAACCGCTCAAGTTGGTCAGAAGGGAACCTGACCCCCTCATAGAGACCACCCCCTTACATGGGACATGGCCGTGAGCCATCACTTCCATGATACAGCTTTTAGGCTGCCCATCCTCAGACATGAACCCACAAACCAGCCAGTCGAAAGGGTTCAGATGATAGGGGCACAATATCACCTGCTCTCTGGCTTCCCTCCAGACCAGCACCGGTTATTGAGTCTCCAAATTTTACCACATACTGCGGGGTTTTATGATGCTTCACATGTACCCCGTTCCGAATTACTCCAATGTTTTCCACCTGGTATACCAGTATGGGTCGTTGTGACTGATCCAACACCGATATTCGAAGCACAAGCCCCATTGTGGATTGTTTATTCTGACCACAGTTGACCGGGACTGGATGAGCTTTGGAGGCTGACTGTATCTGACATGAATTCTGGAGATTGTTATGGACACACAATGCTTTTAGATGCTTGTTACTGACCCACAATGGTTCGTGGCCTTGTTGTAAATACTCTAAATTACTGCGTCCTTCATTTAACAACCAAGCTCCGCACATGACACACACATCATTCTGAGCAGCTTGATCTGACGTGTTTCTACCCACTTGATTAAAGCATGATGGTCTGAGCATGTTTTTCCACCTCAGCTACCATCTCTTTCAAATGAATTGTCATAGCTTGGTCCTCCTGTAGTTCGTTACCCTCTATGTTGCTACCATCCTCCAGTATTTTCTTTAACTGGTCACTTGGACTTGCAACTGCGCGTTTTCCATACTATTTACCAGTGATGTCCCAGTATTAAATGCTGTAGCTACATTACTCATTAGCCCTCTTTCCGTCTCGGTTTGTAAGCTTCCCCCTGACTCTCGTCCCCGTAATTCTTTTGATAGAATTGTTTGAACATTTCCTTTAACAATTTTTCATATAACTTTTCCGTTTCTGGCGGGCACCACTGGGGTAATTGTAACTCTGTTAAATTTAGAATAACCGACACTACTTCACAATATACAGAATGATACAACATTTTCCCAGTTGAGATATACACCAGCCTGTTCTTAGGCCCGGGTTTTAGGACAGGACATGGAATTTCTTGATTTGGAATCTCCAACATTTTAGGGAGAGGTTTTCATTTGCTCACGATCAGCTTCGTTGCATTGACTGTTTTTGGCGGGTTCAAGGTCACATAGGAATCAAAACCCTGTGGCCAATTAATTCCTGACCCAGAATCCTGCCATTTCCTTTTAAAGACAATCCCCACATCTCCCCTGCATTTGTGGCTAGATCCAACCACACAGACAGATATATCTTGTTCCTCCTTCCACCACTTCGCTTAACACAATTTCACCACTTCTTTTGTTCCTGTGGTTCGCCTGTTAGAACTATTACCCAGTTTCTCCCACTCTGTGGATGCATAAGCTGTTCCCCTGTCTGTTTTCCATAACCACCACCATCCTCCCATGAGGGTAATCCCTTTACATTCCAGACAAACTCATCTACCCTCTCTCACCTGTACCTTCCTTGTCGTGATGTTTAGCCTGGAGCAGGATACCGACACCTCCCCAAGTTTGTTTCTGGTTTGTCTGGAGTACTTGGTTGAATTTGACCTTAACCACCCGGCCAACTTCCAGTGTGAGTATAGGCGTTTGTGCCCTTGTTGCTCCATATGGCTTCCCCTTGAGTTACAGTAGGGCCGGTTCCTCCTACACACCCGTATGCAAGGATTGTCTCGGTGTCTCTCCGATCTCCCCATCCTTTAATAATAATGGCCATCCACAGGCCTATCCACAACGTCCACCTCATCTCGTATCCCTGGCTCGATTTGCTCCTATTAAGACAAAAAATGCAAGACAATGATTTTGCTCTGTGGGGGCCTCCCCATCACAGGTCCTTCCTCAGTTATTCACATATGTACATAACACTTTTTTACGATCACTGCTTCCCTCTCCTCTTATCCCGATGCTTAGGCTTATGGAGACTCGGGGTTGGTGTAAGTGGGTGGTCCCGGGGGTCAGATTCACCTCTGATCAACTTGAGCAGTTCGCATCGCTCCCACTCCCTTGGGTTCTAGACTCTGGATTTATTTTGGGGATATGATAAAGTGCAAAGGACAACTGGTTTGTGCAAAAGAACTTTGACTTTATTACAGACAAGAAAATACAATGTCAGGCTTATAATAACTCTAATAAAGAACAATACATTACACATTCAAGGGGGGTTACAGTAAAAATTACACCTCCCACCTCCCAATACCTAATTCTAGCTACGTTAGACTTCAGGGCAGGCAGGGACTATGCTTACCAATCCTTTCTGGTCGCTTAGCGGTAATTCACGATTTCGGAGTTCGTTGAAATCTGTAGGTTCTGCTTGCCGTACCCCGAACATCGGAGAAGACTTCTTACTGCACAATCTTCAGTTGGGTTGAGTCCGCTGATGCGGTAAGGTGCGTTTTGGATCTATGGGGTAAGTACCCGGTTTCCTTCGTTAGAAATAGCTTCAAAGTCTCTTTAGGTAATGTTTTCACCTGTTGGTAGTCAGGCCTTAGATTGTAGAGTGGAAACTTTCGATTCTTCGGTTTCTTTCTGTTGGAGATTTGTTTCGAGTTTGGTCGATCGCGGTGGATTTTCGTTGGTACCACGTTGGCTGTGATTGGTTGCTGCCACGATGGTGATGTTCTTCCTTCCTTCAGGACTTCAGGACTTCGAGGCTGGAGAAGTTAGTTTACAACTGTCGCGTTGGTTTCTCTCCCTTCTGATGACATACTTGCAGTATAGCACCTGGTGTAGTATGGCATACAGTGTCTCCTGAGGTAGTAGCAATCTTGTAGCTACCTCACAACCTTGCAGCAACCCAACCACCTAACCTCCATTAAAACAGGGGCCAGTTATACGGTTTGAGCTGTTCTAATCTTCGTGCCAAATCAGCTCAGAGGTCTTTAAATTTGGCAGGCTTGACTTTTCTTTGTAATATTTTGGTGGGCTCGTTAAAAGTTAATATGTCTAGAGTAAGTTGCATTTCTAAATCTATTTCCTGATGGAAATATTAGCTTGGTAATCGCAATGTCCTTTTGTGCTTGGTTTATCGCATACAGGATGTAGTGGGCCCTTTGTTCTTATTCATGTTGAAGATGGCTTTTCTCAGTTTGGGTTGATGGCTGGCCATCTCTGAATTATTGTTGTAATGTAAATGTCTCTTGTGGAAAAGTGTTTTCGAATGTCCATTCCTCCAGACGAGTTAACTTAGTCCCAACACCCAGACAATTCTAATAATCAAGTGGGCTTCTTTTGTTCCCTAGGCCTGCCCACAGGCTTGAATTTGTCTTGTAAAAGTCCAAAATTTGATTAAGGTTCGTAGTTTCTTCCATAAGCCCTTTAGGATTTCAAACTTTCCGGTAGATAGTCCCAAATTAAATTTCCTTTCGAATGAGCCCGAACACTCGGGGGGTTCTCGTGAATTTTGCACCCTTCAGTGGAGATAAAGGAGGTGTCCAGGGCACCCTAGGTCGCAGTACCCAACCACTCTGCCTTACTGCTCCGTCCCTTACTTCTCCGTCCTCATCATCCCACAGCATTGGTGGAAGGCTTACACTGATCAAACTCATTATAGTTCCTTGGGCCTTCGCCCGCTTTTTACTTTTCTCCCCGGGGTTGTACAGCTTACACTGGTTTATATGGAACCATTTTTTGGCAGCTGGATTCCGTACACCAGAGGCCTTGCCTTGTCTACAATGCTATATGGTCCTTTATACAATGGTTCAAATGCCCCTATTCTGGCATAATTCCTGACCATTACCTGATCCTCTACCTTCCATTCCTGTGTAACCCCTGGTTCCAGCAGCAGTTTATTCTGCTGGTGCTGCCTGCCCATATTGTTAGCTGCTTCCCAAAGCAACCCCTTCAGAGTATCATACAGATCTCTGACAAACCTATCCTGTGTGACCTCTTTAACCTGCTTTTCGGTCAGGTCTGGTGCTAGGATATGGGTCAGGGTCCTCATTAATCTCCCTGTCATCAGTCCATGTGGGGAGTGTCCCGTACTCTTAGAGAGACTGGCTCGGTGGCTCATCAGTATTAGGCGTAGGATCTCATCCCATTTCTTCAGGGTATTACCTATATTCTTTCTAAGCCTCTCTTTTAAGGTCCAGTTTGTCCTTTCTACTGGAGCTGATGATTGGGGGTTATACGCCATATGTCAGTTCCCCTGTATCCCTAACAGCTTTAGGGTGGTCTGCATTACCACTCCGGTGAAATGACTTCCTTGATCTGATTCCACTATCAGGGGCAGTCCCCATCCAGAAAATACATCTCGCACCAGAATCTTTGCAGTGACTACTGCGGTGGCCACCCTACAAGGAAAAGCTTCTACCCATTTTGTAAAGAGATCTATTAACACCAAGCAATATTTATTGTCTCTGCCTGAGGTGGGCAGTGGTCCTATGAAATCTATCTGTATAAACTGCCATGGCCCCTCTACCCTCCTTGTGTGTCCCAACGGAGCCTTTCTCCGGTGGGGGTCTGGATTGTTTGCAGCACATCTCAAACAATTCTGACAGTAATCCCTTACATCACTTCTAAGCCTGGGCCACCATCCCACGGCTTGTACTTTATTCCACATTGTTTCTGGCCCTGGATGTCCAGCTCCGGGACCCCCATGCGCTAGTTGCAAGAATTCTTCCCTGCACCGTCCTGGCACGATCCAACTATCTCCCTTAAACAACATTCCCTGCTTTACTGCTATGTCTGTAGCTCCCAAAGGTCCCGCTACAGGCTTCCCCTCTATCTTGTCCCTAATCCCTGCTCTAAGATCTGCATCCTGTAGCTGAGCCTGTTTTAAATCAGGCGGCAATGGTACTTCTTTGGGCCACTCTCTGCTGTTACAGTCATAATCTGTCCACAGTGAAATGGATCCCAAGGTGTCCCTTCTCCTGCCCCTGTTTTGGCCAGTGTGTCTGCTTTTTCATTCCCTTCCCATTTAGGCTCTGTCTTAGAGTGTGCTTTGATCTTTTGGATGTAGTAATCCTTCTGGTCCCTACCCGTGACGTCCAAAATGACTTTTAACAATGGAGCTGTCACCAACAGTTTTCTGTCTGAGGACTTAAACCCTCGGCTAGCCCATATTGCTAAATACTCTGTACAGGAGTTACAAGTGAACATGGAGTCCGAACATATCGTATAGGGAGTTGGGAATTAGTTCGGATGTGTGACTATGTATGCTACTGCTGCTAGCTCGGCCTGTTGTGCACTGAAAGTGTTGGGGAGCCTCATGGCCTTTTCGATCCCTGCCTCTGGATCGTAAATCCCACAGCCTGTCTTTCTCTCTCTGTTAGTTACTGAACTGGACCCATCTACATAGATGTCCCTGCCTGACAGGTGTTACCCTGCTTTGAATCCCACCTCTACATCCCACACTCCTTCCACTGAACACACATGAGCTGCCAGGTTCAGGGCTAGCTTTGGTTCCCCTAGCCTCTCAACCTTCAGGTCTAATTAAGTCAGCAACAATGTCCAGTGAGCAATCCTGTTACTGTTCACTGTCCCATCTTTCATTCTACAGTCCAGTAATATTTGTGTCGGGGTGTGACAGGTCAGTAAAGTTACTGTAGCTAACCCTGTGAGTGACCGAAAATGCTTTACTGCCCAAAAAGTTGCTAACAGATGTCGTTCGCAGCTTGAAAAGCTCTTTTCTACTCCGGTGGGAACCCGTGAGGCGTAGGCCACCGGTCTCAGCTTGCCGTGTCACTCCTGGAGTAACACTGCACTCAAACTGTCCCCAGTCGTTCTACCTCCAGACTGAAGTCCTGGTCTCCATTTACTGCTCCCAACGTTGGTGCTGTCTGTAACACCTCTTTTAACTGGATGAGTGTTTCTTGACAACTCTCACTCCATTCCCACTCTACTTCTTTGCTAAGAAGCCTCAACAAAGGAGCTGCCATGGCTGCATATCCCTCTATGAATTCCCTGCAGTAACCCGTTATTCCCAGCAAAGTCCTTACTCCAGACACGTCCTTAGAAATAGGTAGTTCCTGGATTATCTTTCTCTTAGCTCCATCTATGACTCTCTCTCCTGCCCTAATGGTCAAACCTAGAAACTATACCTCCTCTTTGCCTAGTTGAGCTTTCTTTGGATTTACTTTAAAACCTGCTTCTTTCAACAAATGCAGTAACTCACTCAATAATGGCCCGTGGTCCTCCGCACTTTCAGAGAATAACAACAGGTCATCCCCACATTGGACCAACTGATCTGGTTGACTAAAACCTTTTAATGCCTCGGCCATACTTTGGTGAAAAACCAAGGGACTATTGTGAAACCCTTGTGGAAGACATGTCCATGTATACTGTTGACCCTTAAAGGTAAAGGCAAATTTATACTGGTCCTCCCGTTTCAGGGGAATGGACCAAAACCCGTTTGAAATGTCTAGCACGGTGAAGATTGTAGCGTCTGCGGCAATGCTTCTTATCAAATCTGCTACCACCGCTACTGTGGGTGCACAGGCTGGAATATTTTTATTCAGGACTCGGTAATCTACCGCGGCCTTCCATGAGTTATCGGGCTTCTTTACTGGCCATAGGGGTGAGTTTACATGTGTGGCTACGGTTCTTAACATACCTTGCTCCACCAGGGAATTTATAGCAGTTTCGAAATCCCTTTCTGCTTCCCGGGGAAAATTATACTGTTTCTGGGGCCGTGTCATCAGATCCCCGTCTATCTTCACCTCTACCCCAGTTACTGTCCCACAATCATGCCTATGCGTGACAAATGCATCCATATTCACCCGTACATACCCTTGATACCTGACTGGAATGTTATCGTCTAATCCTTCTAAGTCATAACTCCCTTTCGGTTTCATCGTGCAGGTGTTGCCTTTGTCTGTACTGTCCCTGGGAATCACTACGATCTCTCCCATTCTATCTGCATCAATTGCCCCCATAGACAATTGTTTTTCATATCCACTATGGCGTGATGTGCCAACATGTAGTCGGCCCCGAGAACTCCCGAACCGGGTTGTTCCCACTTCATTAAAATGCAGTCCCACTTCGTTATGTTAGGTCCTAACTCTAAGGTTAAGGGTTTTGACACTGCCCCAGCCCGTTCATTACCCGTAAAACCCACCAGTGTAAATGGGACTCTGCTCGACCACGGGGAAATGGTTGGATTCGGTGAGTGGACAACCTTGCTAGAGGCTCCTGTATCTACTAAATACCTTCCCCTAACTGTTTCCACCTTCACATCCACACATGGCCTGCCCCACCCATCATATATGAGTGGACACAGGTATTTTGGCTGGGCACACCGTCACAGTGGGGGTGCCGACGCATTGGGTCCCTTTTCTCCCACTGCTGCATCCAGCTTTCCTCCATCCGTGCCCATAACCTGCTGTACTACGGCCATTAAAATCTGTACTGGGTCGTCAGCTACCTTCCTGTGGCTCTGTTTTGCCTCATCACCCTCCTTCCCTCCTTTCGGGAGCCTGCAATCCCTGCTCCAGTGTCCCAACTTCCCACAGTTATAACACTCTTGGGATCGACCCGCATTACCTCCCTCTTATCTCAATTCTTTCTTTTGTCTAACCTCTCCTTTAACTTCGTGCACCTTCCCTTTTAGTTTATGCTCCTCCCCTTGTCTGGACTTAAAAGCTAGAGCTAATCTTCGCAACACCCCTGCCTCTATAAACTGGAGGTCGTCTGGGTCAAACCATGCTTCGACCTTTGTTCTGAGCCGTGGCAAACTGTTAGCCATTATGGTTCTCAGCCAATGGTTCCTTGCTTTCCCTATTAAGTCTGCCCGTACCATATTCCTTCCAGTGGCCCTTAAATAAGTCAGCCACAGTCTATCTGCAAATGTATCGGGTGATTCGTTTACTTGCTGCCCAGCCTGTTGTACCTGCCAGAACGGACAACCCTGACTGTATCCTAGCGCTGCCATGATTTCCTCCTTTAAGCCCTGTGGGGTTCCTCCACCTAACTTGGTGGCTGTCGACAAGCTCTGATAAAGCTTCCCCTCCAGCGAGAGCAGTATTAGCTTCACTTTCTCCTCCTCGCTGCAGTTATTTATACCCCCTATTTGCTCTATATTAGCAAAATGAACGGAGTCATCTCCTCCTTGTTTTAACTTTACTATGCCCATCAGCATCTCCTGCAGCTGAAGCAGTGTGTATGGGATCCCGTAATCGCTCAGTAATTCAGCTGGACCACCATTTGGTGGGGGTGGGCCGAATTTCTGCTGCCTCAAAAGACACATTGGTTAGGGTGTTTCTGTGTTTGTATATTTATATTCACAGTATGAATATGTTTCCCGCTGGGCCGGGGTCCGATTAATGGATCTGGATTGATGTGGTGATTTGTTTAACTGGTTGTGGTGATGAGTTTGAAAGGCTACTAATTTGCACACGGAGTCGACAGTGCAAAAGATAACTCCTTATCCTTAATGCCATGTTATCCAAAAATGTGCATTTCATAGGGTTCTTTGTAATCCTGAAAGCCATGAGTGGAGGAAGTGCATCCGGGAGGGCGCTGAGCGCCTCGAGTCTCATCGCTGAGTGCATGCAGAAAACAAGCGCAGGCAGCGAAAGGAATGCGCGGCAAACCTGTCCGAACCTCCATTACCCTCAACGATTGTCTGTCCCACCTGTGGCTCTCGTATTGGACTGTTCAGCCAGCTAACGATTCATTCGAAGAGTGGAAGCAAGTCTTCCTCGATTCTGAGGGACTGCTTATGATGATGATGTAGTCCTGGTTTCTTGCAGATTTGTGTTCTCTGGGGTGAACTGATTTACCCCCTGCGACCAATCAACTCCGGGGCTCCTCTAATAGATAGTATCAATCTTTTTGTCTGTATGCATAACCAAGTTTAGTCCTTGACCACTTGCCTCAGGCTGGCGCCTTTTCCCCTCCCAGGTAGCCCAAAAGGTTTTACTTTAAAACAATTTGTTTGTGGCCTCTTCCCATGCCTTGTTCCAAGAAAAATAGGTGCCCCCTTATAATGTACACTTGATCTGGGCGCACATGTACACTTGATCCGGTCACACATGAACACTCGATCCGGTCGCACATGTACACTCGATCCGGTCACACATGAACACTCGATCCGGTCGCACATGTACACTTGACCATGTATACTTGATCTGGTTGCATGTGTACATTCGATCCGGTCGCACATATAGATTTTATCCGTTCGCACTTGTACATTTGACCCAGTCGCACATGTACACTTGATTTGATCGCATATGTACACTCGATCCGGTCACAGGTATACACTCGCTCCTGTCACACATGTACACTCGATCCAGTTGCAAATGTACATTCAATCCGGTCACAGGTATACACTAGATCCGGTCACATGTGTACACTCGATCCGGTCACACATATACACTTGAGTCGGTTGCACTTGTACACTTGATCTGGTGGCACATGTACACTCGATCCGGTCGCATGTGTACACTCGATCTAGTCGCACATGAGAATCGATCCAGTCGCACATGTACACTCATAAGAACATAAGAAATAGGAGCAGGAGTAGGCCATACGGCCCCTGGAGCCTGCACCACCATTTAATACGATCTTGGCTGATCTGATCATGGACTCAGGTCCACTTCCCTGCCCGCTCCTCACAACCCCTTATTCCCTTATTGGTTAAGAAACTGTCTATTTCTGTTTTAAATATATTCAATGACCCAGCTTCTAAAGCACTGTGAGGCAGCGAATTCCACAGATTTACAACCCTCTGAGAGAAGAAATTCCTCCTCATCTCAGTTTTAAATGGGCGGCCCCTTATTCTAAGATCATGCCCTCTAGTTCTAGTCTCCCCCATCAGTGGAAACATCCTCTCTGCATCCACCTTGTCAAGCCCCCTCATAATCTTATACGTTTCGATAAGATCACTTCTCATTCTTCTGAATTCCAGATTCAGAGCGGCAGATCGGAGGCGGGAGCTCAAGGTGCGTGGAGAGGCCTATAAAGGCCCAGCTTGTGCAGCTCCAGCCGGGAGAAAAAGCAAAAAAGAAGTAGAAAGAAATCAAAAGGTGACATCACAGTCAAAGGGGTAAGTGATTGGCTGGTGATTGGTGAGCAGCTTTTCTTTTTCTTTTTTATATCAGTAAGTAACCTGTTGACAGTGTTGTCGCCAAATTAAGTGTATCTAAAAGTTAAGTCATGGCAGGAGAGCTCGGTCACGTGATATGCTCCTCCTGTACCATGTGGGAACTCAGGGACACTTCCGGTGTCCCTGACGACTACGTGTGCGGGAAGTGTATCCGCCTCCAGCTCCTGACGGTCCGCGTTGCGGAGTTGGAGCTGAGGGTAGATTCACTCTGGAGCATCCACAATGCTGAGAATGATGTGAGTAGCACGTGTAGCGAGTTGGTCTTACCGCAGGTGAAAGGTCCACAGCCAGATAGGGAACGGAAGACCAGCAGGAAGAGCAGTGCAAGGAAGGTAGTGCAGGGGTCCCCTGCGGTCATCCCCCTGCAAAACAGATACACCGCTTTGGGTACTGTTGAGGGGGATGACTCATCAGGGGAGGGCAGCAGCAGCCAAGTTCATGGCACCGTGGCTGGTTCTGCTGCACAGGAGGGCAGGAAAAAGAATGGGACAGCGATAGTGATGGGGGATTCAATTGTAAGGGGAATAGATAGGCGTTTCTGCGGCCGCAACCGAGACTCCAGGATGGTATGTTGCCTCCCTGGTGCAAGGGTCAAGGATGTCTTGGAGTGGGTGCAGGACATTCTGAAAAGGGAGGGTGAACAGCCAGTTGTTGTGGTGCACATTGGTACCAACGATATAGGTTAAAAAAAGGGATGAGGTCCTACGAGACGAATTTAAGGAGCTAGGAGCTAAATTAAAAAGTAGGACCTCAAAAGTAGTAATCTCGGGATTGCTACCAGTGCCACGTGCTAGTCAGAGTAGGAATTGCAGGATAGCTCGGATGAATACGTGGCTTGAGCAGTGGTGCAGCAGAGAGGGATTCAAATTCCTGGGGCATTGGAACCGGTTCAGGGGGAGGTGGGACTAGTACAAACTGCACGGTCTGCACCTAGGCAGGACCGGAACCAATGTCCTCGGGGGAGTGTTTGCTAATGCTATTAGGGAGGAGTTAAACTAATATGGCAGGGGGATGGGAACCAATGCAGAGAGACAGAGGGAAACAAAATGGAGACAGAAGCAAAAGACAGAAAGGAGATGAGTAAAAGTGGAGGGCAGAGAAACCCAAGGCAAAAATCAAAAAGGGCCACTGTATAGCAAAATTCTAAAGGGTCAAAGTGTAATAAAAAGGCAAGCCTGAAAGCTCGGTGCCTCAATGCGAGGAGTATTCGGAACCCAGGAGAGGGCTCTGAGCTAGTTAGAGTGGGTGAGAGGTCAGATAAACAGGACCCCAAGAAAGAATTTAAAAGGCAGGAGGCAACAGAGCAGAGTAGCACTGGGGTAAGTGTAAACCACAAGGTGATAGGAAGGGACAATATGTATGAATATAAAGAGGCTGCAGGAGGGGTCAAAACTAAAAATCATGGTTTAAAAACTAGTATTCAAACACTCTACCGAAACGCACGCAGCATTCGAAATAAAGTAAATGAGTTGACGGCACAAATCATTACAAATGGGTATGATTTGGTGGCCATTACAGAAACGTGGTTGCAGGGTGGCCAAGACTGGGAATTAAACATACAGGGGTATCTGACAATTCAGAAAGATAGACAAGAAGGGAAAGGAGGTGGGGTAGCTCTGTTAATAAAGGATGATATCAGGGCAGTTATGAGAGACGATATTGGCTCTAATGAACAAAATGTTGAATCATTGTGGGTGGAGATTAGAGATAGTAAGGAGAAAAAGTCACTGGTGGGCGTAGTTTATAGGCCCCCAAATAATAACTTCACGGTGGGGTGGGCAATAATCACGGGAATAATGGAGGCATGTGAAAAAGGAATGGCAGTAATCATGGGGGATTTTAACCTACATATCGATTGGTCAAATCAAATCGCATGGGGTAGCCTTAAGGAGGAATTCATAGAATCATACAGGATTGTTTCTTAGAACAGTATGTTACAGAACCTACAAGGGGGCAAGCTATCTTAGATCTGGTCCTGTGTAAAGAGACAGGAATAATAAATGATCGCCTAGTAAAAGATCCTCTCGGAATGAGTGATCACAGTATGGTTGAATTTGTAATACAGATTGAGGGTGAGGAAGTAGTGTCTCAAACGAGCGTACTATGCTTAAACAAAGGGGATGAGGGCAGAGTTGACTAAAGTAGACTGGGAACACAGACTAAATGGTGGCACAATTGAGGAACAGTGGAGGACTTTTAAGGAGCTCTTTCATAGTGCTCAACAAAAATATATTCCAATGAAAAAGAAGGGCGGTAAGAGAAGGGATAACCAGCCGTGGATAACCAAGGAAATAAAGGAGAGTATCAAATTAAAAACCAATGCTTATAAGGTGGCCAAGGTTAGTGGAAAACGAGAAGATTGGGAAAATTTTAAACGACAGCAAAGAATGACTAAGAAAGCAATAAAGAAAGGAAAGGTAGATTACGAAAGTAAATTTGCGCAAAACATAAAAACAGATAGTAAAAGCTTTTACCGATATATAAAACGGAAAAGAGTGACTAAAGTAAATGTTGGTCCCTTAGAAGATGAGAAGGGAGATTTAATAATGGGAAATGTGGAAATGGCTGAGACTTTAAACAATTATTTTGCTTCGGTCTTCACAGTGGAAGACACACAAACCATGCCAAAAATTGCTGGTCATGGGAATGTGGGAAGGGAGGACCTTGAGATAATCACTATCACTAGGGGGGTAGTGCTGGACAGGCTAATGGGACTCAAGGTAGACAAGTCCCCTGGTCCTGATGAAATGCATCCCAGGGTATTAAAAGAGATGGCGGAAGTTATAGCAGATGCATTCGTTATAATCTACCAAAATTCTCTGGACTCTGGGGAGGTACCAGCAGATTGGAAAGCAGCTAACGTAATGCCTCTGTTTAAAAAATGGGGCAGACAAAAGGCAGGTAACTATAGGCCGGTTAGTTTAACATCTGTAGTGGGGAAAAATGTTTGAAGCTATCATTAAGGAAGAAATAGCGGGACATCTAGATAGGAATAGTGCAATCAAGCAGATGTAACATGGATTCATGAAGGGGAAATCATGTTTAACTAATTTACTGAAATTCTTTGAGGATATAACGAGCATGGTGGATAGAGGTGTACCGATGGATGTGATGTATTTAGATTTCCAAAAGGCATTCGATAAGGTGCCACACAAAAGGTTACTGCAGAAGATAAAGGTACACGGAGTCAGAGGAAATGTATTAGCATGGATCGAGAATTGGCTGTCTAACAGAAAGCAGAGAGTCGGGATAAATGGGTCCTTTTCGGGTTGGAAATCGGTGGTTAGTGGTGTGCCACAGGGATCGGTGCTGGGACCACAACTGTTTACAAAATACATAGATGACCTGGAAGAGGGGACAGAGTGTAGTGTAACAAAATTTGCAGATGACACAAAGATTAGTGGGAAAGCAGGTTGTGTAGAAGACACAGAGAGGCTGCAAAGAGATTTAGATAGGTTAAGCAAATGGGCTAAGGTTTGGCAGATGGAATACAATGTCGGAAAATGTGAGGTCATCCACCTTGGAAAAAAAAACAGTAAAAGAGAATATTATTTGAATGGGGAGAAATTACAACATGCTGCGGTGCAGAGGGACCTGAGGGTCCTTGTGCATGAATCCCAAAAAGTTAGTTTGCAGGTGCAGCAGGTAATCAGGAAGACGAATGGAATGTTGGCCTTCATTGCGAGAGGGTTGGAGTACAAAAGCAGGGTGGTGCTGCTGCAACTGTACAGGGTATTGGTGAGGCCACACCTAGAGTACTGTGTGCAGTTTTGGTCACCTTACTTAAGGAAGGATATACTAGCCTTGGAGCGGGTACAGAGACGATTCACGAGGCTGATACCGGAGATGAGGGGGTTACCTTATGATGATAGATTGAGCAGACTGGGTCTTTACTCGTTGGAGTTCAGAAGGATGAGGATTGATCTTATAGAAACATTTAAAATAATGAAAGGGATAGACAAGATAGAGGCAGAGAGGTTGTTTCCACTGGTCGGTGAGACTCGAACTCGGGGGCACAGCCTCAAAATAAGGGGGAGCCAATTTAAAACCGAGTTGAGAAGGAATTTCTTCTTCCAGAGGGTTGTGAATCTGTGGAATTCTCTGCCCAAGGAAGCAGTTGAGGCTAGCTCATTGAATGTATTCAAATCACAGATGGATAGATTTTTAACCAATAAGGTAATTAAGGGTTACGGGGAGCGGGCGGGTAAGTGGAGCTGAGTCCACGGCCAGATCAGCCATGATCTTGTTGAATGGCGGAGCAGGCTCGAGGGGCTAGATGGCCTACTCCTGTTCCTAATTCTTATGTTCTTCTGTTCTTATATTCTTATGTTCTTATCAATGAGTAGTGGCCCAACCTATTCAACCTTTCCTCCTAAGTCAACCCCCTGATCCCCGGAATCAACCTAGTGAACCTTCTCTGAACTGCCTCCAAAGCAAGTATATCCTTTCGTAAATATGAAAACCAAAACTGCACACAGTATTCCAGGTGTGGCTTCACCATTATCCGGTTGCACATGAGCTCTTGATCCGGTTGTTCATGTATACTCGATCTGGTTGCACATGTACACTCGTTCCGGTCGCACATGAGCACTCGATCTGGTCGCACATGAACACTCGAAGGTCAGGAACTAGGTCGGGGGAGCATGGTGAGGACAATTGGGATGATAGCAAGAATGTGATCCAGATGGAAAAATAGATTACATTCTCTAACTCAAAAGGGAGTTAGATGTGGCCCTTATGGCTAAAGGCATCAACGGATATGGAGAGAAAGCAGGAATGGGGTACTGAAGTTGCATGATCAGCCATGATCATATTGATTGTTGGTTCAGGCTCGAAGAGCCGAATGGCCTACTCCTGCACCTATTTTCTATGTTTCTATGTTTCTCTCGTCTTCTATTAGGCCTGTATCATGTTCTTCTACCACTACTCACTTTACGCTTGCACCACATTCTCCCTCTCCTTCCACCCTCCCCAGACCGCAGCAGTTCAAGAAGGCAGATCACTACCACCCTCTCAAGGGCAGCTAGGGATGGACAATACAATTCTCTTCCTCATGTTGAAATCCCTCCATGGCCTCATCTCTTCCCATCTGAACTCGGCAGTGTGAGCACTGTGAATGCTCCTAGCCCAGGAGGCTGAGGCATGTCTGTTCTGAGAATGCAGTAGAGTTAGCACTGTGAACTCTGGAACCTGGCTGTCACAATGAATGGATCAAATTACACATTGCTGCGATCATGATTACTCTCCAGCAGACAGGATCAAATTGTTGGGTGTGTCCTGTCCTACAAAGGGACCAATCAGAAATTCGATGTTGCAAATAGACATAACCTAGAAACCTGACACCACTCAGCTTGCTAATATAGTATAGATAAGGGGGCGAAATTCCCCTATTATGCACCAGCCATTAGCTCCTCTAGTTGGTGGTAATGGGGCACAAAACTGATTTTGTCCTGGGGAGGGGGGTGACGCGGGAGGCGGAGGTGGAGGTGTGGCGGGTTGGTACTATCGCCTCCCGTGGAATTGCGCGGGAGTTACTGGAGGCACGAATGGATTAGCGCTGTGCCCCTGCTGTTAGTGCCCAGACCGCCACGCCTCCGGTGATGGCGTCATCATCATGTGCGGCGACACCTTTTCGTCCCACGATGAAAATTGGCCAGTGCCCCGTGAGGCTGCCGATGGGTCACGAACTGGGCCACTAACAAGGCCGGGGGGCGAAATGTAAAGGAGGGTTGCACTGCGCCTCTCGTCATCATATTTTATTTTCTGTAAGGGCTGAGCACTGCGAGGTGCCGGTTGCTGATCCATGATGGGACACGACCTTGCTGGAGGTCCTCTAAATTACTGCGCCCCTCACTCAGCAACTAGGCACCGTAATCCCCAAGGATTATTGGGCATTATCTGGACATTGCGTTTTAATATTTCTCACTGCAGAAAAGAGCTGGCAGCCCCTGTTGTGGGAGGGGCCCAGGTATTTTTCCATGTTGCACACGAAAAATCCACATCTGATGGGTGGGGGTGGTCTGGGACAAGTTACAATGGCCATGAAAAGGCAACTCATCACAGGTAATGGGCAAAGATTGAGGGTCGATTGTTAAACAATGTGAATTCGTCAGAGATGTAAACTGGTCAGTGATCAAGCCATTATGTGGATGAGATAACCCCGAGACGCTTGAAATCAGAACAAAAAAAGGCATTAAGCCTCAGACCGATTGGAAGCGAAAACCCATCACCGGCCATCACAAAGTTCTGAGATGATGGGCCACTCAGACAGAAACTTCGAAACAAGGAAAAACTTTATTTAGCAGAAGAAGCAAACAGACTTTGGATATAAAAGGTGGCCGTGTGGCCATCTCTCTCTCTCTTTTGCTCTCACCTCCACAAGGACCGAGCACTCTGTCTGGGACGGAGAGAAGAAACCACCAACGAGCAACCAGAGCCTTGCTATTCAACTGTGAAGCTAATCTGGGACTTGGATACTATAGATAGTACGGAACCAGAAGTGACACATTTTCACCAGGAAAAGCAGTGAGTAAGCCAACAAATCGGTGAGCATCATCCCTGCCCACGCAGCTTTAAGATCACAGCCACTGTGTGAGGAGGTGTCGTGTGTTCTCCCAACCAAGCCTTAGAAGGGTTTTAGTGGGGAGGTTTTGCTGCGAGGACAATAGGGGTACGCCCAGCTGGTTGGTACACTGTGGATCCGAGCAGAGGGTTTAGACGTTGGCTACTTCGCAATAGGGGCGGTTTAGACACACCAGGGTATTGGACTGTACTGCATTGTCATTGAATTTACTTTTAGTTTTGTTGTGTTGAGGTAGCTTTAATAAAGCATTGACGGTTGAGACCGAGGTATTTGTCCATGACTCATTCATCTGTTCAGTACAGTAATCACTCCCAGGTCTAGAACTAGTGTAACGTGGGGGTCCGTCAAAATCACCTAAGGGAAACCACTTATACTCTTACCAGTTTGTCGCTCCTTTTGTGGAGTCCGGGCCGCGATAGTGCAGTCTGGCACTTTGTTTCGGTGCCGGGCTCCGACCACTGCACCCCTTAGCCCTGGTGGCCTAGTGGCGTCCTTCAAAGAGCCTGCAGAGTTCGCAGTGTCCCTCCCCTTTAATGGTAGGGGAGGGGTGTTGAAATGTGTCGGCGCTACACGGTATTGCTCCGCGATGCACCCGGGTAGTGCCCCTGATCCCACCCCAAAAGGAAGTGGAGCATGCGACATTGCGCTGCACTTCCTGTGAGGGGTGGTAACTGGAATTTCGCTCCCGGGGCGGGACTTCCATGCTGGGCAGGAAGTCCCGCCTCATCTTGGTTACCACCCCCAAATGGGCTGTAACCAAATTTCGACACATAGTATTTAAATAATAATTAAAATTTCAGTTAGCCAATGTTATAGAAGAAATGTTATCCTTAGAAGAATTTGGTGACTTTTTTAATTACACTTTCGAATGTCCACCAACAACGTTCCTGCTAAGCTGCGCTGTCACAGCTGTCTGGAGATCCTGCGCAGGCTGCCTCCATGCATTTGATTGGGAAATTTTGAATGGGCCGTGCAGCCCGTTAAAGGAACTGTGCACCCCCCCTTAAAAAATAAAGTGTAATATTGTCCAACACAGTGATTTTAAAATTCTCATCCTCCCATCGGACGAAAGCTGCCCCTTGATTCAGTGATGCTTCCCTGGAAGGTTTGCTGCAAGGAGCTCGGGCCTGCAGGGAGGCGTTATTCCCTGCTGATGGGAGGAAGAAGCCAGTCTCAGAGACCAAGAAGGCATGGCTGGAGATTGCGGCAGAGGTGAGCAGCAGGAGTGTGGTCACCAGATCCTGGATTCAATGCAAGAAGAGATTTAATGACCTCATGAGATCAGGAAAAATGAGTATGGTGCCACATTCAACTACACCTTGACGTTCGGGTCACTCCAATCCCCTCATTCTGCCTTTCCAAGCCTAATCCTGCACATCACTCCCCATATTAACGTACCTTGCAGGTGCACCCAATCCCTCTCTGTCTATGCATTTCCTCACTTTCCCATCTGACCATCCACCACTGACACTCACCCTCATTTTAATGCAATGTAACACCTCTCCCTCATATTCACCTTCTCTGAATGTTGCCCATCCATCCATTCCACTCACTCCATGATTCTCACTCAAAGGTTTCTTACTTCCCTCCTTGGAGAAGAGAGCTCAGAACACTCGGGAGAGGCATAGAACCAGAGGTGGCCCTCCAGTCATAGCAACACTGACTGCTGCAGAGGAAGAGGCGTTGGACATAACTGGAGTAGCCACATACGGTGGGTGATGGAGAGACGGGAAGGTCCGATCAACCTGGTGACAGAATTAAATACCACACAGCCACATGGCCACATGGCATACAACAGTCACTCAGCAGCCAGTGAAAAATGATCATGTGCATAATGTTCAGTTCAAGCATTCTTACTATGACAGTTCTAATTCATGTCTTTACTTTCCCACGAGCCCATCAAGTGTCCCACAGCCAGTGGAGCCAAAGGAGGAAGAAGAGTCCTCAGAGGCTAACTCTGAGGGTGCACCATCACAGAATGCATGTACTCCACGCACCAGCGCAGACACACACACGTCGGTGGGACCATTAAGTCAGGAAGTAGTGCTGTCACCTGGTGTCACATAGATCACATGCGAGCAAGCGCAGGTGGTGGAGACAGGGACAGCAGTAGAGAGACCTCGTCAGAGGCCGCAGGATACTCCAAGCTCTGCTCAGCTGGACGCAGATGCTGAATCTCGGGCCATCGACAAAGAGGATGATCCTGGAGGAGCAGCAAAAAATGTGTGAGGCTCTGGCAGGATTTTCAGCCGCGATATGCTCACTTGCAGAAGAGTCCATCTCAAGCATGACTGGCAGGATGTCACAGACTATGGCAATGATGTTCATCCAAAGGGTGGTCACCTCCATGGAGCATCAAACACAGCATTCAAACGAATGCATGTTTCCCCTCACCAACAGCTTACACACTCAGTGTCAGCTGTGGCTCAGTGGGTAGCACACGCGCCTCTGTATCTAAAGGTTGTGGATTCATGAACCACTCCATGGTCTTCAGTACATAAATCTAGGCTGACACTCCAGTGCAGGGCTGCACTGTTGGAGGTACCGCCTTTCGGATGAGATGTTAAACCGAGGCCCTGTCTGCTCTCTCAGGTGGATGTAAAAGATCCTATGACACTATTTTGAAGAAGAGCAGGGGAGTTATCCCCAGTCTCCTGGTTAATATTTATCCCTCAATCAATGTAACAAAAACAGATTATCTGATCATTACCACATTGCTTTTTGAGGGAGCTCGCCGTGCGCAAATTGGCTGCTGTTTTCCACATTACAACAGTGACTACACTTCAAAAAGTACTTCATTGGTTATAAAGCACTTTGAGATGTCTGGTGGTCGTGAAAGGTGCTATATAAATATAAGTCTTTCTTTTTGCTTTGAATGTCACCTTAAAAACCTAAACTTGAGCATTCATCGCTCCATTGATGTGCAGCAAGGTGTTCTCCAGCTCATTGCTGGCAGGGAAGTGCGGATGGTCCATGAGAGGCATGATGGTGAAAGGGGATAGGGAAGTGGGGACTCTGCTCAAAGCGCTCCCACTTTTCCCCCATTGACTCTCCCTCAGTCACAGCCCCACATGCTGCCTCGTATCCCGATGGCCAAGTCTGCCCCTACACAGGTGCAGGAGGAGCAGTCTTTGGCAGAATGTCAGCCAAGAGCATCTCAGCAGTCATAGCAGCCACAGGGGTTGCATGACTTAGAAGTGGTGGGAAGAGGAAGATGAAAGAATTCTAGTTGCAAAAAAGAGTATGCTGGGCAATGTTGCACGGTGAAGGTTATGTTGAAATTTGGAGGCACATAAAATGATTTCTTTGCACCACTTTTCCTGTCTTGCACATTTTTGCCTGCTGCCTGGCAAGTGGCCTTGTCACTTGTATCGAATGGTAAAAGATGACATAACTGAAAGCAATGGGTGTCTGTGAAAGGGATGGTTTGGTCATTGGACTGCTTTGTAGTTGGGGGATGCGGGGGAAAGTTGGTTCCGCATCTAGTGCACTAGTGCAACTTAACTAAATTGAGGCCATCCCTTGCATCTCGGGCAGCAATGTGCACGCTGCTGGTGCCACGTCCATGTCAAGTTCCTCCTCCTCCTCCTCCTGCATAAGAACATAAGAAATAGCAGGTGTAGGCCATTTGGCCTCTCGAGCCTGCTTCGCCATTCAATAAGATCATGGCTGATCTGACCCTGGCCTCAACTCCACTTCCCCGCCCGCTCCCCAAAACCCTTGACTCCCTTATCGTTCAAAAATTTGTCTACTCCACCTTAAATATATTCAAAGACTCAGCCTCCACAGCTCTCTGGTGCAGAGAATTCCAAAGATTCACAACTCTCTGAGAGAAGAAATTCCTCCTCATTTCTGTTTTAAATGAGCAACCCCTTATTCTGAAACTATGCCCCCTAGTTCTAGATTCTCCCACGAGGGGAAACATCCTCTCTGCATCTACTCTGTCAAGCCCCCTCAGAATCTTATATGTTTCAATAAGATCACCTCTCATTCTTCTAAACTCCAATGAGTATAGGTCCAACTTGCTCAACCTTTCTTTATATGACAACCCCTTCATTCAGGAATCAACCTCATGAACCTTCTCTGAACTGCCTCCAATACAAGTATATCCTTCTTTAAATAAGGAGACCAAAACTATATGCATACTCCAGGTGTGGTCTTACCAATGCCCTGTGCAGTTGGAGCAGGACTTCCCTACTTTTATAATCAACCCCCTGTGCAATAAAGGCCAGCATTCCATTTGCCTTCCTGATTACTTGCTGTACCTGCATTCCTCCTCTTCCTCCTGCTCTTCCTCCTCCTCTGAAGAGGCTCTGGGTTCGACGCCTTGCTCCTCCTGCAGCTCCAATCCTCGCTGCTGCAGGATGCTTGCTGTGCAGAATACAGTGTACCACGATCATTCTGGAGGCCCTGGCTGGTGCATATTGAAGGGCTCCTTCAGATCTGTCCAGGCATCTGAAGCGCATCTTCAGCATCCCGATTGCTTGCTCTATGACATATTTTGTCATCATTTGGCTTTGATTTTAGTGCTAAAGGGCCTCATTGCTTGGCCACCTCAAGAGTGTCATCAGCTAAATCTTCAGTGGATACCCCTTGTCCCCAAGCAGCCAGCGGTAAGTCTGGTTGGAGGTACGAAGAGCTGAGGGAGGTTAGGCTGGTACAGGATGAATGAGTCATGACAGCTCCCTGGGAATCTGGTGCACACCTGCATGATGATCTTTTTGAAAGTTGCAGACTAGCTGCACATTGAAGGAGTAGAAGCCTTTATGGTTCACCAACACTCCTGGGTGACCTGGGGTTGTTTTGATGGCCACATGTGTGTAGTCGATGACGCCGTGCACTATGGGAAGGCAGCCAGAGTCGCAAAGCCAATCACCCACTCATTCTGACTGACTTCATTGGTGACAAAGTGTATATAACTGCCTGTTCTGGAAAACGTGGCATCGATCATCTGGCTGATGCATTTGTGTGTGACCAACTGCAAAATCCTGCAAAGATCTCCTGCAGATCCCTGAAAGGAGCCTGAAGCAAAGAAGTTGAGGGTGGTGGTGACTTTCACAGCCACTGGTAAGGCATGTCCACCAGGTCCACTTGACAACAGGTCTTCTTCCAGCAGTCTACAAATGTCTGCAACAACCTGACGCGATAGCCTGAACCCCCTGAGGCACTGGCTCTTAATAGCCTGTTAACTAGCTCTAAATTGTGAGAGAGGGAAATCAGCAAATTATAGATCAGTTAGCCTAGCCTCTGTTGTCAGGTCATTACTAGAGTCTATAATTAAGGATAGGGTGACTGAATACTTTGAACATTTTCGGCTGATCATGGATTTCTGAAAGTTAGGTGCATGCTTGACAAAACTGATTGCATTTTTTGAAGGGGTGACTAAAATAATGGACAGGGAAATATCTATGGATATTATTTATATGGACTACCAGAAGGCATTTGATAAAGTCCTGTATAAGCGACTGTTAATTAAGGTTGAAGCCCATGGAACTGAGGGAAAATTATTGGCCTGGTTAGGAAACTGGCTGAGAGGCAGGGGACATAGAGTAGGGATAATGGGCAGGTATTCTAATTGGTAGGATGAGACGAGTGGTGTCCCGCATGGATCTGTGTTGGGGCCTCAACTATTCACTGTATTTATAATGACTTAGGTGATGGCATAGAAAGTCACATATCCAAGTTTGCTCATGACACAAAGATAGGTGGCATTGTAAGCAATGTAGATGGAAGCAGAACATTACAAAGAGATATTAATATATTAAATAAATGGGCAACACTGTGACAAATAGATTTCAATGTAGGCAAGTGTGAGGTTATCCAATTTAGACCAAAAAGGATCGATCAGAATATTTCCTAAATGGTGAAAAGCTAGAAACAGTGAAGGTCCAAAGAGACTTCAAGGTCCAGGTACGTGGATCATTAAAATGTCATGGACAGGTACAAAAAATAATCAAAAAGGCTAATTGAATGCTGACCTTTATATCTTGAGGACTAAAATACAAGGGATAGAGGTCATGCTACAGTTATACAAAGCCCTAGTTAGACTACACCTGGAGTACTGTGGGCAGTTTTGGGCACCACACTTTAGGAAGGATATATTGGCCTTGGAGGGAGCGCAGCGTAGATTTATCAGAATACCTGGACTCCAATAGTTAAATTACGAGGAGAGATTACATAAGAACGTAAGAAATAGAAGCAGGAGTAGGCCATTCAGACCTTTGAGCCTGCTCCTCCATTCAATAAAATCATTGCTGATCTTTTATCTCAACTCCACCTTCCTGTACTATCCCCATATTTCTTGATTCCATTAATATCCAAAAATCCATCAATCATTGTCTTGAATATATTCAATGACTAAGCATCCACAGCCCTCTGGTGTAGAGAATTCCAAAGATTCACAACCCTCTGAGTGAAGAAATTTCTCCTCATCTCAGTCCTAAATGGCCGATCCCTTATTCTGAGACTGTGACCCCGAGTTCTAAACTCCCCAGCCAGGGAAAACATCCTCACTGCATCTGCCCTATCTAGCCCTGTAAGAATTTTAAATGTTTCAATGAGATCACCTCTCATTCTTCTAAATTCTAGGGAGTATAGGCCTAGTCTACTTAATCTCTCCTGGAAGATCCTCTCATCCCAGGAATTAGCCTAGTAAACCTTCTTTGCTCTCCCTCTAAGGATGGTATATCCTGCCTTAAGTAAGGAGGCCAAGACTAGGGTTGTATTCCCTGGAACTTAGAAGATTAGGGGGTGATTTGATCAAAGTTTTCAAGATATTAAGGGGAACTGATAGGGAAGATAAAGAGAAATTATTTCTGATAGTTGGGGAGCCTAGGACTAGGGGACATAGCCTCACAATTAAAGCCAGGTCTTTCAGGAGTGAAATTAGGAAACACTTCTACATGCTGTTAACCTCGCTGGAACATCGCCCATTTTTGGGATCGCGACTTTCTGCTTTTTTTGGGGGGGCAATAGACTAGCAATGTGAAACGGGCCTCAGCGATGTGGAAGGCAAGGCTTCCCTAGCAACGGCCTTCTGCGCACACTTTTTTTTTTGGCAAACAGGTTTTCCTAAGATTCGGGAGGTCAGGGGTCATCCACGCTTGCACAGAAGGCAAAGGGAGGGGTAGAGAGAGAGCGAGGAGGAAGGCAGAGACAGAGAGGACAGAGAAAAGAGAGAGAAAGAGCAGTTTGACTTAAAATAATAGAGAGAGAAAGAGCAGTTTCAAAATGTCTGATTCTGAAAGACTGCAAGATGTGGAGGGGGGAAGGAGGAGAGCCAAACCGTTCTCAGATGAGGCGAATGAGGCCCTAGTCACTGACGTGCACTCCCGATGGGCCCAATTAACCCGGGGTGTGTAATGTCCTTACACACTACTATAAATTCACACGAGGCACATTCTGCAGACAAGGTCACTCTGTGACCTGAACCTTTATTCATAGGACCAAGAAGTGATGACCCTGCGTGGGACCTCCCTTTATATACCTGGATGACCAAGTGAGGAGTATCTCCCACAAGTTCATCCCCTGTGGTCAAGGTGTGCATTTCTTAGGTGTGTACAGTATGCAGTGTTGTTATGAAGGTTACAGTTACATGAAGGTTACATACATGACATCACCTTCCCCCCCCCAACGTCTTATGGGGTCAAAGATTAAGTCTTTCAGGCGGTCGACACTCTCTCGTGGAATGCCGCAGTTGGGGCTCTGGTTGTTGAGCCTTGGTATGCATTTCTGTCACCTGTGGCGATTCCGGCTTGTCCGGGCTGGCCACAGGGACTGTGCATGCTGCTGAATGTTCTTGTTGCTCGTTCACTGGCGGTGGTGTGGGCAACATCTCATGATCTTCCTCAGGTTCCTCAGTGTCCATGCTGAACCTTTTTTTTATTTGGTCCAGATGCTTGCGGCATATCTGTCTATTGTTAAGTCTGACCACTATGACCCTATTCCCCTCTTTGCCAATTAAAGTACCCTCAAGCCACTTGGGCCTCAAAGCGTGATTAAGAACAAATACAGGGTCATCGATTTCTATACATCTCCCCTTTGAGTTACGGTCATGGCACTCATTTTGGGACTGACGCGTGCCCTCAACAATGTCTGATAGGATAGGATGAGTGAGGGACAGACGAGTTTTAAGTGTACGTTTCATGAGTAGTTCCACGGGCGGGACTCCCGTGAGCGAATACGGTCGGGACCTTTCGGCCAGAAGGAGGCGTGATAGGCGGCATTGAAGGGAGGGTCCTTGAATCCGAAGCATGCCCTGTTTTATGATTTGGACCGCACATTCCGCCTGGCCATTGGAGGCCGGCTTGAACGGTGCTGTCCTGACATGTTTGATGTCATTACCCAATATGAACTCCCGGAATTCATAGCTAGTGAAACACGGGCCGTTGTCGCTAAACAGGATGTCCGGCAAGCCATGGGTCGCAAAGACCACACGCAGTGGTGGATATCGTGCACGAATTCAATATGACGCACTCGATCCATTTCGAGTACGCATCAACAACAATGAGGAACATTTTTCCCATGAATGGGCCCGCGTAGTCTACGTGCATACATGACCATGGCCTGGTGGGCCAGGGCCACGGGCTGAGTGGGGCCTCCTTGGGGGCATTGCCCAGCTGGGCACATGTCGTGCACCTGCGAACACAGTGTTCTAGGTCTGAGTCAATTTCCGGCCACCATACATGTGACCGGGCAATGGCCTTCATCAGCAACGATGCCTGGGTGTTCGCTGTGGAATTCCCTGATGAATGCTTCATAGCCCCTCTGGGGCATAACTACCCAGCTGCCCCATAGTAGGCAGTTGACTTGGATAGAGAGCTCGTCCATCCGCCTGTGAAACGGCCTGACCTCCTGAGGGCATGCTACGTGTGCGGGCGCCCAATCCCCAGTCAGGACACATTTCTTAATCAGGGATAGGAGGGGATCTCTGTTTGTCCAGATTTTGATCTGGCGGGCTGTGATGGGGGAGCCTGCGCTGTCAAAGGCTTCAACTGCCATGACCATCTCAGCGCTTTGCTCCGTTGCCCCCTCAGTGGTGGCCAGTGGAAGCCTGCTGAGCGCGTCAGCCCAATTTTTGGTGCCTGGCCGATGCTGTATGGTGTAGTCATACGCAGCCAGCGTGAGAGCCCATCGCTGTATGCGAGCTGACGCATTGGCATTGACAGCTTTGCTGTCTGACAACAGGGATGTTAATGGCTTGTGGACCGTTTCTAACTCAAACCTTCTGCCAAAAAGGTACTGGTGCATCTTTTTCACCCTGTAGACACATGCGAGTGCTTCTTTTTCAACCATCCCATATCCCCGTTCTGCTTGGGAGAGCGACCTGGAGGCATAAGCCACAGGTTGGAGTTGGCCCTCATCATTACTCTGCTGCAACACGCACCCAATCCCATAGGATGATGCATCACATGTCAAAACCAATTTCTTACAGGGGTTGTACAGGGTCAACAGCTTATTAGAACAAAGCAGGTTCCGCGCCCGATTGAAAGCCCGTTCCTGACAGTCCCCCCAAAACAAATCGCAACCCTTACGCAGGAGTACGTGTAGCAGCTCCAACAATGTGCTTAAGTTCAGCAGAAAGTTCCCGAAATAGTTAAAGAGTCCCAGAAATGAACACAACTCTGATGGCAACTGTGTTGCCAGGCCTGGGCGCACGACGAATCGCCTCGGTTTTGGATTCGGTGGGCTGGATCCCGTCTGCGGCAACCCTCCTGCCCAAAAACTCGACCTCTGGGGCCAAAAACACACACTTGGACTTCTTTGTCACAGGCCTACCCGGTCCAGTCGGCGTAGCAGCTCCTCCAGGTTGTGGAGATGTTCCTCGGTGTCTCGACCCGTGATAAGGATGTCATCCTGAAATACGATTGTTCCAGGGATGGATTTGAGCAGGCTTTCCATGTTCCTTTGAAAGATAGCGGCCACTGATCAAATGCCAAACAGACACCTGTTGCAGACAAACAGCCCCTTGTGTGTGGTGATGGTGGTCAGTAGCTTGGATTCTTCGGCCAGTTCCTGGGTCATGTAGGCTGAAGTGAGATCCAACTTGATGAACAGCTTGCCGCCTGCCAGCATGGCAAAAAGATCCTCCGCTCTCGGAAGCGGGTATTGGTCTTGCAGTGACACTCGGTTGATAGTGGCCTTGTAGTCGCCACAGATCCTGATCGAGCCATCCGTTTTTAGAACTTGGGGCTTGCCCAGTCGCTGAATTCAACCAGCGAAATTATGCCCTCTCTTAGCAACCTGTCCAACTCACTCTCAATTTTCTTCCGCATCACATACGGCACAGCTCTGGCTTTGTGGTGCACTGGTCTGGCGTCCGGGGTGATGCGTATCACGACTTTGGTACCTTTGAAAGTCCCGACACCAGGTTGAAATAGTGACTCAAATTTCTGTAGGACCTGTGAGCATGAACTTCGCTCCACAGATGAAATGGCGTGCACATCCCCCCATTTCCAGTTCATCTCAGCTAGCCAGCTACTCCCCAAAAGCGCGGGACCATTTCCCGGGACAATCCAGAGTGGCAGCCGGTTCTGAGATCCATTATGTGTGACCACCAACATTGCACTGCCTAGCACTGGGATGATCTCTTTGGTGTACGTCCGTAATTGCGTGTCAATGCGTTCTAGTTTGAATCTGCTAGCTCTGAGTGGTCATAGTTTCTCAAATTGTTGGACACTCATAAGTGACTGACTGGCCCCTGTGTCCAGCTCCATGCGTACCGGGAAGCCGTTTAATAGGACTTTCATCATCATAGGTGGCGTTTTGGTATATGAGCTGTGGATGTTTGCCACATGAATCCGCTGAACTTCAGCATCCATTGGTTTGTCCCAAGCATCAACCTGCCTTGCAGACCCCTCTTCTGGTTCATCTGCCTCGTAAATTATCCTCGCTGTGGGCTTCCTGCACATTCTGGCTAAATGTCCACTGAGGTTACAATTTCTACAGGTAAATTGTTGAAACCTACAGGTTTTTGCAGGATGTCTGCTCCCCGCACCTCCAGCATGAGCTGAGATCATTGTGAAACAAAAGGGCTGTTGCTAGGCATTCCTCTCTGATTGTCTCTTTGATTACTCTTGAGCACTCTGTTAATGGGTGTCAATGGCCCCATCCTGGGATGCATTGTCCACCGTGAAGGCGTAAATGTCCGTTCAACCTGCCATTATCTCTGTTGAGGATCACTCTAGAGTCTGTTGCTGGCTGGGTGGTGTTGAATTGCCCTTGCCTGCCTGCGGGGTTCTGAGTCGCGTTTACAATGTTAACTCCCTGATCCATCGCCACGTTGGAAGCAGAGTTGCGTGCGTATATTATCTTGGTTTCCTCCTCCCCCGCCATGAAGGTCTGAGCCATCAATGCCGCCGCTTCCAAGGTCAAGTCCTTGGTCTCAATTAGCTTTCTGAAAATCCCGGCATGACCAACGCCCTCAATAAAGAAATCCCTTAACATCTCCCCCCTGCAGGCGTCTGTGAACTTACAGAGGCTGGCCAAGCGCCGAAGGTCCGCAACGAAGTCCGGTATGCTCTGTCCTTCCCGACGTCGGTGTGTATAGAATTGATGTCGTGCCATGTGTATACTGCTCGCCGGTTTGAGCTGCTCACCGATCAGTTTGCTGAGCTCTTCAAAGGTTTTGTCCGCCGGCTTCTCGGGTGCGAGCAGGTCTTTTATCAGCGCGTACGTCTTAGGTCCACAGCTGGTCAGTAGATGCGCCCTTCGCTTGTCAGCCACTGCATCTCCCAGCCAGTCCTTCATGACAAAGCTCTGCTGGAGCCTCTCAACGAAATTGTCCCAGTCCTCACCAATACAGTACCGTTCCTCTGTGCTGCCGGTGGCCATTCTCGTGAGTCGTTGATTCCCGTTTCTCATCGCCAAATGTAATGTCCTTACACACTACTATAAATTCACACAAGGCATATTCTGCAGACAAGGTCACTCTGTGACCTGAACCATTAATGACAGGACCAAGAAGTGATAACCCTGCGTGGGACCTCCCTTTATATACCTGGATGACCAGGTGAGGAGTGTCTCCCACAAGTTCACCCCCTGTGGTCAAGGTGTGCATTTCTTAGGTGTATACAGTATGCAGTGTTGTTATGAAGGTTACAGTTACATGAAGGTTACATACATGACAGGGTGGGTGTGGGAAATCTCCACCCCAGAACTACAGAAAAATATGGGTCGAGATCGTCGCCTTCGTCTTGTCTGCGTCCCATGAGGCCAGGGGATCTGACCAGTGCCAGAAGCGCTGGAACAGCCTGGTTGCTTCGGCAAGAGTAAGTATAGATTTTAAATTGTAATGATACAAATTGTAATTATAATTATAAATCTCCAGGATTGAAATTAAGCTTGTTGTTCTTACATATATTCCCTGCTAAAATCGGGATAGGGCTATGAACCTGAGCCCTTTTTAAGTCTCTCTGGCTGCTGTCACTTACACAGTGACCCAGTCTGGCCTGGGGAAGAGCTGCCCTGGCTCACTGTCTGCCCTGGGACACTTGGGATATTTTAGCTCCTGTCATTGACGTGTTCACCAGCTGTCCTGATTCCCACCACCCCCGGGGGCTCTTCAATGGAGATTGTAGTCGAGAGAGATGTTTGTGTCAAGCATTAATGCATCTCAGCGACTAGGGCCTCATTCGCCTCGGGGTCAGAGGATGGTGTGGGAGAAGTGGGTTTTGATTCGTGGGGCACTGGCACCAATACTCGGGAAAGAGAGAGCTATTCCACGGGGATGGACTACACCTGAACTCTGCTGGGACCAGAGTTCTAGCGAACTGACTAACTAGGGAAGTAGATAGGGCTTTAAACTAAATAAGGGGGGCGGGAAGGACGGTCACAGTAGAGAGCAATCCAGAATATTAAAGAGAAAAGAAAAGGAAACAATGCAGGAAACTGATTGTGGTAAGGATAACCAGATTACGTCAGGAAGAGACAGAGCATACAAACAAAGGAGTGCACTAGCAAATAGGGTCTAGGCAAGAAAAAATAGCGATAAGACAAATAGGGCTATAGGACAAAATAATGTTAAGATGTCTAATAATGTTAAAAATACAAATTTAAAAGCATTGTAACTGAATGCACGAAGCATCTGTAATAAGGTAGACGAAGTAACAGCGCAAATAGATGTAAATGGATACGATATAGTTGCAATTATGGAGCGATGGTTGCGGGTGACCAGGGTTGGGAACTGACTATCCAAGGATATTCGATATTTAGGAAGGAAAGGCAAAAAGGAAGAGTGGGTGGTGTGGCATTGTTAGTAAAGGATGAAATCAGAGCGATAGTGAGAAAGGATATTGGCTCAGAAAATCAAGATGTAGAATCAGTCTGGGTGGAGCTAAGGAGCACCAAGGGGCAGAATACATTGGTTGGAGTTGTCTAAAGGTCTCCAAACAGTAGTGGCAGTGTAGGAGATGGCATCAAACAGGAAATTAGAGATGCATGTAGCAAGGGTATTACAGCAATCATAGGTGGCTTTAATCTACATATAGACTGGCTAAACCAAATTAGTAATAATACTGTGGCAGATGAATTCCTGGAGTGTGCACAAGATGGTTTTTAGACCAGTATGTTGATGAGCCTACTGGAGAACAGGCTATCCTAGATTGGGTATTGTGTAATGAGAAGGGGTTAATTAACAGTCTTGTTGTGCTGGGTCCTTTAGGGAAGAGTGACCACACCATGATTGAATTTCTTATTAAGATGGAAAGTGAAGTCGTCCAATCCGAAACTAGGGTCTTAAATCGAAACAAAGGAAACTACGAAGGTATGAGGAATGAATTGGCCATGATAGATTGGGAAGATTCATTAAAAGGCATGATGGTGAATCGGCAATGGCTAATATTTAAGGAATGAATGCATGAATTGCAACAATTATACATCCATTTCTGGTGTAAAAACCCAAAAGGAAAAGTGGCCCAACCATGGCTAACAAAAGAAATTAAGGGCTTTATTAGATCCAAAGAGGAGTTATACAAAGTTGCCAGAAAAAGTAGCAAGCCTGAGGAGTGGGAGCAGTTTATAATTCAGCAAAAAAGGACCAAGAGATTAAGAGAGGAAAAATAGAGTATGAGAGTAAACTTGCAAGGAACATAAAAAGCGACTGCAAAAGTTTCTACAAGTACGTAAAAAGAAAAAGATTAGTGAAGACAAATGTAGGTCCTCTACAGACAGAAATGGGAGCATTTGTAATGGCGAATAAGGAAATGGCAGAACAATTAAATACATACTTTGGTTCTGTCTTCATGGAAGAGGACACAAATAACGTCCCAGAAATGCTAGGGAACCAAGGGTCTAGTGAGCAACAGGAATTAAAGGAAATGATTATTAGCAAGAAAATAGTGCTGGAGAAACTAATGGGACTGAAGGCAGATAAATCCCCAGGGCCTGATGATCTGCATCCCAGAGTAATAAAAGAGGTAGCTATGGAAATAGTAGATGCATTGGTTGTCATCTTCCAAAATTCTATAGATTATGGAACAGTTCCTGCAGATTGGAGGGTGGCAAATGTAACCCCACTATTTAAAAAAGGAGAGAGAGCGAAAACGGGGAACTACAGACCGGTTAGCCTGACAGGGAAAATGCTAGAGTCTATTATAAAGTATGAGATAACGGCACATATCAACGGGATTATACAAAGTCAACATGGATTTATGAAAGGAAAATCAAGTTTGATAAAGCTACTGGAGTTTTTTGAGGATGTAACTGATAGAATAGATAAGGGAGAACCAGTGGATGTAGTGTATTTGGATTTTCAGAAGGCCTTTGATAAAGTCCCACATAAGAGGTTAGTGTGCAAAATTAAAGCAATTAGTATTGGCATGGATTGAAAATTGGTTAACTGACAGGAAACAGAGAGTAGGGATAAACGGGTCTTTTCCGGGGTGGCGGGCAGTGACTAGTGGTGTACTACAGGGATCAGTGCTTGGGCCCCAGCTATTCACAATATATATAAATGATTTGGATGAGGGAACCAAATGTAATATTTCCAAATTTGCTGACGACACAAAACTAGGTGGGATTGTGAGTTGTGAGGAGGATGCAAAGACACTGCAAGGTGATTTAGATAGGTTGAGTGAGTGGGCAAACACATGGCAGATGCAGTGTAATGTGGATAAATGTGAAGTTATCCACTTTGGCAGGAAAAACATAAGGACAAAATATTATTTAAATGATGATGACTTGGGAAGTGTCGATGTACAGAGGGACCTGGGTGTCCTTGTACACCAGTCATTGAAAGCAAACATGCAGGTGCAACAAACAGTTAGGAAGGCAAATGGTATGTTGGCCTTCTTTGCAAGAGGATTTGAGTACAGGAGCAAGGATGTCTTACTACAGGTTTACAGGACCTTGGTGAGACCACAGCTGGAGTATTGTGTGCAGTTTTGATCACCTGACCTAAGAAAGGATATACTTGCCATAGAGGGAGTGCAGCAAAGATTTACCAGACTGATTCCTGGGATGGCAGGACTGTCGTATGAGGGGAGATTGGGTTGACTAGGCCTGTATTCACTAGAGTTTAGAAGAATGAGAGGGGATCTCATTGAAACATATAAAATTCTGACTGGGTTGGGTAGACTGGATGTGAGAAGAATGTTTCCCCTGGCTGGGAAGTCTAGAACAAAGGGTCACAGTCTCAGGATACGGGGTAGGAAATTTAGGACCGAGATGAGGAGAAATTTTTTCATTCAGAGGGTGGTGAACCTGTGGAATTCTCTATCATAGAAGGCTGTGGAGGCCAAGTCACTGAATGTATTTAAGAGGGAGATGGATAGATTTCTAGAAATAATAGGCATCAAGGGATATGAGGGAAAAGCGGAAATATGGTGCTGAGATAGAGGATCAGCCATGATCATATTGAATGGCGGTGTAGACTCGAAGGGCCGAATGGCCTACTACTGCTCCTATTTTCTATGTTTCTATGTTTCTATGTCTATGTCTAAACACGATCTTTGTTATAACCATACATCAATTGTGGATACAAACCCTAATAGCATATAACGTTGGAGACTGCTGTCTTTCCATGATAGTACCTAGTCAATTAGCTTATGCCATGCTCTTGTCACGTTTGCAGAGGAAGTTATCGAAGAATCGGGCTGAGCGCAGGTGCACCCGAGGAGGCCTTGCCCAGCTAACTAAGCTCAGCGAGTTAGAGGAACGCGCTGCGGCACTGGTGGGAAGCCACACTCGGTTGGCCACCCATGGTGAGGCAGAGCCCTCGCTTGCGTCACGTGAGTAATGCGTCAAGCAGTGTTAAAGTAACATAACGTCATTTCATTATAATATACAAATGATGTCATGTTATGCATGCAGCTATCCTGATTCCCATGCAGCCTCTGTGCTACTCTCAGGTTAACAACTAAAGAGATAAGAGCAGGAGCAGGCGATCTCGCCATCTGTGCCCTTCTCTGTCTGCTCCCCATAAACCTTCACTCCCTCATCATTCTGTCTATCTCCGACTGATCCAGCCTCCACAGCTCTCTGCATCACTGAATTTTAACGTGGATTTACTATGTACTACCGTGTGATGCGTTATTATGTAACGTCTCTTGGTCTCATTTATTGTTTAGTGCTGCTCCTCCTTCGTATGCCAGCGCAGAGCAAGAATGTGTACCCTTTCGTTCTAATAAGCTCAATTGTGTTTTGCAGGTCCAACAACACCCATGTTGCATGACTGGAACCTCATCCTGCAATTTTGACCATAGCCGTTACCACGGGTGTGGAGGAGGAGGAAGACGATGAGGATGATGAACAGACAACGGAACAGGAGGAGGAAGTCTTGAAAATGGAGGAGGATATCCCTAGCATTGTTCCGATGGAACTGTCACCTGTGGGACCTGCGGCCATAACGTTGGCTTCGACAGAAGAAGTAGCGGGACCAAGCGGCTTGCAGCCGGCAACGCCAAGGCACATGTTAGTGCTCACGCTGGCCCCATGGAGGTCGAGTCAGCGAGGTCAGCATATGCTTCCTCTGGCCGATCGTATCACGGGCTTGACCAAGCTGTGCATGGAGAGTGTCGCGATAAGTCGCGAGCTCCTCCAGGTGTTCGTGGTATACACGAGGGACACGTCCCGGGCATCTGCTCGCAATTCGGAGGTTATGCAGCAGATGATTCGGGAGATGCGTGTGACGACCGCCTCCGTCGATGCCTTGCGGCATGCGATAATGGTGGGACACAGCACTGAACCCCAAGGTGCCATCGTACATACCACCAGCACCAGCACACAAGCGAGTCAGGAGGAAGCACTACCTTCTGATTCGGAAGGCGATTCTGCAGCTACGTCATCCCCTCCAACACCCCAAGAGCCGATCGAGCCACCGTCACCGCCCCCACTCCCCACGGCAGGAAATCTTGCCGTCACCTGCTGCATGCCAGACTCATATCGGTACCCGGGGGCGAAAACGGGTGTGGCGGGGGGGGGTGTTAAAACACGGGGGGTGTACAAGACCTGGAGGGAAATGTGGCCGGAGGTAGGGAGGGGGGAGGTACTTAATTGTTGTTTTATTGTTGTTGTTGTTGTTGTTTTTATTGTTATATTGTTCTTATTGTTGTTTTTTAAATTTATTGTTGGTTCACTGTTGGGGTGGTGTTGGGGTAGGGGGCGGGGGGGGGGGGGTGTTACAGTTAAACTGTTGTTAAATTCTATTGTTAAATCATTAAACAAATTTATTTCACTTTACAATTGTTGTGCAGTGTCTTCTAATAATGTAATGTGAGGTAAAATATGAATACAACTGTTGGAAAACAATGGCCAGGCCAGATCTAGCAAGGATGAAACATAACGCAACTGCAACTGTTGTCTTTCTGTAACTGTAACTGTAACTGTAACTGTGACTGTCCCCAATGTAAATTCATGCAAAGAGTTCATTTATGAGCTGCTGGCGCAACAGCTTTGCAGCCGTGTAACTCCCACGGGGTTTTTCCAGTCTTGCGGGGGTGCGAGGGGCCATGGAATTATCGCAAGGCTGATTGTCCACCCTGAGGTCCTCATCAGCCTCCTTCTCCTCCTCCACCTCTTCCGCCTCCACTCCTTCCTGAGGTGGACCGGCAGCCCCATCTGGCAATTTTTGTCCTCTCCTTATAGCTAGGTTATGCAACATGCAGCACACCACAATAAACTCAGCGACCTGGTCAGGGTGGTATTGTAGGCTGCCTCTAGAGTGGTCCAGGCATCTGAAACGCTGCTTCAGCATGCCAATTGTCTTTTCGACGATATTGTGGTTTTCGTTGTAATGCTTCTTGGCTTCTATCTGGGGATTACGCAGGGGGGTCATGAGTCAGCTGGCAAGGCCCAGCATCCAACCATGACCTTGTGGCTGATTGTTAAACAGATCAGAGACAGCGCTCTCACGCAGTATCCAGCGATCTTCCCGGCGAGTGATCGGCCCGGCGATATATGGGCGATGTGCCAAAAGTTGCATTGGGCGATGTGTGGATAATCACCTCAGTGATGTGACACGAAAGTTGGGCTGGCAATTTTTCGGCAATGTTCCGGCCCAACTTTCCACTTTTCAAGTGAAATGGGCGATAGCCTGCCTTTTTGGGCAATAAATGGGCGATAGCCCAGTGATCTCATGTGGAAAGTCTAGCCCAAAATGTCTGCAACCATCACAGATATCCCACCCCATGATTTAAAAAAAATAATTATCGGAATATGGAAATTATTAACAAGGCCAACATTTATTGCCCAGCCCTAATTGGTGGTGAGCCTTCTTCAACCCGGCTAAAGAGAACCCGTACAGTGAGTTCCTCATCATTTTTATGGAGCCTGGAGGAGCTAGAGTGCTCCTCCCGGCCCTCCAAAACCAGCCTTAACCATTGCCGGACAGGCTGCCTGATATTGGCTGCCTCAGGCAGCTCGGTTTCTGGCAACAGATCTCTAGTCCAACCAAATGAGGACCAGTCCTCAAAATGAACTGGCTTCCCAGCAGGATTACCGGGCAGCTGACAATAGCTTTCTTCATCAGTTTAACATACTCCATATCCATTTTGTTCCCAATGTTTATTCTGTTCATATAACTAAACGGAGATAATGTTGCTTAAATAATTACATTTCATTTGAATTACTGAAAGTACAGAAGTATCGTTGATACTTCAGATTGTCAATGCAAGTTGCCTCCATGGATGTTATTTATATGGAATTCCAGAAGGCATTTGATAAGGTTCAACTGTTAGCAATAGTGGAAGCGCATGGATTTGGAGGCAACATATTGACATGGGTAGGGAATTGGTTAGGAGGTAGGAGACAGGGTGGGGCCGAAATTACCCCTTCCGATAAGGCCTATGGGGTGGCGCGGAATGGCCGCTGACTCGCGGCGGAATGGCTGACGTTTGCAGAATTGTCCTCATGGGTTTTTCCTGCTGTATGAAGATCCGCCCCGCTCCCCCCACTTCCGCCCCACTCCTGCAAATGTGTCATTAATGACGTCATCAGAGCGCACACCACAGCGGATCCGCCCCGGGAGTTAAATTCACTTCAAAAAGTCTTCCAGGTGCCTGTCGGTGCCAACAACAGTTTTTTGGGTCGGTACACAGTGCTTGCTCAAGACCGCCAGCGGCCTTTAAAGGCGTGTTACTTGTAGCAGCCTTCTTGTCGCCAAGATTTTTTCGGACTTTGCAAAATGTTGATAGTTGCCTTATTCACAGCGGGATTGAGTTATTGTGGGCCAGGCTCTCAATCTCGACAAAAGAGAGACGTCATCGTGGAGGCTTTGCTTGCGGAGACAATGGGCTCAGTGCTGGCAACAGAATGCCTCCTGCACATTGTGCGTGGCAGGGAGACACGCAGGAGAAGGCGGCGCTGTCTCCAATGGCTCCAGAGGCAGCGGGCAAGGGCGCAGCAGGCATGGCTGTCCAACATGCAGAAGGTCATGGAGATGGCGACAGACCCAGCTAGGTGGCCCAGGAAGGACTTGCCGTCAGGAAGGGGGTCAGGTACACTGATCCCCTGCACCAGATAGTGAAATCGAGAGAAGGCAGGATGCACAGGAGGCAGATGCTTGCCAGCAGCAGGCTGCAGAGGGAGAGAAGCAGCAAGAGTATGAGGGAGAAGGCATTGAGGCAGATGCCATAGGAAGACGGGAGCATAGCTGTGGGGGGAGAAGGCCCTATCATCCAAGGGTCTACAGACTAGAGTTCTCCTTCATGGACCTGATGGATGACAAATGTTTCCGGAGACTTCGATTCTGGAAGGACACCAATCTCCTGCAGCCAGACCTCCAGCTTTAGACAAGGTTGAGGACAGCTCTGACCGTCGCATCCAAGGTGACCATCGCATTCAATTTCTCATGCGACTGGATCTTTCCAAGCTGCTACAGCAGACATCTCCAACATTTCGCAGTTCACCGCAGATAGCTCCATCCGTCAGGTGACAGGTGCTCTCTCTAAGAGGAGGAGGGAGTAAATATCCTTCCCAATGAGTAGAGAGAAGCAGTTGGAGTGACAGACCGGGTTCGTGAGGATTGCGGGCTTCCCCAGGGTTCAGGACGCCATAGACTGCACCCACGTCGCATTGAGGGTGCCACAGAACAATCCCGAGATCTTCATAAACCGCAAAAGATTCCAGTCCCGCAATGCTCAGCTGGTGTGTGACTACCACCGCAAAATCATGGCAGTTGCCTTGGAGACAAAGGCTACCCACTGTGCACTTGGCTGCTGACTCCCCTTCGCAACCCCAGGATTACAGCGCAGCAAGCCTACAGTCATTTTCTTGCAGCCACCAGGTGCATCATTGAGCAGTGCATCGGAATCCTTAAACAGAGGTTCCGTTGCCTGGAGCGCTCAGGAGGAGTGCTGCAGTACTCGCCTGAGTGAATCTCCCTATTCGTGGTCATCTGCTGTATGCTTCACAACCTGGCAATCATGAGGGCACATCCATTGGAGGACGAGGCAGCAGTACCACCTGAGGAGGAGGACCAGGAAGAGGAGAAGGAGCATGATGCGCATGAGGAGGAGGAGGAAGACCAGGATGCGGTCGCCGGCCATGCAGGAGAAGGTGCCACCATCCAGACCCAGCAAGGGAAGTGCAAAACCTCTCATTGCTGTTCATTTCTGCTGAGTTCATGCACACTTCACCCTTTATCTTTGCATCTCCATGGGCAACCTAATGAGCCCTTTCACACATCATTGCTCAAAATGAAATGAGAGACCCACACAGATATTGAAACACAAAATAAAGAATTAATGCACAAGAAAGAATTGTGCAAAAAAATATACATAATCATTTATCACCCTTGTGCATTTCCTTAATACCGCTCTTGTGTTCCAAAAGGCAGTCACACCACTGCGGTTAAATAATTCAAATTTGGTCCATGGTCAGGGACAGGAGGGTGTGACTACGAGCAAGGCGGGTATGGGGACCCAGGATGTAGTGATGGAGGAGCCTCAGCCCTTGCTCTTGTCCAACAGGTACGATGCATTTACTCCCTGTGTGGACGAGAGCAGGTACTGCAGGGAGGATGAGCAAACTGACCACAGCACCATGATACAGGGGGCCATTCAAGTGGGGGAGTAAAACAAAAGTTGTATTTGTAGGGGACATTATAGTTAGGGGGATAGATACTGTTCTCTGCAGCCAAGAGCATGAGTCCTGACGGCTATGTTGCCTGCATGATGCCAGGGTTAAGGACATCTCCTCTGAGTTAGAGAGGAACTTGGAACAGGAGGGGTGTTATGTATTTAACCCCTTGTAAACTGTATTACACTGCCACCAGAGGGTCTATCTGTTGGAGTCCCAAGGGATCCCAGCATCCCTTGGGAGCACGGTATATAAGCAGGCCACCACAAAGTACCTGCACTCTGTAGTGTTATTAAAGGAGCTAAGGTCACACTTGCTCATTGCACACAGTGCTCAGTAGCATCCTTTATTATGAACGTATGTATCAATTGGCAATGAGGTAACGAACAACCGCATGAAAATGCAAAGAACTGTTAGTTTGTAGGTGCAGCAGGTAATCAGGAAGGCGAATGTAATGTTCAGAAGGATGAGGGGTGATCTTACAGAAACATTTAAAATAATGAAAGGGATAAACAAGATAGCGGCAGAGAGGTTGTTTCCACTGGTCGGGGAGACTAGAACTAGGGGGCACAGCCTCAAAATACGGGGGAGCCAATTTAAAACCGAGTTGAGAAGGAATTTCTTCTCCCAGAGGGTTGTGAATCTGTGGAATTCTCTGCCCAAGGAAGCAGTTGAGGCTAGCTCATTGAATGTATTCAAATCACAGATCGATAGATTTTTAACCAATAAGGGAATTAAGGGTTATGGGGAGCGGGCGGGTAAGTGGAGCGGAGTCCACGGCCAGATCAGCCATGATCTTGTTGAATGGCGGAGCAGGCTCGAGGGGCTAGATGGCCTACTCCTGTTCCTAATTCTTATGTTCTTATGTTCTTATGTTCTTGGATCCTGGAGAAGTTCTCAGAAGGGGACGATTGGGAGGCCTTCGTGGAGAGATTCGACCAATACTTTGTGGCCAACGAGCTGGAAGGGGACGAGAACGCTGCCAAACGAAGGGCAATCCTCCTAACTGCCTGTGGGGCAACAACCTATGGTCTCATGAAGGATCTCCTAGCTCCAGCAAAACCAACAGCTAAATCCTATGAAGAATTGTGTACGCTGGTCCAGGAGCACCTAAATCCTAAGGAAAGCGTTTTGATGGCGAGATATCGGTTCTACCTTGAGCACTTGAAGAATCTAAAAGAGGTTCTCAGTCGGTTGGATCACGTGGGGCTCAGGTTGAAATGCTTGAAGTGTGTTTTCCTGGTGCAGGAGGTTGAGTTCTTGGGAAGAAGAATCACAGCAGACGGCATCAGACCCACCAACGCCAAGATGGAGGCCATCAAGAACGTGCAGAGACCACAGAATGTGACGGAGCTGCGGTCGTTTCTGGGACTCCTTAACTATTTCGGTAATTTCCTACCTGGGTTAAGCACCCTGCTAGAACCCCTACATGTGCTACTGCGCAAGGGAGATGACTGGGTATGGGGGAATTCACAAGAGGCTGCCTTTAAGAAAGCCAGAAATCTGTTGTGTTCAAACAAACTGCTTGTCCTGTATGACCCTTATAAACAATTAGTGCTGGCTTGTGATGCATCATCATACGGGGTCGGGTATGTGTTACAACAGACTAACGAATCAGGGATTTTGCAACCGGCCACTTATACGTCCAGGAGTTTGTCCAAGGCCGAAAGGACCTACAGCATTATTGAAAAATAGGCTCTGCCGTGCATTTATGGGGTAAGGAAAATGCACCAGTACTTATTTGTCCTCAAGTTTGAGCTTGAAACTGACCACAAGCCGCTCATATCGCTGTTCTCTGAAAGCAAAGGGATTAACACTAATGCCTCTGCCTGCATCCAAAGATGGGCGCTCACGCTGTCCGCATACAACTATGTAATTCGCCACAGACCAGGCACAAAGAACTGCACTGATGCTCTCAGTCGGCTGCCACTGCCTACCACGGGGGTGGAAATGGCACAGCATGCGGATTTGCTCATGGTAATGGATGCAGTCAAAAATGAAAAGTCCCCCGTTACGGCCCGTCAGATCAGGACCTGGATTCTTTACTGTCCTTGGTAAAAAACTGTGTCCTCCAGCCTCCCAGTGGAGATGCAAGAGGCAATTAAGCCATTCCACAGGCGCAAAGACGAAATGTCCCTGCAGGCGGACTGTCTGTTGTGGGGCAATTGCATGGTCTTACCCAAGAAAGGCAGAGATACGTTCATTTGTGAGCTGAACAGCACCCACCCAAGCATTGTAACGATGAAAGCCATAGCCAGATCCCATGTGTGCTGGCCCGGCATCAATTCAGATTTAGAGTCCTGCATGCGCCAGTGCTCTCAGCTGAGCAATGCACCCAGAGAGGCACCACTAAGTTTGTGGTCGTGGCCCTCCGAACCGTGGTCGAGGATCCACGTGGACTATGCGGGCCCATTTCTAGGCAAAATGTTTTTGGTTGTCGTGGACGCTTACTCAAAATGGATTGAATGTGCAATAATGTCTGTAAGCACATCCATGGCCACTATTGAAAGCCTACGAACCATGTTTGCCATGCATGGCCTGCCTGATGTCTTGGTCAGCGACAATGGGCTGTGTTTCACCAGTGCTGAATTCAAGGAATTCATGACCCGCAATGGGATCAAGCACGTCACATCTGCCCCGTTCAAACCCGCATCCAATGGCCAGGCAGAACGGGCAGTTCAGACCATCAAGCAATGCTTGAAACGTGTGTCGGAAGGCTCCCTGCAGACCCGACTATCCCGAGTGCTGCTCAGCTACCGCACCAGACCCCACTCACTCACCGTAATTCCCCCAGCCAAGCTGCTCATGAAAAGGGTGCTTAAAACAAGGCTCGCTCTTGTCCACCCCGATCTCCATGATCACGTCGAGGGCAGGCGGCATCAACAAAATGTGTACCATGACCGCGCAAATTTGTCACGCGATATTGAGGTCAATGATCCTGTGTTTGTACTCAATTATGGACATGGTCCCAAATGGCTCGCTGGCACGGTCATAGCCTGTCATGCATTCAACTATCATTGTAACCCATGTATAAGCTGACCTAAGTTGTACATCTTGAGAATATTGACCACAAGGGGGTGAACTTGTGGGAGACACTCCTAACCTGGACTTTTAGGTATAAAAGGGGAAGCTCCACCCACCTTCATCACTTGAGGTCTTGGTAATAAAGGTAACTGGTCACAGTGACCTTGTCTCAAGTATGGGCCTCATGTGCATTTATACTGTATAGTAAGGACATATTATTGGCGACGAGAAACTGGGATTTAAACCACGTAAGCATGGCCACTAGCAGCACAGAAGAGAGGTACTGTGTTGGTGATGATTGGGATGACTTTATTGAGAGACTACAGCAAAGTTTTGTCACGAAGGAATGGTTGGGACAGGATTCGGCTGACAATCGCAGGGCTCATCTCCTGACGGTTTGTGGATCCAGAACGTACTCCCTGATGAAGGACCTTCTAGCGTCAGAGAAGCCGGTGGACAAGACATTCGAAGAGCTCGGTAAGTTGATTGGGGACCACCTTAATCCAGCGAGCAGCATGCACATGGCAAGACACTGGTTTTACACGCACCGGCGGCGAGAAGGGCAAAGTGTTTCAGACTTCGTGGCAGATCTCTGGCGACTGGCGAGCCTATGTAAGTTCCAAGATGCATACAGAGCGGAGATGCTGTGAGACTTTTTTATTGAGGGCATCGGGTATGCTGGGGTTTTCAGGAAACTGATTGAGACCAAAGATTTGACCTTGGAAACGGCGACTCTGATAGCCCAGACATTTATCTCAGGGGAGGAAGAGACCAGAATGATGTATGACAAAAATCTTGGCTCAAACGACCAGGGAGTCAACATTGTTAATGCGGCACACAGTTCTCTAGGCAGACAAGGGCAATCGGACATGCTCACCAAAGGGGGAATTCAACAGAGACAATGGCTAGCTGAATGGCGATTCATGCATCGCAATGGACAATGCGGCCAGTAATGGGGCCATCAACATCTGTTAATGGTGCGCTTAAGGACAGTTACAGAGACAGTCAGAGACGATCGACTGGTAATGGACCTTTTGTTTCCAACAACGGGGCTTCCAGCTCATGCTGGAGGTGTGGAGGCAAACACCCAGCCAGAGCTTGCAGGTATCAGCAATATACCTGCAGAAACTGCAACGTCAGCGGTCACTTGGTGCGTATGTGCAGGAAGCCTGCAGCCAGGTTGATGTATGAGGAGGACGGGCCTGATGTAAGCCCTACGAGGCCAAATGAATACTGGGGGAAATCGCTGGAAGCTGAAGTTCAGCGAGTTCATGTGGAGCACATATACAGTTCATATATCAGGACGCCACCGATAATGATGAAAGTGCTCCCCAATGGCATCCCAGTATTAATGGAGCTCGACATGGGGGCCAGCCAGTCCCTGATGAGTATCAAACAGTTTGAAAGTTTGTGGGTGTCCAAGGCCAGGAGGCCAAAATTATTGCCAATTGACGCACAGCTACGGACATATACAAAGGAGATCTTTCCGGTGCTAGGCAGCGCCACGGTAGTCGTGACCTACAAAGATTCGGAGAACAGGTTGCCACTCTGGATTGTCCCGGGGGATGGTCCTGCACTACTGGGGAGGAGTTGGCGTGCTGTCATGAACTGGAAATGGGGCGATGTCAATGCAATTTCTTCTGTGGAGCGAGTATCATGCTCACAGGTCCTGGACAAATTTGACTCATTATTTCAACCCGGCATCGGCACTTTCATGCGGGCCAAGGTAGTGATTCATATAAACCCGAACGCCAGGCCAGTACACCACAAGGCCAAAGCAGTGCCATACGTGATGCGGGAAAAGATAGAATGCGAATTGGACCACCTGTTGACAGAAGGCATCACCTCGCCAGTCGAATTCAGTGACTGGACGAGCCCGATCGTGCCGGTGCTGAAGACGGATGGGTCGGTCAGGATATGTGGCGATTACAAGGCCACCATCAATCGGGTGTCACTCCAAGACCAGTAGCCGCTACCGAGAGCGGAGGACCTCTTTGCGACGCTATCTGGTGGCAAACTTTTTTCAAAATTGGACCTGACCTCAGCTTACATGAACCAGGAGCTGGCGAGTGAGTCGAAGAAGCTGACCACCATGACGACACACAAGGAGTTGTTTGAGTATAACAGATGTCCATTTGGGATTCGATCGGCCGCCGCGATCTTTCAGCGAAATATGAAAAGCCTCCTCAAGTCGATTCCAAGGATGGTGGTTTTTCAAGACGACATCCTCATCACAGGTTGTGATACTGAAGAACACCTCCACAACCTGGAGAAGGTGCAATGCAGACTGGACCCGGTAGGTCTGCGACTGAAAAAGGCGAAGTGCGTCTTCTTAGCTCCAGAGGTAGAATTCCTGGGGAGGAGGATAGCAGCAGACAGGATCAGACCTACTGCATCCAAAGCGGAAGCGATCCAGAGAGCGCCCAGACCCCGTAACACGAAGGAGCTGCGTTCGTTCCTGGAGCTCCTAAACTATTTTGGTAACTTTCTTCCCAAATTGAGCACGCTGTTCGAGCCACTACACGTGCTCCTACACAAAGGTCGTGATTGGGTCTGGGGGGACAGCCAGGAAAGGGCTTTTGATAGAGCACGCAATTTGTTATACTCCAACAAACTGTTAACGTTATATGACCCGTGTAAGAAACTTGTTTTAACGTGCGATGCATCGTCCTATGGAGTCGGGTGTGTGTTGCAGCATGTGAATGCCAATGTTCAGTTACAGCCGGTAGCTTACACCTCCAGAAGTCTGTCCCAGGCAGAAAGAGGCTACGGGATGGTAGAAAAGGAAGCGCTAGCATGTGTATACGCAGTAAAAAAAAATGTACCAGTACCTGTTTGGCTGGAAATTTGAACTGGAGACAGATCACAAACCCCTAATGTCCCTTTTGGCTGACAACAAGGCCGTAAATGCGAATGCATCGGCCCGCATACAGAAGTGGGCACTTACGTTAGCCGTCTATGACTACACAATTCGGCACAGACCGGGCACTGAAAACTGCGCCAATGCACTCAGCAGGCTCCCACTAGCCACCACTGAGGGGGCAACTGAGCATGATGCTGAAAAGGTCATTGCTGTTGAAGCTTTCGAAAGCGAAGGCTCGTCAGATTAAAGTCTGGACAAATAAAGACCTGCTACTGTCTTTAGTCAAGAAATGTGTCCTGAATGGGGACTGGGCAGCCACGTACGGGGCATGCCCTGAGGAATTTAAACCGTTTCATAGGTGCAAGGATGAACTCTCGATTCAGGCCGATTGCCCACTGTGGGGAAACTGAGTAGTCATGCCCCAGATGGGCAGAGAGGTATTCATCAGAGAACTTCACAGTGAGCACCCGGGCATTGTCATGATGAAGATCATTGCCAGGTCACACATTTGGTGGCCAGGGATAGATGCAGACCTGGAACTTTGTGTTCGCAGGTGCAACACGTGTGCTCAGCTGGGCAACGCACCCAGGGAAGCCCCCCTTAGCCCCTGGTCCTGGCCCGCCATGCCATGGTCACACATCCATGTGGACTACGCAGGTCCTTTCATGGAAAAAATGTTTTTGGTTGTAGTAGACGCCTACTCCAAATGTATTGAGTGTGCCATTTTAAATTCAAGCACACGGTAGAAAGTCTACGGGCAATGTTCGCCGCCCATGGTCTACCGGATGTCTTGGTCAGCGACAATGGCCCGTGCTTCACAAGCACTGTATTCCAGGACTTCATGGCAGGCAATGGAATCAACCATGTCAGAACGACACCATTCAAGCCGGCCTCAAACGGCCAGGTGGAACGAGCAGTGCAGATAATCAAACAGGGGATGCTCAGAATCCAAGAGGGTTCCCTACAAAGCCACTTATCACGCCTCCTGTTGGCCAATAGATCCCAACCACACTCGCTCACAGGGGTTCCACCCGCAGAGCTGCTAATGAAAAGGACGCTCAAAACCAAGTTATCCCTTATACACCCCACCATGAAATAAATTTTTGAGAGCAGGCGTCAGTCACAATGTGACTACCATGTCAGGAATGCAAGGGCGTGATGTATTGATGTCAATGACCCTGTTTTCGTCCTTAATTGTGCTGCAGGGCCCAAATGGCTTGCAGGCACTGTGATTGCCAAATAGGATTTTGGTAGTTAAACTTACCAATGGACAAATCTGACGCAAACAGGTGGATCAAACTAAAAGGAGGTTCACCAACCCCACAGAAGAAGCAGAGGCAGAACACGACGTAGAGTTTACTCCACCACCGGTGACAGAACACCGGAACCAAGTGGAGGAGAGCCCAGTCACTGCGGGCAGTCCGGTCAGACCTGAGGCACCGCAAACAGCAGACACTCAGGTCAGCGCCCAGCAACCGAAGCCCCAACTCAGGCGCTCTGCAAGGGAGCGTAAACCACCAGAGAGACTTAACCTGTGATCCCAATAAGACTTTGGGGGGGAGGTGATGTCATGTATTCAACTATCATTGTAACCCATGTATAAGCTGACCTAAGCTGTACACCTTGAGAACATTGACCACAAGGGGCAAACTTGTGGGAGACATTCCTAACCTGGACTTTTAGGTATAAAAGGGGAAGCTCCACCCACCTTCATCACTTGAGATCTTGGTAATAAAGGTAACTGGTCACAGAGTGACCTTCTCTCAAGTATGGGCCTCGTGTGCATTTATACTGTATAGAAAGGACATATTATAGCCAAAGAGGGGAGTCGGGTGTTTCAGGTAAAATTAGCCAATGGACTAATGTGCAGAAAACATTTGAATCAAATCAAATTGCGGTTCACCAACAGCTACGAACAACCCGAGGAAGACACCACCAACTTTGGTCCTCCAACACACACACAAGTGGCAATTGACATCATGGTTGACCATGAAGCCAAACTCACCATCCACAGCAGCCCGGCAAGGCCAGCTGCCCAGCAGCCCAGTGAAGAACTGACCAACTCACCCACATCCGCATTTGTACCGAGACGATCGACAAGGGAGCGAAAAGCCCCAGATCGTCTCACCTTGTATATAAGTGTACTATTGACTTCATGTGGAGTGATGTAATGTATTTAACCCCTTGTAATCTGCATGACACCTGACCGCCGGAGGGTCCACCTGTTGAAGTCCCAAGGGATCCCAGCATCCCTTGGGAGCGCGGTATATAAGCAGGTCATCCACGAGATATCTGCACTCTGATGTCTTATTAAAGAAGCTAAGGTCATACTTGTTCATTGTACTCAGTACTCAGTACTCAGTTTCATCCTTTATTATGAACGTATCAAGGGGAAAGATCCAGTTGTCGTGGTCCACGTCGGTACCAATGACATAAGTAGAATAAAGAAAGAGGTTCTGCTGAGGTAGTATGAATAGCTAGGGGTTAAGTTAAAAAGCAGAACCACAAAGGTAATTGTAGTACATGGAGAAAGAGTCAGACTGAACACTGTGAGCTCAAAGTAAAGTGTGACCTTAGTCTTTTATTGCAGGTCTCCAGAGTGCCACACCAACCTGTGAGGCCTCCTTAAATACCTGTGCTCCCAAAGGATTATGGGATCCCTTGGGACTCCAGGGGATGAGCCCTCTGGTGGCTGTACAGAGTAAATACAAGTATACAAATATAACAGTAATAATCTCTGGATTACTACCTGAGCCACGAGCAAATTCACATAGGGTAATTAAGATCAGAGAGATGAACGCGTGGCTCAAAGACTGGTGTGGGCAAAATGGGTTTCGATTCCTGGTGCACTGGCACCAGTACCGGGGTAAAAGGGAGCTGTTCCTTTCGGACGGGCTTCACTTGAACCATGCTGGGGCTTGTGTCCTGGCAAATCGAATAAGAGGGCTTTAAACCAAATAGTGGTTGCGGGGGCGGGTGAAGATTCAGGTGAGCAGAAATTTAAAAAATCAAAGAGATAGGAAAAGGCAATATAGCAGGGTATGATGGGGGAAAATGATAACAAGAGTGTGACAGGGAGGGACAGAATGTATAAAACTAAGTGTATCAGAAAGTGGGGTCAAAGCAGGGAAAAATGGTAAAAAGACAAAATTAAAAGCTTTTTATCTGAATACACGCAACATTCACAACAAGATAGATGAGTTGACGGCACAAATAGATATAAATGGGCATGATCTGATAGCTACTACAGATACATGATTGCAAGGTGCCCAAGGCTGGGAACTGAATATTCAGGAGTATTTGACATTTCGGAAGGATAGATAGAAAAGAAAAGGAGGTGGGGTAGCTCTGTTAATAAAGGATGAGGTCAGTGCAGTGCAGTGCAGAAATTGGCTTAGAAGATCAAGATGTAGAATCAGTTTGGGTGGATATAAGAAATAATAAGGGAAGAAGTTACTGGTGGGTGTAGTCTATAGGCCCCCTAACAGTAGCTACACTGTTGGACAGAGTATAAATCAAGAAATAATGGAGGCTTGTAAAAAAGGTATGGCAATAATCATGGGTGATTTTAATCTTCATATTGATTGGACAAATCAAATTGGCCAAGGTAGCCTTGAGGAAGAGTTCATAGAGTGTATCTGGGATGGTTTCCTTGAACAAGAAACAGGCCTGGTACTGTGTAATGAGACAGGATTAATAAATGATCTCATAGTAAAGGATCCTCTAGGAAAGAATGATTGTAGCATATTGTTGAATTTCAAATTCAGTTGGAGGGTGAGAATGTTGGGTCTCAAACCAATGTCCTGGTCTTAAATAAAGGCGATTACAAAGGTATGAAGACCGAATTGGCTAAGGTGGACTGGGAAAATAGATTAAAATGTAAGACAGTTGATGAGCAGTGGCAGACATTTAAGGAGATATTTCACAACTCTCAACAAAAATTTTCGCAGTGAGAAGGAAAGACTTCAAGGGGTGAAGGGAGAACCATCAGTGGCGAACTAAGGAAGTAAAGGATGGTATCAAATTAAAAACAATGGCATACAATTTTGCCAAGATTAATGGGAGGTCAGAGGATGGAGAAATGTAAAAATAACAGCAAATAATAAAGAGAGAGAAGATGGATTATGAGAGTAAACTAGCAAGAAATATAAAAACAGATAGTAAGAGCTTCTACAGGTATATAAAAAGGAAGAAAGTAGCTAAAGTAAACGTTGGTCCCTTAGAGGATTTGACTGGGGAATTAATAATGGGGAACGGGGAAATGGTGCAGACTTTGAACAAATATTTTGTATTAGTCTTCAAGGTAAAATACACTAAAAACATCCCAATAATGGAAAATGAAGGGGCTATACGGAGGGAGGAACTTAATGCAATCACTATCACAAAAGAAAAAGTACTTGGTAAAATAATGGGACTAAAGTTGGACAAGTTCCCTGGACCTGCTGGCCTGCATCCTAGAGTCTTAAAACAAATGGCTGTAGAGATAGTGGATGCATTGATTGCAATCTACCAAAGTTCCCTGGATTCTGGAGAGGTTCCAACGGATTGTAAAACCACAAATGTAATGCCCCTATTTAAAAAAGGAGGCAGACAGAAAGCAGGAAACTATAGACCAGTTAGCCTAACATCTGTCGTTGGGAAAATGCTCGAGTCCATTATTAAGGAAGCAGTAGCAGGACATTTGGAAAAGCATAATACAGTCAAGCAGAGTTAGCATGGATTTATGAAAGGGAAATCATGTTTGACAAATTTGCTGGAGTTCTTTGAGGATGTAACGAGCAGGGTGGATAAGGGGGAACCAGTGGATGTGGTGTATTTGCATTTCCAGAAGGCATTTGATAAGGTGCCACATAAAAGGCAAATTACTGGACAAGATATGAGCTCACGGGGTTGGGGGCAATATATTAGCATGGATAGAGGATTGGCGAACTAACAGAAAGCAGAGAATCGAGATAAATGGGTCATTTTCTGGTTGTCAAATGGTAACGAGTGGGGTACCACAGGGATCGGTGCTGGGACCTCAACTATTTACAATCTATATTAATGACTTGGATGAATGGACCGAGTATAATGTCGCCAAGTTTGCTGCTGATATAAAGATGGGTGGGAAAGCAAGTTGTGAGGAGGACACAAAGAATCTGCAAACGGATATAGACAAGTTAAGTGAATGGGCAAACATTTGGCAGATGGAGTATAATGTGGGAAAGTGTAAGGTTATCCACTTTGGCAGGAAAAATAAAAAAGCAAATTATTATTTAAATGGAGAGAGATTACAAAATGCTGCAGTACAGAGAGACCTGGGAGTCTTTGTGCATGAAACACAAAAAGTTAGTATGCAGGTACAGCAAGTAATCAGGAAGGCAAATGGAATGTTGGCCTTTATTGCAAGGGAGATGGAGTATAAAAGCAGAGAAGTCTTGCTACAACTGTACAGGGTATTGGTGAGACCACACCTGGAGTACTGCATACAGTTTTGGTCTCCTTATTTAAAGAAGGATATACTTGCATTGGAGGCTGTTCAGAGGAGGTTCACTAGGTTGATTCCTGAGGTGAAAGGGTTTACTTATGAAGAAAGGTTGAGCAGGTTGGGCCTATACTCATTGGGGACTAAACAAATGAGAGGTGATCTTATTGAAATGTAAGATTCTGAGGGGGCTTGACAGGGTAGATGTTGAGATGGTGGTTCCACTTGTGGGACAATCTAGAACTAAGGGGCACAGTTTAAGAATAAGGGGCCGCCCATTTAGAACTGAGATGAGGAGAAATTTCTTCTCTCAGAGGGTCATAAATCTGTGGAATTCTCTGCCCCAGAGAACTGTGGAGGCTGGGTCATTGAATATATTTAAGGTGGAGATAGACATATTTTTGAACAATAAGGGAGTGAAGGGTTGTGGGGAGCGGGCAGGGAAGTGGAGCTGAGTCCAAGATCAGATCAGCCATGATCTTATTAAATGGTGGAGCAGGCTCGAGGGGCCAATGGCCTACTCCTGCTCCTATTTATGTTCTCTTATGCAAACCTATTCTTGAACTATGCTGCAGTGTCTCCCCTGTGGCTGCATCACGGGTCTGGGCAGCCTGCTGTGTTTCAGGTGTAGAACCTAGAAGGGCCGGCTGCAGACTTTGCCCCACCCTCCTCGGTGCCTTCAGTCGGAATTGGCTGGGGCGATTCCGTGCTTGGTGGCAATGGCGGAGTGCGCGGTCTCGGGTCAGGACTGCTGTGATCCTGAGAGAACATATCAGGATCCTGCTGCCTGCACCACTCCGCTGGGGCAGCATCTCACCATCACCAGCAATCTGCTGGAGCACAGGTCGGTGGTGTGGTGTGATATCAGAAGGTCCTCCTTGGACCATGATGGACACGTCCATGATGGCAGCAGTCAGATCTCAGGTGGTATCTAGTTGAGACTGCATGAGAGCAGACACAGTGTCGATGCCACCAGAGACGACAGCAGTACGAGTCGGTCTTCCTGTGTCTGGGTAAAGGACGCGCCTTCTTCCCTCCACAGCTTCGATCAGGGTCTCGAGTTCCACATCAGAGAATCTGCTGGCCCTCCTTGATCCCCCTGAATTCGCCATGCCTTCGCAAGCTCAGGGCCTAGCTGTAAAACCTGTCCTTTAAGAAGGCCAGGGAGCAGCTGGCTCGTTAGGAGTAAATTGGAACCAGCTGAATTTTGCAGCCCAATCGGCCACTCCGCATCCACACCGCTGCAAACCGCCCATTCCCGCCGCCAATACTGCACTGCTCCTTTTTCCCAGCAAAAATTTTGAATTTCCCTCTAATGGCCGCCACATCCATTGCGTTGGTAATGAACGGCAAAAAGCGGTTGGTGCGCCTCATTTCGGGCAGTGGGCAATTTCAGCACCAGGTTCTGTACTGGGGCCTCAGCCTTTCACTATATTTTTTCAATGACTTAGATGAAGGAGTAGAGAGCTGTTTATCCAGGTTTGCTGATGACACAGTTAGTTGGCACAGTAACTAGGCAGATGGGAGCCAAAAGCTGCAAAGGGACATTGATAGATTAAGTGAGTGGGCAAACCTGTGGCAGATGGAGTTCAACTTGGGGACTGTGAGGTCATCCACTCTGGACCTAAGAAATATAGATCAGATTACTTTCTAAATGATGAGAATCTTGGAACTGTTGAGCAGCAGAGAGATTAAGGGGTCCATGTACATACATCACTATAAACTAATGGACAGGTACAAAAAATAATTAAAATGGCTCATGAAATATTAGCCTTGATTTCAAGGGGACTGGAATAAAAAGGGGTTGAAGTTATACTACAGTTGTATAAAGCTCTGGTTAGACTGCATCTGGAGCACTGTGTTCAGTTGTGGACACCATACCTCAGGAAGGATATATTGGCCTTGGAAAAGGTGTACTGCAAATTCACCGGAATGATACCGGGGCTAAATGGGTTAAATTATGAGCACAGGCGGCATAAACTAGGCTTTTATTCCCTCGAGCATAGAAGGTTAAGGGGCGATATAATTGAGGTGATTAAGATGATGAATGTATTTGATAGGGTAGATAGAAATAAACTATTTCCTCTGTTGTGGGTGTCGAGAACAAGGGAGCATACATTTAAAATTAGAGCTAGGCCATTGAGAGGTAATGTCAGGAAGCACTTGTTCACAAAAAGGATAGTGGAAATCTGAGACTCTCATCCAAAAACCTGTTGAAGCTAGGTCATTGAAAATTTCAAAACTGAGATTGACAAATTTTTGTTAGGCCAGGGTATTAAAGGATATAGAACCAAGGCGGGTAGATGGAGTTCAGATACAGATCAGACATGATCTAATTGAATGGTGGAACAGGCTCGAGGGGTTGAATGACATATTCCTGTTCCTATGTTCATCATTTTGAAACTTCTTTGGGTGGAGATAAGACATTAAATTCCTCTTGCTGTTTTCTCCCCAAATAGGAATTCTTTCAATTATAAGACATGGAATTGGCAGCAATACTTTGAAAGCTATGGGCCAAATTTTAACTTGGAGTGGGTTTCGACTGTTTCAGTGAGTTGATTTCTTTGCCTGACAGAGGCAGGAGGAGGCCAAAGTGATTTGAACCACTGGGCCTGATTCAAATGCTGCCGGTCCGCTTCCCGCCTGGAACGACTGTGAATGGAGCACAGACTAGCTGCTGGAAGGTGACAATCGGGCAGCTTTGGTCGCACATCAGCTTCCAGGTATGTGGCAGGAGGTAAAGCGGGGGGGGGGGGGGGGGGAGTTTGGGCATTCCTGCTCCTATTTGCCTCAACAAAAGATTTAGGGTTTGTTTTTAACCATAGCCACCCAGAAGAAAATCAAGAAGGTGGGAATTAAAAACGAGCAGGTTACTCATTCATTTAGATCCTGATCATTTCAAACATTAATCTGCTGTGTTTTGCAGGCAGATGAGGTGCTCACCTAAACCACATGGGAGCCCCATAAATTTATGCAAATCAGGTCCTGTTATGTCATAAGGACCTCGATACAAATGTAACCAGGGCCAGGGCGGGGAAGGCGCCATGATTTTCCTGCCATGCTGAACCAGGTCTGAAGACAAAAGAGGCTTTTCAGGTAAGTCCAATGACTATGAGGCCCGCTGGTTAAAATGGATGTAGCCTTCTGCTGTCTTTGACAGATGGGTTACCAACTCTCGGGTGTGGTTTCCGGAAACCCTCTCCGTTTAAAAATTCACCCCTTAGACTTACCTAATGGACCCAATCTGTCGTCAGACACGCTGCAGATCTGCTGTTGCCTGATAGGAAAGCTATGGTATCTGCAAGAGGTCTTATTGACGTAATAGGAGCCCGATTTGCATAAATTTATGAGGCTTCCACTTGCGTTAGGAAATGGTTGGAATCCGAGTGGAAACTGCACCTCTTTAACTGCCCAACCACTTGGCTTCCGTCAGACGAGTAGGGCTAAAATCAACCCCTATGAATCTGTTTCCAAAAGTACCATTGGCGTTGTAAAGAGTCCTCCAATTTTAATTTTTGTAGAAAGTGTACTGCTACTATTATGTAAAATCTGAATATGAAAAATTATGATAGTGGTTCGCGATGGAAAAATAGTTCCAGTCATGACACTATCTCAGCATGTGATAACTTTTATATTTCCCTGGAGTCATATAAAATCTTTATATCTAACATAATTTATCAAAGCACCTGTTATACAACATCAGGCCCCTATCCAACAATAGTTCATGAATTTTCCATTTATTGCTAAGAAAACTGATGTTAATATGTTTGCACTGACCTAATCCTCAGGCCCAATGACACTCTGAAAAGGCTTATTATTCGAAGGGGCAAGTAACCGTTGCTATTTAGAACTGTAGAAATAATATTGAAGAAATAGTGTTCTCTGGATAATAATCTGTATACAGGGTAGAAAGGAGCACATCCTTTTTACGTCAGAAATGACTTCAGAAGAATGGAAACACCAGTTTGTATGCATTTCACATCCTGATTTTTCTGTGAAATTTAAGACGCTGGCAAAGACTCGTGGATACAATACCAAAACTCCTCAGTGACACATGTGCCTGTCCTTTTGTATCCTGATGAACAGATGTAATTCCTGACATTATGAAACCTTTGCCAATTCTTTAGTTAAATTCCTGCAAGGTCAAACAGGAAATACATTCTTTCTAGTCTGTTCAAGTACATTCAGAAAATATTTCTGAGCACTAATTTACTGTGGGATTCAGGAAGAGATTAACTGTTTCATAAACATTGATGCATAGGTCATGCTGTTAGGAAATGAGCAACAGCCTTTCAATGTCAAGTTTGTGAGTCAGTTTATAGACTCTGATCAACTATTGCTTTATATTATACATTATCCAATATGAAAATTGATAAGTTAGTTTTTCATTTTGACAAAATATTTATAAGTAATGATTGTTAAAGCTAGCCTGCACTCCTTAAAGGGGAGGCAAATTTAGCTGGATCAGGTGGTGGAAGTCCTTGAGCAAGTCACTTGGACGTGGAAAAAGACTGAATAATGGAGAAAGCATGCTCCAAGGTTCACGGATGCTGCACTGGAGGCCTTGTTGGGAGGAGGTGGAAAGAAGGAGAGAAGTGCTGTATCACAGGGGGCCAGGAGACATAGAAAAAACATAGAAACATAGAAACATAGAAAATAGGTGCAGGAGTAGGCCATTCGGCCCTTCGAGCCTGCACCACCATTCAACAAGATCATGGCTGATCACCCACCCCAGCACCTCCCCCCCCATGCCCCCTCCACAACCCCCGACCCCCCCAGCCGCAAGGACCACATCCAACTCCCTCCCAAACACATCCAATGAACTGGCATAAACAACTCTCCGCGACGGGGAACCCCACAGGCCAACAACTCCCCGAGTGAAGAAGTCGCTCCCAATCCTAGCCCCAAACAGCCCACCCCCCATCCCAAGAGCGTGCCCCCCAGCTCCGGACCCACCCAACACCGGGAACACTCCCCCCGTACCCAACCTGCCCCGTCCTGTCAGAATCCTTTCCAAATGCCGAACACCCCAGGATGTCGAGCCCCCAGCCCTGGCCACCCCGGAGCCACACCCCCGCGACGCCAACCACACCACATCCACCAATGCCATCTGCGCAGTCAACTCATCCACCCCACTCTGAACACTCCCCGCACCGAGGCACAGAGCCCCCAGGCCCGCCCCTCCAACACACTTCGACCCCCCAGACCTCTGCTGCAATGTGGCCCCTCCTGTCAAACACCCTCCAGACAAACACTGCAAAGGCAGTGGGAGCAGATAGTGTCAATGCCAGACGTCAAGCCCCGCGGACCTGGATGCAGTGCTGCAAAAGGTTCAGTGACCTCACATGAGTGGTCAAGGTAAGTGAATTCATCTTCAAATGCCATATCCCACCAACTGCACCACTAGCCTCAGCCACTGCTCCACAACCCCATCACTCACCTACCAACAGTCTCTATCAATCAGGGCTCATTCCTCACATTCATAGCTGCACCTCACCCTCACACTGTTGCAAGCCTCATACCCATTTCTCACAGCTTACAACACTGCTAGCAATACAACCATGACAGCCACATTACCCAGATTGCACCACACTCACTGACAGACTTCCCCCTTTCTTGTAGGACAGGGTGGTGCACAACCGGAGGCAGCAGGAGTTAACCAGCGGGGGACAGGAATGCCTGCATATTCTTACACCCATGGAGGAGACGGAGCTCACCATTATTGGAGCGGCCATTGCTGAGGTTGTGGCCAGAGGTGGGGCTGAAACAATTGAAAATGACGCTATCCTCATATGTTATCCTCCTTCCCACATCCCACTTCCCCCTCATCCCACAATGTCTTCTGATTTACAAGCTGCAAATGGTGTAAGCATGCACCTCTTGCTATTCCCCCACTTTCCTCACCACAATCTTAAACTCGTGCCTTTTTCCTTTCAGATACCCAAGAACTGCAACCAGGCAGTGTTAGAAGAGCAACAGGTGAAAGAGCATCAAGACACTGATAAAGAAACATCATCGTATTCGCAGCCATCAGCTCAGATACTGACACTGTGTAATTTAGAGGATAGAATGGAGGTGGTATTTGCACATGATGAGACACCGGGCACGAGAGGTCTGCAGCCAGGGCAGGGGGCAAGGTTTGCGCAGATGCCAGCTCACCGGAGGGCAAGGTCACACACGAGTTCGGCTGCAGAGGACTCAGATGAGGACTTCGATGGGGCAGACAACAGAAGAACGCTGATGGGTATGCCCAACAAAATGCTTGGTGCATTGGGAAGCATGCCAGAAAGCCTGCGTGCGATGTCAAGGAGCATGGATGAGTCCAGCACCAACTTGGCACAGGGCTTTGTGCAGAGCTTGTCACCCATCCCTTCCAGCATGGAACTAGTGGTGGTCAGCTCCATTAGCACACTTGCAACCATGATGCAGAGTCTGATGGCTGATGTCTCATCTTCCACTGCAGCGCAAGCAGCAGCCACCCAACATCTTGGTACTGCAGTAGAAGCTCTGACTGATGTCGTGCAAATATCTCCAGCTCCAGCCTGGCAGGAGCCCAATGCAGAAAAGTTCATTGCCACCGTGACCTTCACAGCCATTGGCAATGAGGTCCTCGCCCTGCTCTGAGGTTGCAGGTTTCAGTGAGGACGTCCATAGTGAAGCGCAGATGTCTCACACTGATGTTCATGTAGGAGAATTGCTTCCTGAACACGCAGAGCAGAAATGGCTTCTTGCTGAGAGTCGTCGTCGTCGTCGTCGTCGTCGTCGTCGTCGTCGTCGTCGTCGTCGTCGTCGTCGTCGTCGTCGTCGTCGTCGTCGTCGTCGTCGTCGTCCTCCTCCCTCTTCCAGCAGCTTGACCTGCTCTGTTGGTTTCTGTTCATTCTCCAAGTCATGCTCTATTCCAAAGGGAATTCCTACTAATGCACCCAAGTCTGGGAGCAACTGGTTTGGACAAAAGCTTTGAATTCAGGAAAAAGTCCTACACCACCACCTGTAGATTTTAGCAACTTTAAATAACTCTAGAAACCATCAAACACTTATATAATCACAGCCAGAGCCAGTAGAAATCAATCAGCAACTAACCTGAAAGTAGTTGCTGATCCCTTTAAATAGCGCCGGTGGGGTGTTGGGGTCCTTCCTGCTGTTGAACGTGTGTTCAGCTGTGCGTGTTTAAGAGTTGCAGCATTGAGCTCCAAAATGGCAGCGCTGGCATTGCACGCTGAGTGATGTCATGATCTGCCTACTCTGCATATGTCCAGCAGACCCTCACAAATATAGCATCCGGCATGACTTGCGCCAGAAATGTGCACATGCCACGGACGCCATTTTGGACTTCTAAGGTTACATAGCAGCCAAAAAACTGCCGCTACGGATCAGAATTTTGCATCCTCATTATCCTAATCTTTGGTGTCATGTTGTCTGCATTGTGGTACACAATCAAGTCATCCAGAAGATTATTATTTTTTGTTAAAAATACGTATTTTAATAATTATCTATGACAGGCATCAGTTCAACATTCCTAAACTCCATGCATACTGATTTTCATATATTCATCCTTAAATGCCATGACATGAGGTTTGTGGGTGTGGTGGGGATTAGTGAGAGGGTGTTATCTTTTAGTCTTTAACTGCTTTTGAAACATCTTTGACTGGCTTTGAAGAAAATAATCATGCATTAAATCATCCACTGCAGTAACACTAGAATTTGTGCCATTGGAATGATAGACAATAAAACAAGAATGCAGCTGGCATTTTTGAACACCAACATCATACGACTGATCATACCTTTTTTCTTTTTTCCTACTACACAAATATGGAGCACATCAGGGTTGAAATTTTGGCGTGCCCATTTTTGGGGTGGGCACAGGGTACAGTCTCCATGCCTGAATGGTGAATCCTGGGATGCCCTCGATACTGGGCCATCAAGCCGACGGGGTGCGAAGAGCTGACTGAAGATTGGACTGCTGTGAGCGTCACAGCCAACTTCAAGTAAGTGGGAACTGGGTTGGGGGGGGGGGGGGTCAGAGATTGAGAGGTTGGGGGGGATCAGAGGTCAGGGAAGCCAGGGGTATTGGTGGTCGGGGGAGGGGGAACTGTGAAGATCGGGTGGGGGAGACTTCCACATTCTTTAAATGTGGAACTCTTCTGGGCTCCACATTCAGGTAAGCATATTTCAAAAACTTACCTTGTAGGTCACAGTGTCTGGTTTTCCTAAGGGCAGCCAGTGCTGGTGCTGGTTGCTTCCGGGCAAACCAGTCTTGTAGTGGGGGACTCAAGCATGTCCCTTATTTGCATATACAAAGATACTAATGCCTGTTTCAGGCATGGGCAATAGATGAAGATTGTTTTGTCCTTTCCCAATATTGCAGGCAGTGCACTTCCAGCCCAAAATTTGCTCGTGAATCCTGTCCGCCATGTTGGGATCTTAGTAGGCCATTTGCGCCTGAAAAACAAGTAGTGCACGGATTGATTTATGGGCATCATTTCCTAGGTTAGTTCTCCACCGTATCTTTAACTGCTTGCAAAACAATGAATAACATGGAAAAGTGTAATCCTATACTCAGAATTCGAAAGTGCCACCACTGAGGGTCATTGAGGTGATAAGAACATTATTGCAAATAAAGTAAAAAAGTTTCCAAAGGGAACTTACTTTTAACAAAAATAACTGTAATGAAACATATTGTTACACCACTGTTGAAAATACTAACAACGGCAGATCAAAGAATGGTTATAGTATTTCATCTTGAAGTGCCTCCTATGGCTCGAAAAAGGCATATTGTGATATTGACCTTCATTTTATGCACAGGTCCATGTTACTAAGTTTCTGTCATTATAACTTTGCACAAATTCTCTTTTCATACAAGTGAATTGAAATGGACCGTTTCACTAGGGCAATTAGCTACTTACGATCATAGATGAACACTTGGGACTGGACTTTTGCTCGTCTAATGGCTCAGTTTGCAGCCAGAGGGGGCGTTAATGGGAGCGTAAGAGGTTATTGACCAGGAGCACAGCTTTTAGCGCCCTGACCAAAAATTCATTAGAGGCTCACCGGGGGTGCAAACCGATAGCGCCTGGCTGCTGACGATTAGTGCGATCCTGGTGTCAGTCCTGGTGCTTCGCCCATGCTTGCCCCCGCTCGCCTCATTTAGTGGCCGCCAAGAACAACGTCTGGACAAACAGTCGATACAGGCTATTAACTGGTGGCTACATAAAGGGATGAGGAAGCGCTTCCCTTGGCAGTCACAGTCAGTGCAACGTTTACATAGAGCACGGTGTGTGAGCCTCGGAGTTTGCAGCGGCAGACAGACATCCCAATTCTACAAGCTCTAGCAAGGCATTGTGAATAGAGAAGGGCTGTTTGCCATTTTGGCGGCCGAAGGAGGAGAGCTCCTAGTCTTTGGGGCAGGTGGCCTTAACCCCCCATGGCTTTAATGGCGGCAACTCTCATACCAGGACCTGTCCGAGGAGCAGTGTGTCAGAAGGCTAAGTTTCCAAAATGAGGTTGTTACAGAGATATACCATCTCCTGCAGGCAGGCCTGCAGCTTCACATCAGCACCAGGACTGCGCTGCCCGTCGCAGTAAAGTTAACGGTAGCACTCACCTTCTATGCTTCTGGCTCCTTCCAGGCTGCATCAGAGGACATATGCCGCATCTCACAATTCACAGTACATCGCTCCATCCACAATGTCACAGAGGTTCTCTACACCCCTCGAATGGACTTCATTACCTTCATGATGACCAGGGAGAAACAGCATGAGCACACATGTGGATGTGCCAGGATAGCGGGCTTCCCGAGGGTCCAAGGAGCAATTGACTACACGCATAAGGTCTTGCAAGCACCATTCCAGAATGAAGAGGTATTCAGAAACAGAAAGTGATACCACTCCCTAAATGTGCAGCTGATGTGCGACCACTCGCAGCGCATCCTCGCAGTCAGTGCTCACTATCCTGGAAATGCACATGATGCCTTTATCCTGCGGGACAGCACTGTGCCATGATTTTTTCAGCCACCATGGGAAGGCCAAGGCTGGCTGTTTGGGACAAGGGATACGGCCTGGCCACCTGGCTAATGACCCCCCTCCGCAACCCCATCACAGAGCCGGAGGAACACTACAATGAGAGCCAGGCTGCCACCCGCAATATCATAGAGCAAACGACAGGGCTGCTGAAGCAGCGATTCCGATGCCTGGACCACTCTGGAGGCAGCCCACAATATTCCCCACTACAGGTCTTACTATAGACATAGAAACATAGAAAATAGGTGCAGGAGCAGGCCATTCAGCCCTTCTAGCCTGCACCGCCATTCAATGAGTTCATGGCTGAACATGAAACTTCAGTACCCCCTTCCTGCTTTCTCGCCATAACCCTTGATCCCCCGAGTAGTAAGGACTTCATCTAACTCCCTTTTGAATATATTTAGTGAATTGGCCTCAACTACTTTCTGTGATAGAGAATTTCACAGGTTCACCACTCTCTGGGTGAAGAAGTTTCTCCTCATCTCGGTCCTAAATGGCTTACCCCTTATCCTCAGACTGTGACCCCTGGTTCTGGACTTCCCCAACATTGGGAACATTCTTCCTGCATCTAACCTGTCTAAACCCGTCAGAATTTTAAACGTTTCCATGAGGTCCCCCCTCATTCTTCTGAACTCCAGTGAATACAAGCCCAGTTGATCCAGTCTTTATTGATAGGTCAGTCCCGCCATCCCGGGAATCAGTCTGGTGACTCTTTGCTGCACTCCCTCAATAGCAAGAATGTCCTTCCTCAAGTTAGGAGACCAAAACTGTACACAATACTCCAGGTGTGGCCTCACCAAGGTCCTGTACAACTGTAGCAACACCTCCCTGCCCCTGTATTCAAATCCCCTCGCTATGAAGGCCAACATGCCATTTGCTTTCTTAACCGCCTGCTGTACCTGCATGCTAACCTTCAATGACTGATGTACCATGACACCCAGGTCTCGTTGCACCTTCCCTTTTCCTAATCTGTCACCATTCAGATAATAGTCTGTCTCTCTGTTTTTACCACCAAAGTGGATAACCTCACATTTATCCACAATATACTTCATCTGCCATGCATTTGCCCACTCACCTAACCTATCCAAGTCACTCTGCAGCCTAATAGCATCCTCCTCGCAGCTCACACTGCCACCCAACTTAGTGTAATCCGCAAATTTGGAAATACTGCATTTAATCCCCTCGTCTAAATCATTAATGTACAATGTAAACAGCTGGGGCCCCAGCACAGAACCTTGCGGTACCCCACTAGTCACTGCCTGCCATTCTGAAAAGTACCCGTTTACTCCTACTCTTTGCTTCCTGTCTGACAACCAGTTCTCAATCCACGTCAGCACACTACCCCCAATCCCATGTGCTTTAACTTTGCACATTAATCTCTTGTGTGGGACCTTGTCGAAAGCCTTCTGAAAGTCCAAATATACCACATCAACTGGTTCTCCTTTGTCCACTTTACTGGAAACATCCTCAAAAAATTACAGAAGATTTGTCAAGCATGATTTCCCTTTCACAAATCCATGCTGACTTGGACCTATCATGTCACCATTTTCCAAATGCACTGCTATGACATCCTTAATAATTGATTCCATCATTTTACCCACTACTGAGGTCAGGCTGACCGGTCTATAATTCCCTGTTTTCTCTCTCCCTCCTTTTTTAAAAAGTGGGGTTACATTGGCTACCCTCCACTCGATAGGAACTGATCCAGAGTCAATGGAATGTTGGAAAATGACTGTCAATGCATCCGCTATTTCCAAGGCCACCTCCTTAAGTACTCTGGGATGCAGTCCATCAGGCCCTGGGGATTTATCGGCCTTCAATCCCATCAATTTCCCCAACACAATTTCCCGACTAATAAAGATTTCCCTCAGTTCCCCCTCCTTACTAGACCCTCTGACCCCTTTTATATCCGGATTCATTGTGGTGTGCTGAATGCTGCACAATTTGGCCATTATGAGGGCCCAGGCCATGCCAGTGGGGATCACAGGGCCACCTCAGGAGGATGAGGAGGAGGAGTGGGAGGAGGAGAGGGGGGAGGAAGAGGAGGAGGACCAGGAACCTGTGAATGAACAGCAACATGACGAGGACCAGCAGCATCCACGGAGAAGGCAGCGTGCCAATGTTGGCGGTAGCTTGTAAGGGAATGCTTCACCTAAATGGAGTGAGCTTAAGGATGCAGCTAATAATGAGCACGTATTCTGGCACGATAATGCCACCTCTCCATTACAAGTCAACAGTCATTCACCAGAGACTGAAGGAAATGTTCAACAGAACAGTTTATTGGAAACACATCCCTCAAGCAACCTCAAAAACACCACCTCCCTCAAAGAAAACACAACCAGGCACCCGCCCCTTCAAATAATTCAACAGATGAATAACATTTACACCTTTTCTACATAAGGCCCATAGCCACACCCTGTCATCAGTGAGTCTAACGTAGGCATTTCCCAGCCCTCCCTCTCTTACTGCTCCTCCTCAATGGGTCCTCAGTGCCTGCAGCAAGGCCGCTTGAGGATTGCTGTGTGTGTAAGGGAGGCAGGACAGATGGCCGAGCACGATGCCCTGGAGCAGCTCTGGGCCTGGAAGGCCCGGCTGCTGACAGGCCCACCAGAGAATGGGCGACAGCAGTGTGGGATAGCAGACCGCGGCAGGTACAAAGACGGAGTGGCAGTGTTGGGAGACCGAATGATGTCGAGAGACAGAGGACGTCAAGTCCCATCTCAACTGACGGCCTGCCACTCCCTGGGCAGGGCTTCAGCATCTGGAGAAATCTGATGGAGCGCAGATTGCTGGCCGACTTCAGAATAGTTAGCTCCCCGTTGGACTGATGGGGTCCCAGATACGATGGCAGCAGTCAGTGCTTGAGTGGCATCAATTTGACTCTGCAACTACACACTGACAACACGACAGAATGCAGGTGTTGCGTGGTCTCGGCCTGCCGCTCAAGGGCTACTGCCACATTAGCCATGACCCGCGCCATCATGTCTTAGATCCCATGGTCACTTGTGGCATCCAGCATCAGTTGTAATCGACCAAGGATGGGCATGATGGGCCCCCGAAGCACTAATGCCAAGGTTGAGGCGGCCTCCGCCACATTCAACGCAAGTTCATCCACGCTCAGCGGGATCATCGCCAATGCACCCATGAGCTCACTGTGCATCTGAACTCATTGAATGGCGGTGCAGGCTTGAAGGGCCGAATGGCCTACTTCTGCACCTATTTTCTATGTTTCTATGTTTCTATCTGCCTGGATCTCCCTGGACATAGCCTCCAAGTCCAGGTCCTTATCTGCCTGTCTGTGAGCAGGACTCATGGGCCAATTTACCCTCTGGAGAGCTGGCCCCCGAGCTTCCCCTCGCAGTGGGCATTGCTGAAGGCCACTGGGGCCAGGAGCCTCAGGTTCAGCCAACTCCAGGAAGACGGCCTCTTCCACCGAGGTGCTCTCCCTACTTGATCCAAATGCAGACATCTCGCCCTGTCCCGGCACACTGCTCTCCACCTCCTCCTCCTCATCTTCACCGTTGTCTGAAGATGTAGGCTGACGGGCAGACTGGCGCTCTTCTGGCTCATCATCTGTAAGCACAAAGCAACAGAAGTGTGGTTATCAGCTGGGGAGGGGGCAGGGAGGCAAGAAGGAGGGAGGCATCGTTATTTTGGTTGCAACATATTGCAGGGCATGTGGCCTCATGGCTAAGGGGACTCACACAATGCCCATCTCATTCACATACCGTCACTGTCGAGTGGGAGCTCTGCCACCCCACCCTCCACCGCCACGATTTCAGCGCCCATGAGGGTGGACGCTCGCTCCTCCTCATCGGTCGGGTCCTGGAGATAGGGCTGGCCCTCTTCCCGATGGTGCAACTCGTGCATATTGTGCACGAGTTTAACGTGCAATGACAAAAGCAAAATGTGCCACATGTGTCTGCAGTAGGGTACTCGTGAGTAATATGGTGAAATGTGCATATCGGCATTTCATCCTGCGTGGCATCGCACAGTGGATGTGTGAACGGTGGGTCTGGGGCACAAGAAAGTATGAGGCTCAGGACTGGAACCATATATGAAGAGTTGAAAGGTGCTGCTAGGTGGACTCAGGCTGAGTAAGGAGCTAGAAGGTGAGAGACACATGGATGGGCAGGATATGTGTGGTGAGGCAATGGAGAGGTCTCAGGCTGGCTTCAGCATGGAGGAGCATGACCTGGCAGGGACAGATTAAGGGGGGGACAGAGGGGACAGTTGCTTGGGACCCAAGCCTAGAATGGGGCCCTTACAGGGTTGAATTAAGGGTAAAGGTAAATATATTGACATAAAGTGACGTAGCAAGAATGGGGCAAAGTCATGAGAGCTCAGGCGCATGTTATTCTCGACTTGATGTAAACAGACTCTAGATGCCCTTTTTCTAAAGATGCATTCCACACACAAATCGGGGGTGAAAAAAAGGAAAGAGCACCAGCTACACAAGGAGCAAACGAGATGAAAAATAGCTAAACTGCTTAAACTAGATCATTTTTTGCCACTAAAACCCCAAGATCATGAAGATGGGCAAGACGACACTGTGCAGTCAACGTCAACAACAAAACCACTAGTGGCACTGGACCTGGAGTTGGCCGAGTTGGAGCTCCAAGTCCAAAAAGTTGAAGGTAATGAAAACCAACTGGCGCATACTGAGCTGAAAGAGGCGCAATTTACGAGTGACATTGGGCTGTGGGGAGACAAAATCTCAGAAGACATGCAAAGCCATTGGATTGCAAAATGTAGTGAGGACTGCCGAAACTGTGATAAAGACTTCCAAAACTCTGGCATGATTCATACCAAGGAAGGATGTCGCTGATACTGCTCGAAGTCCTTATTCACACATGTGCACCCGCTGACAGGAGAAGGTGTGGAATGAACATGGCTCTGTTATTCACCTTCAAACGGTAGAGTATACTGCTTTTCTTGCAAGGTCACAGCATGAACAAGTAGCCACTTTACTCATGGGTTTAATGACTGGAAGCATGGAAATTAGAGGAATTAATCTCACAAAAACAGCCACCAGCATAGAGAAGCCACGGTAGTAATGTGCACTAGATAAGCAGACACTGGTTGTGTGGATGGTCATATTGTGTTCCAGTTTGAAAATGAATGGCAGTACTGGCGCAAAGTGCTAGAGCGGGCTTTGTGTGAGATAACGTTTCTCTGTGAATGAGGTCTTTCATTGCGAGGCAGAGACAAAATCGTTGGGTCACCAAGTAATGGTAAGTATCTGGGTGTGTTGGAGGTTCTCGCAAACTATGATGCATTTCTTGCTGAACACATCAAGCGGTTCGCCAACAAAGGCAAGGGGCTTACTTCATATTTGTCTTCCACCACTTGAAGAACTGAATAGCCTGATGGATGGCAAAGTACTGAAATCAGCGAAGTTCTATTCAATATCTGTTGATTCAATGCCAGATGTCATACACCTAGATCAGTTAACATTTGTCGTCCGCTATGTTCTACTAACTGGTCCTGAGGAAAGATTCCTAAAGTTCTTGCCGATAGTCGGTCATAGTGGACAAGAAATAGCAGAAATAATACTGGCCTTTCTGGATGAGAATGGGATCGACATAAAGTTGAATGCTGAAATGAAGCTCAGTTGATCCTTGACAAACTAGCCGAACTGGATTCATCTATTCTCATCGTTATTTGGAACACAGTCCTGAAGTGCTTTCACCTGACCAATCTCTCGCTTCAAGAGACCAGCTTGAATCTGAATATCATGGTGTCCTTACTCGAGTCCCTTGTCGATTTTGTCAAGGCCCAGCGGACAGAGTTTGAGAACTTCGAAGACCTAGGGATTAAACTGTGTGAGTACAATTCAGCTCAGAGGCGCGTCCGGGTATGCAACCGCCGCTATGATGATGGAGATGCTGAAAACACTGTGCTGTCACCCAAGGAGAAATTTAAAACTGAAGTGTTCCTTGTCATCATTGATCAACTAAGCAGTACCTTGAAACACTGCCTTGAAGCATGCAAGGAAATCAACTGTAAGTTTAGATTCTTGTCCAAGCTAGCCACTCTTTCGCCTCATGAAATCAAGCAAGCTGCAGCAAATCTTGCCCGCTCTTATTCCAAAAATCTGCAACCTATGAGTAAAACTGAAATCATCCAGTTTTCTAGCTTGGTGGCATCCTCAACAGAGCTTTAAATCTCAATTTGTGTCAATCTAGCTAAAATCGGCAGAGCTGAGAATGTACCAATTCTTCCACACACACACCCTCACCCAAACATTTTCTAACATTGAAATAGTTCTTTGGGTATATCTGTTGATGATGGTATCAAATTGCAGTGGTGAACGGTCCTTATTGAAATTAAATCGCATCAAGGATGAGGTCAGGAACCGAATGGGACAAGAACGACTTAATAGTCTTTCAATCATGAACATCGAGAGCAAAGTACTGAGAGGACTTGACTTCTCGAAAATCATTGACGAGTTTAGCCGACAAAAATCTAGAAAAAGACCAATGTAATGCTATACTTGTAGTTGCCTCTGTGGAGAAAATGGAATGCAAATAACAAATGATGATCTTCCAAAAAAATTGCGCTGTCTTGTTCTAAATTGTCATTGTTGATTTAGTTTCAAAATGTAAGGATTTTTAAAAATGAGTGTGTTGTTGTTCACTGATTATACAGGGTTTCATCAAGGTATTGATTTGATTGTTTGGAAACATAATAAAATATTAAATGAGTGCAGCCATAGTATCAATGAGAACATAACCGGAGATTTAGACGTGACCTGACCTTGACCTGATGCATACTCAGTATAGTGCCCTGTGACTTAGTTCACTAATGTAATTTACTGCAGGATGTGAATGGGAGTAGGGGGTACATGGCCAGGGTACTGCCTGAGGCCTGAGGCACCTTTGAAGCATTCCTGTGGCCTGGTAGAAATAGAGAAGGGGTAGGCAGTGTAAAGTCTTTACATTGTGTGAGAGAGTGAGGTTCACATGAAGGCATTGGAAGGTGAATGCAAAGGGTACTCACCCTGATGACCGTAGTAAGGCCATTGAATCTATTGCGACATTGGGTTGTTGTTGTGGACATTGAGCTCCGGGCTGTACTGTACTCAGCCATCTCCCTCCAGAATCTTGTCAAAACCCTAGGCGCTGGCATTCGTCCCCCTGCAGTCTGGCGGACATACCAGCAACTCTCCACTGTCTCCAGCAAGGCATCAAGAGCAGTGGGCAAGAAGTGGGGAGATAGCTGGCATCCTCCTTGCTCCTCTATTTTTACACTCTGAAGACCCTGTAAGCTGGAACTGCGCATGCGCGACCTTGAGTTACCGCGTCTTTAAGACTCAGCTGTTCCCGGGGTCTGATTTGGAGTTCCACGCATGTGCAATGGGTCTGCCAAATTTAACGACCAAAATTTTGTTATCGCAGCCCCCAACTGCAGTGTGCAATGGTTGATTTAGCGCCCCTGTCAGCTCTTCGACCGATTCTGACGAATTTCTGGGTGGAGGGTGCAAACTTTTTCAAGGCGCTAAAATTACCGCTCCACCTGGGTTACTATCCCAAATGAGGCTCAACTGAATTTCTCTACCCTTGAAGTTTGTCGGAGTTTAAATTCTGAATTGGCATCTGCCCAAAGCACAGTACCCGAGCAGGACAGGATTCTTGTAATTCATGGAATTCAGAAGTTGCCAAGACAATGTTCCACCATACAATCATGTAGAATTCCAACAATTATTAGAACAGTTTGGATCTTGTTGCAGGTGGATGGCTATAAACCAGTGGAGAAGTATAAAGATTTAAGGAACTCTCACAGCCGAAATGAAAAGAAATTTGTGGAACCAAAAGAGAATTCTGCAAATGAGCACAATTAAAGCAATGGCTTTAAATGTATTCAATCAGAAAATGTGAATCATCTCACCACAAATGACCAAAACAAAGCAGAATGAATTGATTCAGCAGAAAGGCAAATGGTAAAAAACAAGATGTTAAGAGAAGGCATATTAAAGTATCAGAAATGAAGGAAGTAAATAAATAGTGAAACACTATGACTAAGGAAAACTGCCCACAAACATATACAAGCCTAACATCTGTGGTTGGGAAAATGTTGGAGTTCATTGTTAAAGAAGCAGTACCAGGACATTTGGAAAAGCAAAATTCGGTCAGGCAGAGTCAGCATGGATTTATGAAGGGGAAGTCATGTTTGACAAATTTGCTGGAATTATTTGAGGATGTAACGAACAGGGTGGATAAAGGGAAACCAGTGGATGTGGTGTTTTTGGACTTCCAGAAGGCATTTGACAAAATGCCACATAAAAGGTTACTGCACAAGATAAAGTTCACGGGGTCGGGGGTAATATATTAGCATGGATAGAGGGGATTGGCTAACGAACAGAAAAAAAGAGAGTCGGGATAAATGGTTCATTCTCAGGTTGGCAATCAGTAACCAGTGGGGTGGTGCAGGGATCAGTGCTGGGGCCCCAACTATTTACAATCTATATTAACAACTTGGAAGGAGGGACCGAGTGTAACGTAGCCAAGTTTGCTGATGATACAAAGATGGGAGGAAAAGCAATGATGAGGAGGACACAAAAAATCTGCAAAAGGACATAGACAGGCTAAGTGAGTGGACAAAAATTTGGCAGATGGAGTATAATGTTGGAAAGTGTGAGGTCATGCACTTTGGCAGGAAAAAATTCAAAGAGCAAGTTATTATTTAAATGGAGAAAGATTGCAAAGTGCTGCAGTACAGCAGGATCTGGGGGTACTTGTGCATGAAACACAAAAGGTAGTATGCAGGTACAGCAAGTGATCAGGAAGGCCAATGGAATCTTGGCCTTTATTGCAAAGGGGGTAGAGTATAAAAGCAGGGAAGTCTTGCTACAGTTTTACAGGGTATTGGTGAGGCCACACCTGGAATACTGTGTGCAGTTTTGGTTTCCATATTTATGAAAGGATATACTTGCTTTGGAGGCAGTTCAGAGAAGGTTCACCAGGTTGATTCCGGAGATGAAGGGATTGACTTATGAGGAAAGGTTGAGTACGTTGGGCCTCTACTCATTGGAATTCAGAAGAATGAGAGGTGATCTTATCAAAACGTATAAGATTATGAGGGGGCTTGACAAGGTGGATGCAGAGACGATGTTTCCACTGATAGGGGAGACTAGAACTAGAGGGCATAATCTTAGAATAAGGGGCTGCCCATTTAAAACTGAGATGAGGAGAAATTTCTTCTCAGAGGGTTGTGGATCTGTGGAATTCGCTGCTTCAGAGAGCTGTGGAAGCTGGGACATTGAATAAATTTAAGATAGAAATAGATAGTTTCTTAAACGATAAGGGAAATAGGGGTTTATGGAGAGCGGGCAGGGAAGTGGACGAGTCCGTGATCGGATCAGCCATGATCGTATTAAATGGCGGAGCAGGCTTGAGGGGCCTTATGGCCTACTCCTGCTCCTATTTCTTATGTTCTTATATTCTTATACTGTGATGTACAAGAAGTGATCAGCTGAGACAACAGAAATAGATGGTAATAGATACAAGGCCTACCACCTACTTCTCAAGGGCAACTCGGGATTGGCAATAAATGCTGTCAAGGGGTGAATGGAGGGGTTTCACTTTGATTACTGATTTCCTGAAGTTTGCTTTCCCGAAGATCAATAGAATAGAAGGCTGGTTTTCATGATATCAACGTGTTTGAACCTTTGCAATCCCTTGAACCAATGCCCATCCTGATGCCAGAAAACAATTTGGTTCAGACTGTCCTGGCAGGCACCGGGTTGTTGCAGTCTGCAGCTGGGCGCTCTCAGGCTCTAGCTCCTAGATCTTGCTGACCACCAGCATCTCATGAATGAGCCACAGAGCAGCCTCCCTCCTCCCATGTTGCAACCACTGGGGGAAGCACCTCATAGAAGGACTCTAGTAGATAAAAGAGCACTAAAGGCTCATGCTGGGATAAGAAATAGTTTATGGGCATTTCCTTTTGAAATTGTTGTGTAGAGAGTGTTCCTGTAGTAGCTGGTGATCTTGCAACATTAGGTGACATGAATATGAATTTTAATGTTTAGGCAAGTGCTGTTAATTGTAGGGTGGAAACACTTGAACAGATGTTGGGCATGGCTCTTAATGCAGTGGAGTACAAATTGTTCAGCTGCAGTTCTCTTCAGTGAGCTGTTGCTAAAGAAATGACTCCAGAAAACTATTGTACCCCTCCCTGTTCCTTGGCATCCCCTACATTGTCAATGTTCTCTCCCCATCATGCTGAAGCGTTGTAGAACAAAGTTATGCAATACACAGCAAACAATAATCATACAGGACCCTCTTTCTGGGCTGCATTGCAAGAAGTCATTAGACCTGTCCAGGCATTTGAATCACGGTTTGAGGGTTCTGATAGTTCTGATAGCTTGCTTCATGAGGAACCTAGTTGACCCAAAGATCAGACAATAGCAGAGTACTGCAAGCAAGCAGTAATTCCTAAGAAGAGTCATAAGCCAAGTGTGGAGGGGATAGTCCTTGTCTCCAAACAGCCAGCCTTTTAACTAGCTGTGCAGGGAAAAAAAGTGAGGGGATGGAGGATTGACACAATATAGAGGCATCATGGCAGCTGCCAGAAAAGCAGTTACAGACCTGAATAACGCACTGCTGGGCATTACACACCAGTTGTACATTAATGGAGTGAAGCTTTCTGATTCATGAAGGCAGCTCCATTGTGTTAAGGAGCCTGCAGGGTGAGGTGGGGCAATCACTATTGCTTGGTGGCTCATACAATTCATGCAAACCCCAGAGCCCTATCCCTGTTTCTTCCAGATATCCACGTGAAAAGAGATGAAAGCATTTGCTCTAGCAAGCAAAACATTAATCATCTTTATAACACAAGCGTGGGTTGCAGACGAACTGATATTGGTGATATCCTCATGACAGCCGAGAAAGTAGACTGAAATCGCCTTGACTGCAACAGGTAGTGCTGTACTACCTTTAGCAATTGACTGCGGATGTGACACACTCTGACAGTGCCTCCCTGGAGAACTGCAACCTCTATATGCACTGCTTCTAGAGAACTGCAGGTATAATGTTCTGAGTCTAGAAACTCTTTTGGGAAGGCAAGGATTCCTTCGAGTATGCCTGCTCCAATTGTTCTCCATCCAGATACAACAATGTTTGCTCTTTCCTCCTGCTCCTCTTCCTGCTCCTTCTCATCCTCCTCCCAGACTGGATTTCCTAAAAGGACTCACATCAAGAAACAATTGCAAGACTAGAGCCGCTTAACAGGTCAGAACCTACAATAGAGACTGCAATCATTTACATATCCTTTAATATCAAATTACCCACAAGCTACTGCAAGAAAAATGTCTCTAAAAGCTCTATCCAGCTTTACCTGAGGATCTCTTGTTTCAAATGGCCAGCCCAGGACATGTACAGCCCATGGTTGGTATGTGGGAGCAGGCAGTCTGGTCATAAAACAACATTAGCTTCATAGTGGGACAATATCTGGATTGAAGGTGTGCTGAACTATTTAAAACAAATAACCTTTGGGCTGGGTTTTCGGCTTTTAGAATTTCGGGCTGCAAATCGGGCTAGAGCGCAAAAGTTTGTGCCTAGAAATAGTTTATGCCCTCATCATGTATTTTCGGCCAAAAAGTCATCTGGTGGAGCGTTGACGTAAAGTCAGGCGGAGCTGAAACTTTCGGCGGTGAAGGAGGCAGCCATTTTGTGCATGCGCATTGATTTTTCTTCCCCCCTCTTACTTTCTTCTCCGGTCACAAATGCAAATGCAGGGCGCGCCAACTTCCTATGCGCATGCGCACTTCTGCTGAGATGGAGGATCAGGAGGGAGTTGTCTGCTGCAGATACTGTACCCAGGACTGGCACACAGTGCTGCAAAAATTCAACAACCTCACGGGGATCATCAGGGTGATTACCATTTACATCTATGCATGCCTCCGTTACTTATAACATTAAATTCACACACTATGTGAAGTCTTTCATGTATCTAGTCCCCCTCAACACTCAATGGGGTGCCTTTCACAATCCACCAGTTTGAACTGGTGCTCTCCACTCTCCCGTCCTGTGACAGTTTGAACTGGTGCTCTCCACTCTCCCGTCCTGTGACAGTTTGAACTGGTGCTCTCCACGCTCTGACCTGTGGCAGTTTGAACTGGTTCTCTCCACTCTCCCGTCCTGTGACAGTTTGAACTGGTGCTCTCCTCTCCCGTCCTGTGACAGTTTGAACTGGTGCTCTCCTCTCCCGTCCTGTGACAGTTAGAACTGGTGCTCTCCACTCTCCCGTTCTGTGACAGTTAGAACTGGTGCTCTCCACTCTCCCGTTCTGTGGCAGTTTGAACTGGTGCTCTCCACTCTCCCGTTCTGTGACAGTTAGAACTGGTGCTCTCCACTCTCCCGTTCTGTGACAGTTTGAACTGGTGCTCTCCACTCTCTCTCCTGTGACAGTTGGAACTGGTGCTCTCCACTCTCCCGTTGGTGTAGGAGGGAGGGCTTTAGTTTCCTGAACAATTGGGATTGCTTCTGGGGTAGGTGGGACCTGTACAAGTCAGACAGGTTACACCTCAACAGAGACGGGACCAATGTTCTCGTGGGTGGTTTTGATAGTATGGTTGGGAGGGCTTTAAACTAGCTTGGCAGGGGGATGGGAACCCAGGAGAGGGCTCTGAGCTAGTTAGGGTGGGTGAGAGCTCAGATGAACAGAACCCCAAGAAAGAATGCAAAAGGCAGGAGGCAACAAAGCAGAGTAGAACTGGGGTAAGTGTAAACCACAAGGTGATAGGAAGGGACAATATGTATGACTATAAAGGGGCTGCAGGAGGGGTCAAAACTAAAAATCATGGTTTAAAAACTAGTATTAAAACACTTTACCTAAACGCACGCAGCATTCGAAACAAAGTAAATGAGTTGATGGCACAAATCATTACAAATGGGTATGATTTGGTGGCCATTACTGAAACATGGTTGCAGGGTGGCCAAGACTGGGAATTAAACATACAGGGGTATCTGACAATTCGGAAAGATAGACAAGAAGGGAAGGGAGGTGGGGTAGCTCTGTTAATGAAGGATGATATCAGGGCAGATGTGAGAGACGATATTGGCTCAAATGAACAAAATGTTGAATCATTGTGGGTGGAGATTAGAGATAGTAAGGAGAAAAAGTCACTGGTGGACGTAGTTTATAGGCCCCCAAATAATAACTTCATGGTGTGGCAGACAATAATCAGGAGAATAATGGAGGCATGTGAAAAAGGAACGGCAGTAATCATGGGGGATTTTAACCTACATATCGATTGGTCAAATCAAGTCGCACAGGGTAGCCTTAAGGAGGAATTCATAGAATGCATGCAGGATTGTTTCTTAGAACAGTATGTCACAGAACCTACAAGGGAGCAAGCTATCTTAGATCTGGTCCTGTGTAATGAGACAGGAATAATAAATGATCTCCAAGTAAAAGATCCTCTCGGAATGAGTGATCACAGTATGGTTGAATTTGTAACACAGATTGAGGGTGAGGAAGTAGTGTCTCAAACGAGTGTACTATGCTTAAACAAAGGGGACTACAGTGGGATGAGGGCAGAATTAGCTAAAGTAGACTGGGAACACAGACTAAATGGTGGCACAATTGAGGAACAGTGGAGGACTTTTAAGGAGCTCTTTCATAGTGCTCAACAAAAATATATTCCCGTGAAAAAGAAGGGCAGTAAGAAAAGGGATAACCAGCCGTGGATAACCAAGGAAATAAAGGAGAGTATCAAATTAAAAACCAAAGCGTATAAGGTGGCCAAGGTTAGTGGGAAACTAGAAGATTGGGAAAATTTTAAACGACAGCAAAGAATGACTAAGAAAGCAACAAAGAAAGGAAAGATAGATTACGAAAGTAAACTTGCGCAAAACATAAAAACAGATATATAAAATGGAAAAAAGAGTGACTAAAGTAAATGTTGGTCCCTTAAAAGATGAGAAGGGGAATTTAATAATGGGAAATGTGGAAATGGCTGAGACCTTAAACAATTATTTTGCTTCGGTCTTCACAGTGGAAGACACAAAAACCATGCCAAAAATTGCTGGTCACAGGAATGTGGGAAGGGAGGACCTTGAGACAATCACTATCACTAGGGGGGTAGTGCTGGACAGGCTAATGGGACTCAAGGTAGACAAGTCCCCTGGTCCTCATGAAATGCATCCCAAGGTATTAAAAGAGATGGCAGAAATTATAGCAGATGCATTCGTTATAATCTCTCAAAATTCTCTGGATTCTGGGGAGGTACCAGCGGATTGGAAAACAGCTAATGTAATGCCTCTGTTTAAAAAAGGGGCAGACAAAAGGCAGGTAACTGTAGGCCGGTTAGTTTAACATCTGTAGTGGGGAAAATGCTTGAAGCTATCATTAAGGAAGAAATAGCGGGACATCTAGATAGGAATAGTGCAATCAAGCAGAAGCAACATGGATTCATGAAGGGGAAATCATGTGTAACTAATTTACTGAAATTCTTTGAGGGTATAAAGATCATGGTGGATAGAAGTGTACCGATGGATGTGGTGTATTTAGATTTCCAAAAGGCATTCGATAAGGTGCCACACAAAAGGTTACTGCAGAAGATAAAGGTACACAGAGTCAGAGGAAATGTATTAGCATGGATCGAGAATTGGCTGGCAGAAAGCAGAGAGTCGGGATAAATGGGTCCTTTTTGGGTTGGAAATCGGTGGTTAGTGGTGTGCCACAGGGATCGGTGCTTGGACCACAACTGTTTACAATATACATAGATGACCTGGAAGAGGGGACAGAGTGTAGTGTAACAAAATTTGCAGATGACACAAAGATTAATGGGAAAGCGGGTTGTGTAGAGGACACAGAGAGGTTGCAGAGAGATTTAGATAGGTTAAGCAAATGGGCTAAGGTTTGGCAGATGGAATACAATGTCGGAAAATGTGAGGTAATCCACCTTGGAAAAAAAAAAGTGAAAGGGAATATTATTTGAATGGGGAGAAATTACAACATGCTGCGGTGCAGAGGGACCTGGAGGTCCTTGTGCATGAATCCCAAAACGTTAGTTTGCAGGTGCAGCAGGTAAACAGGAAGACGAATGGAATGTTGACCTTCATTGCGAGATGGATGGAGTACAAAAGCAAGGAGGTCTTGCTGCAACTGTACAGGGTATTGGTGAGGCCGCACCTGGAGTACTGCGTGCAGTTTTGGTCACCTTACTTAAGTAATAATATACTAGCTTTGGAGGGGGTACAGAGACGATTCACTAGGCTGATTCCAGAGATGAGGGGGTTACCTTATGATGATAGATTGAGTAGACTGGGTCTTTACTCGTTGGAGTTCAGAAGGATGAGGGGTGATCTTATAGAAACATTTAAAATGATGAAAGGGACAGACAGGATAGAGGCAGAGAGGTTGTTTCCACTGGTCGGGGAGACTAGAACTAGGGGGACACAGCCTCAAAATACGGGGGAGCCAATTTAAAACCGAGTTGAGAAGGAATTTCTTCTCCCAGAGGGTTGTGAATCTGTGGAATTCTCTGCCCAAGGAAGCAGTTGAGGCTAGCTCATTGAATGTATTCAAATCACAGATAGATAGATTTTTAACCAATAAGGGAATTAAGGGTTATGGAAGGGGGTGCAGGTAAGTGGAGCTGAGTCCACGACCAGATCAGCCATGATCTTGTTGAATGGCGGAGCAGGCTTGAGGGGCTAGATGGCCTACTCCTGTTCCTAATTCTTATGTTCTTATATTATAACAAAGATGAAAGCTTACAGCAGCAAGCATTGGCTTTAAGTGATCGATGCAAGTAATTAGTTTCAATAAAATCAGACCTCGCAATGCACTCCAACTGATCCTATCCCTTTCTGAAAGATCACTTACAGCCCCCATGGTAGATGCCTCTGACAATGTACATGCAAGATCGCAACAGATTGAACGGAGGCCGATACAACATTAACACAGTATTACCTACTCTACTGTGACAGGCATATGTGGTACAACAGCAGGGAGACCCTTTTTGAACCATTCCTATTTTTCTCTTTGCAGTCAAAGCACTCCCACAACAGGAGGGAGCAGCTGCGGAAAGGCCGGGGTCCGCCTCAAACATTACCTCTGACAGATGTGGAGCAGAGGGTATCTGCCTTCATCGGAGTCCCAGGTCGGACAGTTGCCGGGGTCAATGCTGAGCCCCTGTCGGCTAGTGAGTGTATGTAAATGGATCACGCCAATGAATCCACTGCACTGTGAGATATAATGGAGTTGCGGTGGCCCTCAAATGAACCTGTGCTATGCGACCTTCCTCATGTCACCCTTCCCCCTCCTCTGCTGCTAACCATTCATCTGCTGTTTTCTATTTCCAGGTGACCAATCAGAGGCGCAGTATGCCTCGAGAGATGCCTCCACTGCAGGCCATGCGGCCGACGATGAGGCACTGGAGGACACTGCTCCAGTGGAGCATCCGAGCCCACCAGTTCCACCCTCCAGATTAAGTTCTTCTGAGGATGACGTGAACTTCGCGGGCTTTGAGGAATTGGAGGCTCCTGGCCCCAGTGGCCCAGCGCAGTGCCAGGGTGGAATCTCGCAGGCCATCTCTCTGGAGGGTGAGTTGGCAAAGTTGGTCTGGTAACAGACAGGCAGACCTTGACGTGGACCTGGTGGAAATATCCAGGGAGAGCGCAGTAATGAACCGTGACCTCACTGATGCTTTCGGACGGATCCCAGCGAACATAGACAAGCTCACTGTGACTGTTGCGGAGGCAGCATCACAGATTGTCGTTGCGAGTCGGGAACCCAATGAGGCCTTCATTGCCCACATACATTGGCCTCTCGAAGTGACAATGGAGTTTCAGAGTTTGTGGCATGTGCCATTGATAATGCTGCAAACACGGGCACATCACAGGCACAAGCTTTGCTTGAGCTTGGGCAGATGATACAGCCCATGCCTGCTTCCAAAATCTCTGCTTTCCCCACTGTCCCACAGAGAAGCAATGGTGCCGATGCAGGCCAGCAAGTTGTGGGGAGACATCATGCTCCGGTTGCTAAGGCCCAGCCCCGTCGGAGAGTGAATGGCTCCAGGGAAATGGGAAGTGGTGTCATTCCTCAGGATGACAACATTCTGGATCCCACCACTCACTCACCAACCATGCACCAGAGACTGTTGACATTCCATCCACCTGTGACTAGTAACACCGAGGAAGAGGCGCCCTAGTTGAAAGCTGGGCTTTCCAGGCCAGGAGCTGGTCCAGTGAGTCTTCAGACGCTGTTTCCATTGTCTGGTCCCCAAACACAGCAGCCCTTTACCAGCCTTGCTATATGCCCTGAGGCCTGATTGAGGAGGAGCTGCAGGCATGGGAGGGGGTTGAAGGGAAGGGGGGAAAGATCAGTCCAAGAAGCACTAATGGCTGTCAAAAAAATCATTGTGCCTTGCAATTTTGAGCACTGCAGAAAACAGCCTTTTCTCCATTAACTTTTGTGCATTGCAGGATGCAGTTATTATTTTCTTTATATTATAATTTAATATTACGAATATTATTATTATTATTAAGCTAAACACGTACACCGGAAACATAGGATTTGAGTAAAACATTACCGGTCAAATTGCAATACATCAGGTCTGAATTTATTGCCTCATTACACTTACAATTCCAATGTGTCGCCTACGACACCACCTCAGTAATTTCATCCCATATTTTCTGGTGCATCTTCGGGGTTGGCTTCCCATGCCCACCCCGGGTCAATTGGGCCCAACGTAACTCAATCTCCTGCAGGTGGGCAACATTTGCCTTGTCGCAGAAGCACCTGGCTCTTTTCCTACCTCCCATCTCCACTGCCTCTCCAACCTCACCCAAATCACTGCCCTCACCAGCCTCCTCCACATCATAACCTTTCACCTCCTCCATGCCCTCCATTTTTTTCTATTTTTCTGACAGATGTGTCTCAATAAATTCTATTTATATGTATCTGTCAATAAATTCTCTCTCACAGGACTCACTATTAATAGTAGTAGTGAATATTCTTCAAAAAAATCCTACAAAAGTCCTACAATAGTCACCAAACACACCAACACTGCAATAATCACAAAATCCACACAAGCTTTCTCTTCCCCTCTGCTCGCTCTCTCCTCCTCTGCACATGTGTTGATGACCCCAGACCTCCTGAAACGCGGGAAACGACCATTGCTATGGCGTTGCTATGGACGCCGACATTTTACGACAGAAAAAAAAAACGCTAATGGCCATTTCACATCGCTCCCGCTAATGCCCAAATTATAAAGTGGAAACTAGCGGGTTTGAAAATGGGCGATAGTCCGGCGATCTCAAAACTCATAATAAGCGCTAACGCTGGAAATAAAGCACATTTTTGGCCAATCTGCACAATAATGGAAAGTCTAGTCCATTATGTTGTTAATTGCAGGAAGCATTCCTTTTTCTTTGCAATTTTGTGCATTGCAGGAGGCAATCTTTTTTCCTTTCAATTTTGTGCACTGCAGGATGCAATTATTCTTTTCGAAATATGTTGTTCATTGCAGGGATCAGTGATGTGTCCGTAAGTGTTCAACCATTATATTATGTAGGGTTCTGTGGTGGGGGAGCGGGGGGGGGGGGAATGGATAAATTGAGAGTGTTAAATGTTGGTAAAGATTGCTCTTTGATCTTTGACATTGCTTCCATTTGCACAATCAATTGTACATTAGCCAGCATGGTAGCATAGCCTGGCAAGGCATCGCCCAAACCTCCCGTTCCCCGTTCAAGCAAACCGGTCAATGATGAGCTGCCTATGTAAGCCCACATCACCAAGCTGCCTCTCCTGTGGTCGTGGTAGTTGCGCTATGGGTTCCTCGCCGGGCTTCTCTTCCTCATATTCCTCCTCCTCCTCCTCCTGAGGTGGTCCTGCAATCCACATTGGCAATGCCTGTTCCCTCATGATGGCTAAGTTGTGTAGCATACTGCACATTACAATGAACTCGGAGAACAACTGAGAGGAGTATTGAAGGCTGTCTCCAGTGCAGTCCAGAGCATTCCAGGCATCGGAAGCATTGCTTCAGCACACCAATTGTCTGTTCAATGATGTTGCGGGTGGTTGCATGGCTGTCATTATAGCGCTGCTCAGCTTCCATGGCAGGTTTCTGGAAGGGGGTCATGAAAAAGGTGGTCAGGCCATATCCTTTGTCCCCGATCAGTCAGCTCTGACCTTGTCTTTGTCACTGAAACATGCATGAGACACTGCTCTCACGCAAGATGAAAGTATCATGTGCGCTCCTTGGATAGCGGGCATTGATGTCAGGATGCGCTGAGTGTCGTGTCCCGGCACCTTACTACAAATTCACACGAGGCATGGATATATCAGACACTGTCACTCTGTGACCTTCACCTTTATTGCCAGGACCAAGGGGTGTGGACCCTGGGTGGGACCTCCCCTTTTTTACCTGGAAACCCAGGTGAGGAGTGTCTCCCGCAAGTTCACCTCCTGTGGTCAGGGTGTGCATTTCTAGGGTACAAGTACAGTGTACATGAGTTACAGTTACATGACTATGTCATTGCAAGATGGTTAAATACATGACATCACCTCCCCCCTTAAGTATTTTTGTTTCAGAGGTTAAGTCTGTCAGGTGGTCGACGCTCTGTCGTGGAGCGCCGCAGTTGTGGCTCTGATGACTGAGCCTCGGCACGCGTCTCTGTCACTTGAGGTGATTCCGGCCTGTCCGGCCTGGCTGCAGGGACTGTGCATGCTGAGGACTGTCTTTGTTGCTCGTCCGCTGGCAGTGGTGTGGGTGCCATCTCATGCTCTTCAGGTTCCTCCGTGTCTATGCTGAACCTTTTCGTTACTTGGTCCAAGTGTTTGCGGCATATCTGCCCATTGTTTAGTCAGGCCATCATGACTCTATTTCCTTCTTTGCCAATTACGGTGCCCTCAAGCCACTTGAGTCCCAAAGCATGGTTAAGAACAAATACCAGGTCATCTATTTCTATACACCTCCCCCTTGAGTTTCGATCATGGAGCTCGGTTTGGGACTGGCGCTTGCCCTCAACAATGTCTGCCAGGGCTGGGTGAATGAGAGACAGCTGCATCTTGAGCGTGCATTTCATGAGGAGTTCCGCTGGCGGGACTCCCCTGAGCGATTGCGGGCGGGACCTGTAGGCCAGCAGGAGGCGCAATAGGCGGTACTGAAGGGAGGGTCCTTGGATGCGTAGCATGCCCTGTTTTATGACTTGGATCGCCCGCTCCGCCTGGCCATTGGAAGCCGGCTTGAACGGCACTGTCCAGACGTGCTTGATACCATTGCCCGACATAAACTCCTGGAATTCATGGCTGGTGAAACACGGGCCATTGTCGCTGACCAGGATGTCCACAAGCCATGGGTCGCGAAAACCGTACGCAGACGCTCCATGGTGATGGATGTCGTGCACGAGTTCAATATGATGCACGCGATCCATTTCGAGTATGCATCGACAATGATCAGGAACATTTTATCCATGAACTACGTGACCATGGTATGGTGGGCCAGGGCCACGGGTTGAGTGGGGCCTTCCTGGGGGCATTGCCCAGCTGGGCACACGTCGTGCACCTGCGAATCCAGTGTTCCAGGTTTGAGTCAATCCCCGGCCACCATACATGTGACCGGGCAATGGCCTTCATTAACACGATGCCAGGGTGCTCGCTGTGGAGTTCCCTGATGAACGCTTCCCTGCCTTTCTGGGGCATGACTACCCGGCTGCCCCATAGCAGGCAGTTGGCTTGGATGGTGAGCTCATCCATCCGTCTCTGAAATGGTCTGACTTCCTCGGGGCACGCCCTGTGTGTGGGCACCCAATCCCCAGTCAGGACATATTTCTTTATCATGGATAGGAGGGGGTCCCTGTTGGTCCAGAGTTTGATCTGGTGGGCTGTGATGGGGGAGCCGCAGTGTCAAAAGCCTCAACGGCCATCACCATCTTGGCGCTCTGCTCCGACGCCCCCTTGGTGGTGGCCAGTCGGAGCCTGCTGAGCACGTTAGCGCAATTTTTGGTGCCTGGCCGGTGCCGTATGGTGTAGTCATACGCAGCCAGTGTGAGGGCCCAGCGCTGTATGCGAGCTGACGCACTGGCGTTGACAGCCTTGCTGTCGGACAACAAGGATGTTAACAGCTTGTGGTCCGTCTCTAGCTCGAACTGTCTACCAAAAAGGTACTGATGCATCTTCTTTACACCGCAAACATACGCAAGTGCTTCCTTCTCGACCATGCCGTATCCACGCTCTGCCTGGGAGAGCGACCTGGAGGCGTAAGCCACCGGTTGGAGTCGGCCGTCATCATTGCCTTGCTGCAACACACACCCAACCCTGTAGGATGACACATCGCATGTTAAGACCAGTTTTTTACAGGGATCATACAAAGTCAACAGTTTGTTGGAACACAGCAGGTTCCTCGCCTTATTGAAAGCCCGTTCTTGACAGTCCCCCCAAAACCATTCACAACCTTTACACAGGAGCATGTATAACGGTTCCAAGAATGTGCTTAAGTTTGGCAGAAAGTTCCCAAAATAGTTCAAAAGTCCCAGGAATGATCGCAACTTTGACATGTTGCAGGGCCTGGGCGCCCGGCGGATCGCCTCTGTTTTTGATTCAGTGGGCCGGATCCAGTCTGCGGCAACCCTCCTGCCCAAAAACTCGACCTCTGGGGCCAAAAACACACACTTGGCCTTTTTCAGCCGCAAGCCTACCAGATCCAATCGGCGTAGCACCTCCTCCAGATTGTGGAGGTGTTCTTTGGTGTCTCGACCCGTTATGAGAATGTCGTCTTGGAATACGATCGTTCCAGGAATGGATTTGAGCAAGCTTTCCATGTTTCTCTGAAAGATGGCTGCTGCTGAACGAATGCCAAACGGACACCTGTTGTAGACAAATAATCCCTTATGCGTCGTGATGGTGGTCAGAAGCTTGGATTCTTCAGCCAGTTCCTGAGTCATGTAGGCCGAAGTGAGGTCCAACTTCGTGAACAGCTTGTCACCTGCCAGCGTGGCAAAAAGGTCCTCCACTCTCGGAAGAGGGTATTGGTCTTGCAGCGATACTCAGTTGATGGTGGCTTTGTAGTCGCCACAAATCCTAACTGAGCCATCTGCTTTGCGGACGGGAACGATGGGACTTGCCCAGTCGCTGAATTCAACGGCCGAAATTATGCTCTCTCTGAGCAGCCTGTCCAGTTCACATTCAATCTTTTCACGCATCACATACGGCACCACTCTGGCTTTGTGGTGCACTGGTCTAGCATCTGGAGTGATGCGTATCACTACTTTCGTGCCCTTGAACTTTCCGACACCAGGTTGAAACAGTGACCCGAATTTTTGCAGGACCCGAGCATGAACTTCGCTCCACGGATGAAATGGCATGCACATCCCCCCATTTCCAATACATCTCAGCTAGCCAACTCCTCCTCAAAAGCGGGGGGCCATTTCCAAGAACGATCCAGAGTGGCAGCCGGTTCTGTAATCCATTATGTGTTACCACCAAGTTTGCACTGCCCAGCACTGGGATGATCTCTTTGGTGTACATCCGTAGTTGCGTCTCAATGCATTCCAGTTTGGGCCTGCTAGCTGTGTGTGGCCATAGTCTCTCAAATTGTTGTGCACTCATGAGTGACTGGCTAGCTCCCGTATCCAGCTCCATGTGAACTGGAATGCCATTCAGTAAGATTTTCATTATCATGGGTGGCGTTTTAGTGTATGAGCTGTGGACATCAGCCACATGAACCTGCTGAACTTCAGCATCGATGGCTTTACCCCAGGCCTCATCCTGCATTGCAAACCCCCCCGTCTGGATCCTCTGTCTCGCAGATTAGCCTCGCTACTGCCTTTTTGCACATCCTGGCCAAATGTCCACTGACATTACAAATCCTACAGGTAATAAAGCTGAAACCTGCAGCTTCTCGCAGTGTGTCTACCCCCGCACCTCCAGCATGAGCTGAGATTAAGATTGCTGTTAACAAAAGAACTATTACCAGGCATTCCTCTCTGATTGCCCATTTGGCTGTTTCTAGGCACTCTGATGGTGGGTGTTAATGGTTCCATCGCGGGACGCATTGTTCCTCGAGATGGCGTGAATTGTCGATCCCCTTTCCATTGTCCTTGTTGCGGGCCCACCATCGAGCCTGTTGCTGCCTGGGCGGTTTTGAAATGCCCTTGCCTGCCTGTGTGGTCCCGAGCCGCGTTCACCATGTTAACTCCATGGTCTATCGCCATGTTTGGACCAGGGCTGCGTGCGTAAATTAGCTCGGTCTCCTCTTCCCCTGCCATAAAGGTCTGAGCTATCAACGCCGCCCCTTCTAAAGTCAAGTCCTTAGTCTTTATGAGCTTCCTGAAAATGCCAACATGGTTAATGCCCTCGATGAAAAAGACCCTTAACATCTCCCCCCTGCAGGCATTGGAGAACTTGTAGAGACTGGCCGAGCGCCGCAGTTCCGCTACAAAATCCGAGATGTTTTGTCCCTCCCGACGCCGGCTTGAGATGCTCACTGATCAGCCGGCTTTTGGGGTGTGAGCAGGTCTTTCATCAGCGCATAAGTCCGCAGCTGGTCAGTAGATGCGCCCTCCGCTTGTCAACCGCTGTCTCTTCCAGCCAGACTTTTGTGACAAAACTCTGCTGGAGTCTTTCCACGAAGTCGTCCCAGTCCTCACCCACACAGTAACATTCCTCTGTGCCACCGGTGGCCATCCTCGTGGTTCGGTGATTCCCGTTTCTCGTCGCCAAATGTAGTGTCCCTGCACCTTACTACAAACTCACACGAGGCATGGATATATCAGACACGGTCACTCTGTAACCTTCACCTTTATTTGTCAGGACCAAGGACTTTTGGATGCTGTTGGAGGTGGTAGTGAGCCAGAATAGGGGCGGGAATGGGGCAGTGTCCATCAGCGTGGTGCTGAAGTGTCGCAATGTCCCTCCCATTCACTTAAAGGGATGCTGCGAGGCCTAACGAGGCACCCATGGCGCCCACTGGGCCACCAGGGAGGGATTCGGCTGGGACAGTGGCCTGGCACCTAAGAGGGGGTGCCGGGTTGCCTGTTGACGGTAAGCCCTGCACTTTAAGGGCGGCTGCAGCGCCCAGCCACCGGCAGCTTCGTGCCTTGCAATTCCTATCATGGGCCATAAAAAGGGGTCGTCACACCAGGCGGGGTGGGAAAGACGGGACGCGGCGGAAAGACCTTACCGCCCCGTTACTGCCTCTCAGAGGGGCAATTTCAGCCCTGACGTTTAATCAGCTTAAACACCTCAATTAGATCTTAAGTGAGGTTTTGAGTCATGAGACAGCTGCATACCTGAGATGTTAACTCAGGCCACAGGAAACGGCTAATCTTCCTTCATTATTTGCTATTGCGCATGATACTGCTCTGAATCACTGGTTTTCTGAAGCAAGTGAATCAGCACAGATTTATTAAAGTCAAGTCAGGGTAGATTTTCGTCTTCACTGCATTGATGGTAATCAGGCAGAACAGATTGCACATTATAGAACCCTCCCAATTTTCAATGTCATTGGTTTACAGAGGCTATACAGCACAGAAACAGGCCATTTGGCCCAACCAGTCCATACCGGTGTTTATGCTCCATTCGAGCCTCCTCCCATCTTTCCTCATCTAACTCTATCAGCATAATCCTCTATTCCCTTTTCCCTCATATGCTAATATCTAGTGTCCCTTTAAATGCATCTATACTATTCGCTTCAACCACTCCCTGTGATAACAAGTGCCACATTCTCATCACTCTCTGGGTAAATAAGTTTCTTCTAAATTCCCTATTTGATTTCTTGGTGCCTATCTTATATTGATGCCCTTTAGTTTTGCTCTTCCCCACAAATGGAAACACTCTCTCTGTCATCATCATCATCATAGGCAGTCCCTCAGAATCGAGGAGGGCTTGCTTCCACTCCCAAAGTGAGTTCTTTGATGGCTGAACAGTCCGATACGAGAGCAACAGACCCTGTTACAGGTGGGACAGACATTCGTCGAGGGAAGGGGTCGGTGGGGCTGGTTTGCCGCGCGCTCCTTCTGCTGCCTGCACTTGGCCTCTTCATGCTCTTTGCGTTGAGACTCGAAGAGCTCAATGCCCTCCCGGATGTATTTTCTCCACCTCGGGCGGTCTTTGGCCAGGGTCTCCCAGGTGTCAGTGGTGATGTCGCACTTTAACAGGAAAGCTTTGAGGGTGTCCTTATAACATTTCCACTGTCCTACTTTGGCTCGTTTACCATGAAGGAAACAGATACGTAGAAACATAGAAAATAGGTGCAGGAGTAGGCCATTCGGCCCTTCGAGCCTGCACCACCATTCGATAAGATCATGGCTGATCATTCCCTCAGTACCCCATTCCTGCTTTCTCTTCATACCCCTTAGCCGTAAGGGCCATATCTAACTCCCTCTTGAATATATCCAATGAACTGGCATCAACAACTCTCTGCGGCAGGGAATTCCACAGGTTAACAACTCTGAGTGAAGAAGTTTCTCCTCACCTCAGTCCTAAATGGCCTACCCCTTATCCTAAGACTGTGTACCCTGGTTCTGGACTTCCCCAACATCGGGAACAATCTACACGCATCTAACCTGTCCCATCCCGTCAGAATCTTGTCTGTTTCTATGAGATCCCCTCTCATCCTTCTAATCTCCAATGGATAAAGGCCCAGTTGATCCAGTCTCTCCTTATATGTCAGTCCAGCCATCCCGAGAATCAGTCTGGTGAACCTTCGCTCAATAGCAAGAACATCCTTCCTCAGATTAGGAGACCAAAACTGAACACAATATTCTAGGTGAGGCCTCACCAAGGCGCTGTACAACTGCAGTAAGACCTCCCTGCTCCTATACTCAAATCCCCTAGCTATGAAGGCCAACATGCCATTTGCCTTCTTCACTGCCTGCTGTACCTGTATACCAACTTTCAATGACTGATGAACCATGACACCCAGATCTCATTGCAACTCCCCTTTTCCTAATCTGCCGCCATTCAGATAATATTCTGCCTTCGTGTTTTTGCCACCAAAGTGGATAACCTCACATTTATCCACATTATACTGCATCTGCCATGCATTTGCCCACTCACCTAACCTGTCTAAGTCACCCTGCAGCCTCTTAGCATCTGCCTCATAGCTCATACCGCCACTCAGCTTAGTGTCATCTGCAAACTTGGAGATATTACACTCAATTCGTTCATCCAAATCATTGGTGTATATTGTAAAGAGCTGGGGTCCCAGCACTGAGCCCTGCGGCACTCCACTAGTCACTGCCTGCCATTCTGAAAAGGACCCGTTTATCCCAACTCTCTGCTTCCTGTCTGCCAACCAGTTCTCTATCCATGTCAGTATATTACCCCCAATACCATGTGCTTTGATTTTGCTCACCAATCTCTTGTGTGGAACCTTGTCAAAAGCCTTTTGAAAGTCCAAATACACCACATCCACTGGTTCTCCCTTCTCCATTCTGCTAGTTACATCCTCAAAAAATTCCAGAAGATGTGTCAAGCATGATTTCCCTTCATAAATCCATGCTGACTTGGACCGATCCTGTCACTGCTTTCCAAATGCGCAGCTATTTCATCTTTAATAACTGATTCCAACATTTTCCCCAAAACTGATGTCAGGCTAACCGGTCTATAATTACCTGCTTTCTCTCTCCCTCCCTTTTTAAAAAGTGGTATTACATTAGCTACCCTCCAGTCCATAGGAACTGATCGAGTCGATAGACTGTTGGAAACTGATCACCAATGCATCTACTATTTCTAGGACCACTTCCTTAAGTACTCTGGGATGCAGACTATCAGGCCCCGGGGATTTATCGGCCTTCAATCCCGTCAATTTCTCTAACACAATTTCCCACCGAATAAAGATATCCTTCAGTTCCTCCTTCTCACTAGACCCTCGGTCCTCTAGTACTTCCGCATAAAGCATTTGCTAAGGGAGTCTCGTATCTGGCATGCGAACTATGTGGCCTGCCCAGTGAAGCTGATCGAGTTAGTCAGTGCTTCAATACTGGGGATGTTAGCCTGGTCGAGGACACTGATGTTGGTGCGCCTGTCCTCCCAGGGGATTTGCAGGATCTTGCGGAGACATCGTTGGTGATATATCTCCAGCGACTTGAAGTGCCTTCTAGACATTGTCCATGCCTCAGATCCATACAGGAGGTCGGGTATTACTACAGCCCTGTAGACCATGAGCATGGTGGTAGATTTGAGGGCATGGACTTCAAACACTCTTTTCCTCAGACGGCCGAAGGCTGCACTGGCACACTGGAGGAGATGCTGAATCTCCGCATTAATGTCTGCCTTTGTTGATAAGAGGCTCCCGAGATATGGGAAATGGTCCATGTTGTCCAGGGCCACGCCGTGGATCTTGATGATTGGAGGGCAGTGCTGTGCGGCGGTGACAGGCTGGTGGAGAACCTTTGTCTTACGGCTGTTAAGCGTAAGGCCCATGCTTTCATATGCCTCAGTGAATACGGGGCACAACAGACATGATCTTTGCAGCACGACAGTTGCAGGGAAAATGCAAGGAACAGCGTCAGCCCTTATACATGGCCTTTTTCGATCTCACAAAGGCCTTTGACACTGTCAACCGTGAGAGTCTATGGAGCGTCCTCCTCCGTTTCGGATGCCCCCAAAAGTTTGTCAACATCCTTCGCCTGCTTCACAGTGACATGCAGGCCGTGATCCTTACCAACGGATCCATTACAGATCACATCCACATCCGGACCGGGGTCAAACAGGGCTGCGTCATGATTCCAACCCTCTTCTCAATCTTCCTCGCCGCCATGCTCCACCTCACAATCAACAAGCTCCCCGCCGGAGTGGAATTAAACGACTGAACCAGTGGGAAGCTATTTAACCTACTCCGCCTCCAGGCCAGGTCCAAGATCACCCCAACCTCTGTTGTTGAGCTGCAGTATGCGGACGACGCCTGCGTCTGTGCACATTCAGAGGCTCAACTCCAAGATATAGTCTCTCTGTAGCTGCTCTATCAAAACCTTTCATAATTTCAAAGACCTCTCTTAGGCTACCCTTCAGCCATCTCTTTTCAAAAGAAAAAAGACCCAGCCTGTTCATCCTTTCCTGATATGTATGCCCTCGCATTTCTTGTATCAACCTCGTAAATCTTTTTTCCCCACACTCTCCAGTACCTTTCTATAATGTGGCGACCAGAATTGATCACGGTACTCCAAGTGTGGTCTAACCAAGGTTCAATACAAGTTTATCATAAATTCTCTCCTTTTCAATTCGATCCCTCTAGAATTAAACCCAGTGCTTGATTTGCTTTTTTATGGCCTTGTTGGGTGTTACTACTTTTAGTGATTTGTGTACTTGTACATCGAGATCATAGAAACATAGAAACATAGAAAATAGGTGCAGGAGTAGGCCATTCGGCCCTTCTAGCCTGCACCGCCATTCAATGAGTTCATGGCTGAACATGCAACTTCAGTACCCCATTACTGCTTTCTCGCCATACCCCTTGATCCCCCTAGTAGTAAGGACTCCATCTAACTCCTTTTTGAATATATTTAGTGAATTGGCCTCAACAACTTTCTGTGGTAGAGAATTCCACAGGTTCACCACTCTCTGGGTGAAGAAGTTCCTCCTCATCTCGGTCCTAAATGGCTTCCCCCTTATCCTTAGACTGTGTCCCCTGGTTCTGGACTTCCCCAACATTGGGAACATTCTTCCTGCATGTAATCTGTCTAACCCCGTCAGAATTTTAAACGTTTTTATGAGGTCCCCTCTCATTCTTCTGAACTCCAGTGAATACAAGCTCAGTTGATCCAGTCTTTCTTGATAGGTCAGTCCCGCCATCCCGGGAATCAGTCTGGTGAACCTTCGCTGCACTCCCTCAATAGCAAGAATGTCCTTCCTCAGGTTAGGAGACCAAAACTGTACACAATACTCCAGGTGTGGCCTCACCAATGCCCTGTACAACTGTAGCAACACCTCCCTGCCCCTGTACTCAAATCCCCTCACTATGAAGGCCAACATGCCATTTGCTTTCTTAACCGCCTGCTGCACCTGCATGCCAATCTTCAATGACTGATGTACCATGACACCCAGGTCTCTTTGCACCTCCCCTTTTCCTAATCTGTCACCATTCAGATAATAGTCTGTTTCTCTGTTTTTACGACCAAAGTGGACAACCTCACATTTATCCACATTATACTTCATCTGCCATGCATTTGCTCACTCACCTAACCTATCCAAGTCGCTCTGCAGCCTCACAGCATCCTCCTCGCAGCTCACACTGCCACCCAACTTAGTGTCATCCGCAAATTTGGAGATACTACATTTAATCCCCTCGTCTAAATCATTAATGTACAGTGTAAACAGCTGGGGCCCCAGCACAGAACCTTGCGGTACCCCACTAGTCACTGCCTGCCATTCTGAAAAGTCCCCGCCTGCCATTCTGAAAAGTCCCCATTTACTCCTACTCTTTGCTTCCTGTCTGACAACCAGTTCTCAATCCATGTCAGCACACTACCCCCAATCCCACCTGCTTTAACTTTGCACATTAATCTCTTGTGTGGGACCCTGTCACCTACGCCTTCTGAAAGTCCAAATATACCACATCAACTGGTTCTCCCTTGTCCACTCTACTTGAAACATCCTCAAAAAATTCCAGAAGATTTGTCAAGCATGATGTCCCTTTCACAAATCTATGCTGACTTGGACCTATCATGTCACCTCTTTCCAAATGCACTGCTATGACATCCTTAATAATTGATTCCATCATTTTACCCACTACCGATGTCAGGCTATAATTCCCTGTTATCTCTCTCCCTCCTTTTTTTAAAAAGTGGGGTTACATTGGCTACCCTCCACTCGATAGGAACTGATCCAGAGTCAATGGAATGTTGGAAAATGACTGTCAATGCATCCACTATTTCCAAGGCCACCTCGTTAAGTACTCTGGGATGCAGTCCATCAGGCCCTGGGGATTTATCGGCCTTCAATCCCATCAATTTCCCCAACACAATTTCCCAACTAATAAGGATTTCCCTCAGTTCCTCCTCCTTACTAGACCCTCCGACCCCTTTTATATCCGGAAGGTTGTTTGTGTCCTCCTTAGTGAATACCAAACCAAAGTACTTGTTCAATTGGTCCGCCATTTCTTTGTTCCCCGTTATGACTTCCCCTGATTCTGACTGCAGGGGACCTATGTTTGTCTTTACTAACCTTTTTCTCTTTACATATCTATAGAAACTTTTGCAATCCGTCTTAATGTCCCCTGTAAGTTTCCTCTCGTACTCCATTTTCCCTGCCCTAATCAAACCCTTTGTCCTCCTCTGCTGAGTTCTAAATTTCTCCCAGTCCCCGGGTTCGCTGCTATTTTTGGCCAATTTGTATGCCACTTCCTTGGCTTTAATACTATCCCTGATTTCCCTTGATAGCCATGGTTGAGCCACCTTCCCTTTTTTATTTTTACGCCAGACAGGAATGTACAATTGTTGTAGTTCATCCATGCGGTCTCTAAATGTCTGCCATTGCCCATCCACAGTCAACCCCTTAAGTATCATTCGCCAATCTATCCTAGCCAATCATTTACCGCCCCCTTCACTCCTGGGGCGAAAACGCTGAATTTCACACAATTTGGCAAGGTATCTCGCTGGGCGCTAAATTTTCTAAAAGTGAAAAGTTACCCTCCCAAACAGGGGGCTACCGAATTTCATCCCCCTTGAGTCTTGAGTGCCTTGTGCCCCTGTTGTAACTCTCTTCTGCTGTAGATTATAGATTATACAGCAAGCTTATGAGCCACAAATCTCACATCAACTAACCTTACAGTTTGGTGATCGTGTTCAAGAGATGTCTGAGGATGGAGGAGTTGTATACTGCAGATACACTTGCAAAAGCTTTTATTTTATAATATAGACCACCTGCACATTCATTTTGCGGTAAACAATCCGATTTACTGTGGGCATTTCTATCTCTGCACTAGTCCTTAAGCTCTGTGGGAAATTAGAAATTATGTAGAATAGCTATTATCTTTCCACCTGTTTATCTATACCTATGAATAAATCTGTGACCTTCTAGAACAGTGTATTGGGAACTTTGTCAGTTGTGGTGGACATATTTATTTGACTGATGCCCAAGAGAGAACTTCCCAAATTATTGGGATAGACTTATTGGGCAGAGAAGCTCTAATTACTCACCCAGCTGTTAAGTCATCTGTTGCTATTTGCCACAGCCCAGTAACTGTCACCCTGGAGGGCCTCATCCTCCTAAGACACAGTTCCTCTTCTAGTCCCAAGTCTGACATCCTGGCATTGTAGACCATCTACCTTGCATGTAGTCATCTCCTGGGAGTATTGTGCTTGTGAATACTAAACTCTTGCTGGTTATACTCCTCTGGAGATGTGACTTCAAATCCGGCCATGGTAGCTGGGGAATTTAAATTCAGTTAATTACATAAATCTGGAATTTAAAAAAAGCTAGATCAGAAATAGTGACTATGAAACTACTGGATTGTCATACAAACCCATCTGGTTCACTAATGTCCTTTAGCGAAGGAAATCTGCTGTCCTTACCTGGTGTGGCCTATATGTGACTCCAGACACACAGCAATGTGGTTGACTTTTAACTGCCCTCTGAAATGACCCAACAAGCCACCCCTTTGTAGCAAACTGCTACAATAAAATAATGAAGTATAACAGCACTGTGGGAGTACCTTTACCATGTGGACTGCAGTGTTTCAAGAAAGTGGCTCACCACAACCTTCTCAAGGTCAATTCGGGATGGACAATGAATTAAAAAAAATACAATGTTGATGTCCAACTGTTGGTCTTGGCTAAATATCTGTCCCATTAACTTGGAGCTTGATTTGCATCTGATATATATACCAGCCTCTTAAACAATTGGAAACAGCAGCAGAGCTCAACTTAATTGTATTGCCTCACCAAATGATGGCCTCAATTGCTATTTTTCCCAAATATACAGAAACCCATTTGGTATAATCATAAATGGATTTCAAAAACCTCGAGAAACTACTGATCATAATAGACAACTACTTCCATGTGTGCAGTTTTGTATTTCCAGGTGTTAGTCTGTCAGTAAAGTAACAGGCTCCTGGAACTCAGCAGTTTCGTGCTGGGGGGAAGAGTCGGGACTCAGATAAGGGATATGGTAAAAAGCAAAGGAATGTCTTCCTGCTCGTAGCCATTGGACTACAAGTGATTAAAAAGCTGATTCTCTAAAAATATTTTTGAATGTTATTTATTTTTAAATGCCTCCCTTTTTGAAGTTTCTCAAACGTAAAGTATCCTGTGGATACATCATTTTCCCAGCGGTGGGTAATATTGCAAACTGAGTGTTAATGTGTTTACTGTAATTGTGGAAAACATTACTGACTGCTCTGGTAAAAGGTAGTTAGCTCTTAGTCACAAAATGTTCCAGTTAATTATAGCTCTGTGTTTGATTATTCCTTGTAACCTATTAAGTGACATATTGCTGTAATTGGTTATGGGTCCTTGTATAATTTGTTTATGTGATACATATGACTGCAATTATGACTAATTACCGGAACATTGCTTCCCTAACTATATGATGTGTAAGGTAGTCAGCCTTTTGTGGTCAGATTAGCATATGACAGAGACAGTTGCTCGAAGGGTTTTCCAGAATGGGATGGGATGGGATGGGGAGGAATTAATGTGACTTCAAAATTATAGTAATGTCATAGTAAGATGAAAAGAAAAAGTGCAATGCTGGAAATGGAAACTCAGTTAACCTCTTTAAAAAAAAAGTTATTTAAAAAATATATTTTTTTCTTTACAGAAGTTGATGGACCAGTTTTGTATTTCCTGAACTTTCTGTTTTTATTTCTGCAATTAAGTTAATGAGATACAATTTCCATGGGGTATCTCTATATCTCTAGCCGTAACTTTGAGGGAGATCGGCAGACGTCCCTGAGACATTGTGGGGCTCTTTAGATTGGTGTTCTGAGGTTTTCCCATAAATTACAATAGGAGATGAGGAAACCCCCCACGGAAATGCTGCCCCATAATATTTTAAAAACCTCAGTATGGGGATCGAGGGGCGGCTTTTCACCGTGTTTTGAAGCAGGAATGCAGAGGAAGTGCACTGAAAATTGTGGCACAGTACTTAGCACTCGGTTCCTGTTGCCACTCCATCCACCACCATTTTGGTGGGGTCCAGACCATTGGACTACTCAAGCAATGCTGCTGCTGCCTGAACAGGTCTGGCGGCTTTCTGCAGTACAGATCCGAGAGAGCGTCCCAGATTGTGGTGATCTACTGCATTCTGCACGACTTTGCTCCGCGATGGGGATAACAGATGGAGCCAGGTCTGGATGAAGGCCTTCTGCCACCCTGCTGAAGAAGACCACAATGACAGCAAGGAGGGCACAGCAGTGGGAAGGGACCAACGACAGCCTGCAGCTAGAGCCTTTCCGCAGCTGACTGAGAACAATTCAGCTGAACTAGTCCTGGCCCCTCCCCGCTGCCCAATAATAACAGTCTGGAACAACATCTTTTGCAGTCCTTCCACCTTGCAATAAAGTACTTCCAACCACAGAACAACATTAATATCCATGGTACCTGACATTGCAGGGTCAGCAGCTACTACAGGAACACTCTGCAGGCATATTTATAATTCCAAACTCTTACAGTCTGGCACAGCTGGATTTCTGGCACCAGAATGAGCAATGGTTGTGTGAGAAGATGTGCTGCGGTCCTGAGATAGGGCAACATGTGCCAATCCCACTTTGCCGCTCCCACTGTCCTGGGGTTGTGGCTCAGCACCCTCACTGATCTGTGTGAGAACGACTGCAGGAGATCTTTGATGCAAGTGAAGCCCCAATCTATTTGGTCTCCCAGCCTGTCCAAGATGGAGGGGATGGTGGACCCCAGAGGCTGGATGGAACCAGAAGGAATGTCCTTGAGAGATTCTATTACTGGGGCCAGAGAGTCCTGGAAAGAGGGCCCGGCTGTAGTGTCAGTAAAGTGACCACATGCTCCATGGTAGACTGCAGAGTGTTGATGCCTTGAGCCAGAACCCCACACAAGCTGGATGTGGTTCCACCATACTTTCTGACATAGCTCTTGGGCAGGCAGTCCAATGCCTCGAGGAAGTATTGGTGCACATGGATAATCATTTTTTTTAAAAAGGTTGGGGTTCTGAAATCTGCATCTCTGTTCTCTGCAGCAGAGCTCGCAGTTGAGCTGGCCCTCCCTGGCTGCCTGTTCCATTAGCGCCTGCTCCAGCTCGCTTGTGCACTGTGGGTCATGCTGTGCAGACCCCTCTAACACACTCTCTACACCACACGGTGTGCTGATTTTGGTGCTGGTGTTTGGAAAAGGAAGAACAATTTTTGGTGCATCTTCTGAAGGATTATTCCACTTCATTTGTGTGGTTGCATGGTCCAAGTCCTCAGATATCAGAAAAAGGTGTGAGGGGCAAGCCTCCACATGTTGTGAGAGGGGTAGGCAGTAGCACATGAGTAGCAGTGCAATGCAGCACCAGGTTGCCATGCATTTGTGTGATTGCTTGAGGAAAGAAAAAGTGCGATGGAAATAGCTAAGCACCCTGCTGCACTTTGCCTCCAGCCTCACCATCTCTCGGTGCCAATAATCTCCATGGCAGCAGTCCCCATCCAAGGCTTGGATAGTTGCCGGGCTTCCCTTGGTTCTCATCCTCTTCGTTCTGTTGCTCGCTTGCTTGTCTTGCAAGAAGAGTGGGAGTAGGAATGGGTCACTGTCCAGCCGTTAGAAAGAATTGTGCAGGTTTGTGAGGTGACTTCATATAGCGTGCATGCTGAGAAGGGGAAGCAGCAAGCTGTGAGCAACAGGGGCGAAGTGGTTGTATGCAAGCAAGCGCCTGCAGTTTGAAGTGTGACAGCAGTTTGTGGAACAGTGAAACACATTTCAATTGTAACTGGGTAGCACAGAATATTGTTTGTGCCAGTTCACAGGGCAGTAACAGGTGTTGAATGTGTGATTGTAAGCAGAAGGAGCTGTGGTGGAATGTTGCACTGTAATTGGAGGAGAAGCATGTGCCTTCATCTGCCTGGGCCCTAAGCTCTGGAACTCCCTCCCTAAACCTCTCTGCTTCTCTATCTCTCTTTCCTCCTTTAAGATGCTCCTTAAAACCTATCTCTTTGACCGAGCTTTTGGTCATCTGCCGTAATTTCTTCTTATGTGGCTCGGTTTCAAATTTTTCTTTTGTCTTATAACATTCCTGTGAAGCGCTTTGGGACATTTTGCTACATTAAAGGTGCTGTACAAATACAAGTTGTTGTTGTTGGGGGAAGGGTTGCAAGGCTTCACATAGAGAAGATAAAATTCTTACCTCAGTTGACCTGCTCAAATCATTGAACCTCTTCGTACACCACAACCAAATCCTGGATTTAAAGTTGCAGCCATTTACAGAGAATCATGAAATCTTACAGTGTAGAAGGAGGCCATTCGGCCCATCATGCCTCTTTAAAAGAGCTATCCAATTAATCTCAGTCCCGTGCTCTTTCCCCATTGCCCTACAAATGTTTCTTCTTCAAATATTTATTCAATTCTCCTTTGAAAGCTACTGTTGAATTTACATCTACCAGCCTTTCTGGCAGTGCATTCCAGATCATAACAACTCGCTGCGTAAAAAAACCCTCCTCATCTCCCCCTGGTTCTTTTGCCAATTACCTTAAATCTGTGTCCTGTGGTTATTGACCCTACTCGCAGTGAAAACACTTTCTCCCTATTTACTCTATCAAAACCTCGCATAATTTTGGACACCAGTATGAAATCTCCCCTTAACCTTCTCTGCTCTAAGGAGAACAATCCCAGCTTCTCTAGTCTCTCCACATAATGGAAGTCCCACATGTCTAGTAAATCTCTCGACCCACGACATGGCACTGAGACTCTTCTTAAAGTGTGGTACCCAGAATTGACCACAATACTCCAGCTGGGGCTAAAACAGCGAGTTATAAAGGTTTAGCATAACTTCATTTCTTTTGGACTCTATGGCCCCGATATTTACAGGGGCGAGTTTGCTGAGTGAGGGTGGATGGGGGGAAGAGGGGTGAAGTTCCGGTCGGGAAACCCGCAAGTCTGGATTTCCCTGCATGTTGTGGAGTTATAATTCCACAGCATGTGTATTTTTTTGCAGCTGGATCCCCACCTGGAGGTCAGCCTGATTGACAGGCTTGGCATCCAGTTGGGTGGGGAGCTTTTCGGAGCAGGCCACAGCCCCAGGTAAGGGGCCTGCAGCTGCTAGTGGGAGCATGGGATGGGATCTGATCCTTGACCCCAGGATTGGGTGGGGGGGTCCAATCGCCGACCAGTGGGTCTTTGTATGAGGGGATCTGATGTCGGGGTGGGGATCCGATCCAAGGAAAGAAAGTGTAAGTGGTTTTGTCTTGGTGGTTTCGAATCACCCCACTTACAACAGTTCTAGACACCGGAATTATAATGGTGAACAGAAATACACAGTTATAGCCAGATATTTCGGTCTCAACCATCACAATGCTTTTATTCAAGTTAAAGCACACACCTGCACCCAGTAAAACACACCCTGGTGGTGTAAAAGAAACAAACACAGTACAACACACAACACTGGCCCATCTGAACAGGCCCCTAATGCGAAGTACCCACGACGAAAACACCCCTGCTTGGATTCAAAAGTGCACCACCGAATCTGTCCAACAGAATTGTGCATACGCTTATGATCCTTGCAAAAACTTCCCCACTAAACCCCTAAGGCTTGATTGGGACACACGACACCTCTTCACACTATGCGGTGGTCTTAAAGATGTGTGGGCTCGGATAAATGCTCACCAATTACCCCTCTGGCTTACTTGCTGCTTCTCCCAATGAGGCGTATATTCTGGTTCTGTACCAATCTGTGGTATTCAGGTCCAGTCTCAAGGTCAGCTTCCCAATCGAAATAGCGAGGCTCTCTTTGCTCGTAGATGGTGTTTCTTCTCTCTGTTCCAGATAGAGTGCTCAGTCCTTGTGTGTTGAACAAAGTGAGTAAGTGTAGAAGAGGAGAGAGAGAGAGAGGGAGATGACAACTAAAACCTGCCACTCTTATACGTGCAAAATGCTTCTTCTCGCGCCAAAAGTTCAACTGTCCTTCGCCTGAGGCAGTACAACTAAAAGAACAAAATCATGTCTTCGGCCTGTTCCTTTGTAACTGGGCTGTTTCCTCGATAAGGCTCCAACAGGTTTGGGTGTTCGAAAAACTTCCTTTGTGTTTTGAGCACCGACCAATCTTCTTGCTGTCTCACTGATTACATGTCAAAGGGCCCCATCCATCAACTATCTTCCTGCCATTTCAGCCATTGATTCCTGCCCACCCGATGTGTATTCCTGTGGGACCGGTCCTACATCAGGCTGTCTGTCCTTGTGCAGTAACAGCCAAGTTACAAAACTTAAAGTTCAAAAGTGTAACTCCAAAAGTTTATGCTTTTGCTGTCAATGTTTTCGCCGAATTCTTACAGTCGCTCCTATGATATTTCAAGAATCCTTCTGGAATATCAAACGTCCGCTGGTGAAAACACATTGTGGCCTCCAACCAACCCGATATACTTTACTGTTAGACACCCTGAATACATCCCTTAAAATACAACATGAACACATTCATATAACATATTTAAAGAGAAAAATATTCAGATTCAACCTTTAACCAAGGCCTCCCACTGACTTCGGAGCGCCTTGCTTCGCCTTTTGCAAGACAGCCGCAACAAATATATTACAATGAGAAAGTGTACAATTACAAGAGTGTGCGAGCAACTCCGGACCCAGAGAGGAACTTCTACATTCAACTCAGTTTCTTTTGGACACAACTTCGGCAGATGTACTCCAGTTAAGTTTAAAATGACTGAAACGACCGCGTAATGCACCCCCTTGGAATAGAACCTTCCCAGTCGAGACTAAAACTAAACCGTTCCCTGGGCCTGGTATGGTGGCGGGACACATAACTTCTGTTGCCTGTACCAGTAGGGCTGTGGGTAGGGGCCTCCTCTCGTGTGCGACAAGCTCCGTGGAATTTATTGTGTTGGGAGGGTCTGGGATCACGCAGGAGTCCATACTCCGATCCCATCTCATCCCAGCACTGGCATCCTGCCATTGCCTTGAAAAGCTGGGCAGATCCATTCCGAACCCCACATACACAATCTGGGATACGGTATGGAAGCCTCCCTGTATGTGAACCCAGTGTGGCTGGAGTATTTTGTCAAATTCGACCCCAGCCACCCTGGCCACATTCCCTCGTAGAAGTAGGCTGCCGTCCCGTCTGTGTGCCCTGTCCTGCCCCCCTGTCATGGTGGGTCCGTTCCCCCCAGTACATCCATAGAGGAAGGACAACTCGGTATCTCCTCTCCTGCGGTGCCCCGTTCCGGCCGGCATCCAAATCATGCTCAGTCTCAGGGCTGTCTCTATTCCGTCCTCGGCTTCCTGCAAAACAAAACTGACAAGCACCTTGCTGTGAGAAACTGACAAAACTGACAAGCACCTCCACAGGTCTGGCTTCATTACAACTAACCAAAACACTTTAAAAGGAAACTATGTACAATACCACCCGTGCTGCTGGGTGGCCCCGCTAGGGCACCTCTTGCCTGGGCCTTTTACGGCTCCTGCTCGCCGTGTAAGGAGGCGTCCACGTGCCCTCGGCTGATGGATCCTTGTTGCTCCTTCTTACAGCCCTACCACGGGATCCTCGCTGTCCCAAACTATGGGAGGAAGGCCCGTGTCCATCATGTTGTTTACAGCACCTTGGTGTTTCTTTCCTTTCCTTACCCTTTCCCCGGGCTAAACAACTTACACTGGTTCACGTGGAACCACTTTGTGCACCTTGGAAGTTTAACCGTGTAAACCATGGGGCTTGCATTATCCACTGTACTGTAAGTTCCCATATACTGTGGCTCAAACGTCCCTACACAAGCGTAGTTTCAGACCATCACCTGGTCCCCTACCTTCCACTCGTGCGTTCTCTGGGGTTCGAACAGCAACCTATTACTCCTGGGACTGGTTTGTCGCACATTCTTTCCATTCCTGCGCTTGATTTCAGCATGTTCTCGGCGACGAGACTCAAGGAGCTCAGTACCCTCCCGGATGCACTTCCTTGGAATAAGGTGGACGAATTAACTGCGCAGATAGCAGTTAATGGGTATGATGTAATTGGGATCAAGGAGACATAGCTCCAGGGTGATCAAGGCTGGGAACTCAACATCCAGGGGTATTCAACATTTAGAAAGGATAGACAGAAAGGAAAAGGAGGTGGAGTGGCGTTGCTGGTTAAAGAGGAAATTAATGCAATAGTTAGGAAGGACATTAGCTTGGATGATGTGGAATCGGTATGGGTGGAGCTACAGAATAACAAAGGGCAGAAAACGCTAGTGGAAGTTGTGTTCAGACCACCAAACAGTAGTAGTGAGGTTGGGGACAGCATCAAACAAGAAATTAGGGATGCGTGCAATAAAGGTACGGCAGTTATCATGGGCGACTTTAATCTACATATTGATTGGGCTAACCAAACTGGTAGCAATGCGATGGAGGAGGATTTTCTAGAGTGTATTAGGGATGGTTTTCTAGACCAATATGTTGAGGAACCAACTAGAGGGTTGGCCATCCTACACTGGATGATGTGTAATGAGAAAGCGCTAATTAGCAATCTTGTTGTGCGAGGCCTCTTGGGGAAGAGTAACCATAACATGGTAGAATTCTTTATTAAGACTGGGTCTTTACTCGTTGGAGTTCAGAAGAATGAGGGGTGATCTTACAGAAACATTTAAAATAATGAAAGGGATAGACAAGATAGAGGCAGAGAGGTTGTTTCCACTGGTCGGGGAGACTAGAACTAGGAGGCACAACCTCAAAATACGGGGGAGCCAATTTAAAACCGAGTTGAGAAGGAATTTCTTCTCCCAGAGGGTTGTGAATCTGTGGAATTCTCTGCCCAAGGAAGCAGTTGAGGCTAGCTCATTGAATATATTCAAGTCACAGATCGATAGATTTTTAACCAATAAGGGAATTAAGGGTTACGGGGAGAGGGCGGGTAAGTGGAGCTGAGTCCACGACCAGATCAGCCATGATCTTGTTGAATGGCGGAGCAGGCTCGAGGGGCTAGATGGTCTACTCCTGTTCCTAATTCTTATGTTCTTATGTTCTAATAAGATGGAGAGTGACACAGTTAATTCAGAGTCTAGGGTCCTGAACTTAAGGAAAGGTAACTTCGATGGTATGAGACGTGAATTGGCTAGAATAGACTGGCGAGTGATACTTAAAGGGTTGATGGTGGATAACCAATGGCAAACATTTAAAGATCACATGGATGAACTTCAACAATTGTACATCCCTGTCTGGAGTAAAAATAAAATGGGGAAGGCGGCTCAACCGTGGCTAACAAGGGAAATTAAGGATAGTGTTAAATCCAAGGAAGAGGCATATAAATTTGCCAGAAAATGCAGCAAACCTGAGGACTGGGAGAATTTTATAATACAGCAGAAGAGGATAAAGGGTTTAATTAGGAGAGGGAAAATAGAGTATGAGAGGAAGCTTGCTGGGAACATAAAAACTGATTGCAAAAGCTTCTATTGATATGTAAAGAGAAAAAGATGAGTGAAAACAAACGTAGGTCCCGTGCAGTCAGATTCAGGTGAATTTATAATGGGGAACAAAGAAATGGTGGACCAGTTAAACAAATACTTTGGTTCTGTCTTCACGAAGGAAGACACAAATAACCTTCCAGAAATACTAGGGGACTGAGGGTCTCGTGAGAAGGTGGAACTGAAGGAAATCCTTATTAGGCGGGAAATTGTGTTAGGGAAATTGATGGGATTGAAGGCCGATAAATCCCCAGGGCCTGATAGTCTGCATTCGAGAGTACTTAAGGAAGTTGCCCTGGAAATAGTGGATGCATTGGTGATCATTTTCCAACAGTATCAACTCTGGATCAGTTCCTATGGACTGGAGGGTAGCTAATGTAATATCACTTTTTAAGAAAGGAGAGAGAGAGAAAATGGGTAATTATAGACTGGTTAGCCTGACATCGGCAGTGGGGAAAATGTTGGAATCAATTATTAAAGATGAAATAGCAGCACATTTGGAATGCAGTGACAGGATCGGTCCAAGTCAGCATGAATTTATGAAAGGGAAATCCTGCTTGACAAATCTTCTAGAATTTTTTGAGGATGTAACTGTTAGAGTGGACAAGGGAGAACCAGTGGATGTGGTGTATTTGGCCTTTCAAAAGGCTTTTGACAAGGTCGTACACAAGAGATTGGTGTGCAAAATTAAAGCACATGTTACTGGGGGTAGTGTGCTGACCTGGATAGAGGACTGATTGGCAGACAGAAAGCAGAGAGTCGGGATAAACGGGTCCTTTTCAGAATGGCAGGCAGTGACTGGTGGGGTGCCACAAGGCTTAGTGCTGGGATCCCAGCTATTTACAATATACATTAATGATTTGGATGAGGGAATTGAGTGTAATAACTCCAAGTTTGCAGATGACACTAAGCTGGATGGCGGTGTGAGCTGTGAGGAGGACGCTAAAAGGCTGCAGGCTGACTTGGACAGGTTAGGTGAGTGGGCAAACGCGTGGCAGATGCAGTATAATGTGGATAAATGTGAGGTTATCCACTTTGGTGGCAAAAACACGAAGGCAGAATATTATCTGAATGGCGGCAGATTAGGAAAAGGGGAGATGCAATGAGACCTGGGTGTCATGGTACATCAGTCATTGAAAGTTGGCATGCAGATACAGCAGGCGGTGAAGAAGGCAAATGGTATGTTGGCCTTCATAGCGAGAGGATTTGAGTATAGGAGCAGGGAGGTCTTACTGCAGTTGCACAGGGCCTTAGTGAGGCCTCACCTAGAGTATTGTGTTCAGTTTTGGTCTCCTAATGTGAGGAAGGCATTCTTGCTATTGAGGAAGTGCAGCGAAGGTTCACCAGACTGAATCTCGGGATGGCAGGACTGACATATGAGGAGAGACTGGATCGACTGGGCCTGTATTCACTGGAGTTTAGAAGGGTGAGAGGGGATCTCATCAAAACATATAAAATTCTGACGGGACTGGATTTGATGCAGGAAAAATGTTCCTGATGTTGGGGAAGTCCAGAACCAGGGGACATAATCTAAGAGTAAGGGTTAAGCCATTTAGGACTGAGATGAGGAGAAACTTCTTCACTCAGAGAGTTGTTAACCTGTGGAATTCCCTACTGCAGAGAGTTGTTGATGCCAGTTCATTGGATATATTCAAGAGGGAGTTAGATGTGGCCCTTACGGCTAAAGGGATCAAGGGGTATGGCGAGAAAGCAGGAAAGGGGTACTGAGGTTAACGATCAGCCATGATCATGTTGAATGGCAGTGCAGGCTTGAAGGGCTGAATGGCCTACTCATGCACCTATTTTCTATGTTTCTATGTTTCCTCCACTTAGGGTGGTCTTTGGCCAGGAACTCCCAGGTGTCAGTGGGAATGTTGCACTTTATCAGGGAGGCTTTGAGGGTGTCCTTGTAATGTTTCCGCTGCCCACCTTTCGCTCATTTGCCGTGAAGGAGTTCCAAGTACATGTGGGGAGTATCCTGTGCTCCTGGAGAGACTGGCTCGGATCCCCATCGAAACTAATGCCCCTGTTTCCTTCCGCAGCCTTTCTTTGATGGTCTGATTAAGTCGCACCACAACCCCCAATGACTGTGCGTTGTGAGCCACATGCCATTTACCCTCTATCCCCAGAACCTTCCCCCGTGAAGTGGCTCCCTTGGTCGGACTCCACGATCTGTGGCAGTCCCCACCTGGAGAACACTTCCCTCACCAAAATCCTTGCCGTCACCAGCGCCGTGGCTGATCGGCAAGGAAATGCTTCCACCTACTTGGAGAACACGCCTACTAGGACCAAACAATATTTGTAACTCCGCTTTGTCGTGGACAATGGCCCGATGTAATCGATCTGTACTGACTTTGATGGTCCCTCTCCCCTTCTCATGTGCCCCATGGGAACCTTCCTACGTTGCAGATCGGGGTTTTATCAGCGCGCACACCAGACAGTCTACGCACAAATCGCGGACATCCTCTCAGTTGCGGCCACCACCCTGTCTGTTCTACCCTTTGCCAGGTAGTCTCTGGCCCTGGGTGTCCCGCTCCTGGGCCCCTGTGGGCCGACTGGAGGAATTCGCTCTGGTGCACCTCGGGAACTATCCACCGATCTCCCTTAAAGAGCATCCCCCCCTTTACGGTGATGTCCGCTATCCCGAACGGACCTTCTACCTTCTCGCCCTTAGCCAGCTGCTCCAGGATGACCTTGAGGATGGGATCCTGTGCCTGGACTTGCCTCAATCCGGGACCAATGCTACCCATGGACTCCCTGGTGTCCCTCTTTTGACCCGGATCACTGTTACTGGGCCAGACCTGTATGGATCCCAAAAAACTCCTTCCCTGGCTCCCTCCTTTGCTAACTCGTCTGCCCTTTGGTTGCCTTCCCCTCTAGGCTCTGTCTTAGAGTGAGCCTTTACTTTGTGGATGTAATGACATCCCAGGGTCTCTGTGGCCTCTAAGACATTTCTCAGCAACAGTGCTGTTGCTAAGGGATTCCCATCTGCGGATATGAAACCGCGACGAGCCCAGATGGCCAAATATTCGGTACACGAACTGTACGTAAATATGGAATCTGAGCTGATGGTGTATGGGGCCGGGAACTCGTCGGCATGGGTAACAACGTACACCACTGCCGACAGTTCGGCGTGCTGGGCGCTCGGGGTGCTCTGGAGTTTAATGGCCCTTGCTATCCCAGCAGTAGGGTCATAAATCCCGTACCTGGTGAAACGCTCCCCATTCATCAACGAACTAGACCCGTCGACGTAGATCTCGCGGCCCATTGGGTGTAACCCAGCTCGGAATCCGACATCCATGTCCCATACCCCTTCCACCATACACTTGTGGGCCCTCCATGGGTAGATCATGTTGGCGGCCAACTTGGGCTCACTCAGGGCTTGCACTCTCATTTGTGAGAGCAATAAAATCCAGCAGGCCATGCGAGCCCTGCTCACCGTGTCATCCTTTATCCTCTCATCAAATAACATCTGAGTGGGGGTATGGTGGGTTAGTAGAACGATCAGGGACGATCCCGTAAAGAATTGTGAGCGTTTTACGGCCCAATATGTGGCTAGGAGATGCCTCTCGCAATTGCAATATCCCTGTTCTATATCCGTGAGGACTCTTGATGAGTACACCTCAGTTTGCCGTGCCGCTCCTGGAGCAGCACCGCACTCAAACTGTCCCCACTGGCTGCTACTTCCAAAAAGAAGTCCTCCCCACCATTAATCGCCCCTAGTGCGGGCGCTGTCTGCAGGTCTCCCTTGAGACGATTAAACGCTGCCGTGCAATCTCCATCCCACTCCCATCCGACTCCCTTGTGGAGGAGCCGAAGCAGAGGGGCTGCCATGGGGGCAAATAACTTCTGTACCGCCTTCTGTTTGGCCTCGTCTATAGCCCTTTACCCAGTCCTCACGGTCAGACCGAGGAATTTTACTTCCCTCTGACCGATCTGAGCTTTCTTAGGATTGACCTTCAACCCTGTCTCTCTCAGCAGTTCCAGCAGCTCAACCAGCAGCGGACCATGCTCCTCCCCCTCATCGGAGAACAAAAGCAAATCATCCACATACTGCACCAACTGCTGGGGTCTGCTGAAACCCTTTAAGGCATCTGCCATACACTGGTGGAATCGGGAGGGGTTGTTATGAAATTCCTGGGGAAGGCATGTCCATGTGTACTGCTGTCCCTTAAAAGTGAAGGCAAACTTGTACTGGTCTTCCCGTTTCAGGGGAGTCAACCAAAATCCGTTGGAAATGTCCAGCACCATAAATGTGGATACGGTTGCTGGAATACTCCCTATCAGATCAGCTATGGCCGTGACTGTGGGCGCGCAGGCTGGGATGTTTTTTTTGAGCACCCGATAGTCTCCACGACTGGTCCAGTTTCGTAACCGGCCAAAGTGGCGAGTTCACGTGTGTGGCTATAGGCTTCAACACTTCCTGTGCTACCAGGGATCCCAGTGCCGTCTCCAAGTCGGCTTTTGCCTCTCTGGGGAAACTGTACTGTTTCTGTGGCTGTGACATGGGATCCCCCTGTACTCGGACTTCCACCCCAGTCACCCTACCACAGTTGTGCTTGTCCGTGGCGAACGATGCGAGGATGTCCCACACGTACGCCTGGTACTTGGCCAGGGTAGTATTGACCAATTGTTCTAGGCCGTAACTCCCCTTCGGCTTCATGGTACACATGTTGTCTTTTCCTTCCCCTTTCCTTGGGATCACGACAACTTCTTTCTCCTTATCGGAACCCACTGCTCCCCAAAGGCAGAGATTCCTCAAATCCACTATAATCCTGTGGGCTAACATAAAGTCAGCCCCTTGGACTCCTGTCCCTGGCTGTTCCCACTTTATTAGGATGCATTCCCAACTGGTGTAGAGTGATCCTAAATCTATGGCTAATGGCCTAGACATCGCCCACGCCTGCTCATTCCCGGTGAACCCCACGAGACTGAATGGAACCTTGCTGGACCAGAGTGAATCGGTCGGGTTACTCGCATAGATCACCGTGCTCAAAGCCCCTGTGTCCACCAAGTACTGCTCCTCTACCTTCTCCACCCCTATCCTCACGCATGGTCTACTCCACTCATTGTACGTGAGCGAACACAGGTACTCAGGCTGGGTGCATGCTAGTCAGGGTGGTGGGATTACCGGAGTGGTCGGGATTTCCCTGCTCACGGCAGCATCTACCCTTCCCTGCTCTGGCACAAAAACTGTCCGAAGGGCGGCCACCAGAACATCAAATTGTTCCGCGGTCGGTCCCTTCACCTCAACAGTTTTTGTCTTAGGCACTGGAGGATCCCCTTTGCCTTGACCCCTCCTCGGGGCCGGACAGTCTCTTCTCCAGTGTCCCATCTTCCCACACCCGAAACACGTCCTAGCCTTCCCTGTGCTAACCCCTTCCTGACACCATTCCTTTTTACTAGCCTCACTGGCCTTCATTTTATGTACCTTGCCCTTACTTTGTTTGACCTCCTCCTCTGAGCTGGTTTTAAAGGCCAGGCTCATGTGATGGAGCACTCCGGCCTCCGTATTCACAAGGTCCTTGGAGTCAAACAAGGCCTCCGCTTTTACCGTTATTCATGGCAAACTGTTTGCCACGAGGATCCTGAGCCAATGGTTTCTCAGCCCCGCCCCTGCAACTGTGCTCTGTCAAGCTCCCCACCCGTGGCCATAGCGTAGATGGGCCAGAGCCTGTCCACGAATGCCTGAAGTACTTCCCCTGCCAGTTGCAGCGTCCTCTCTACTCTAGAGAACGGACTATCCTGGGTGTGATCCATGGCTCTCAGGAGTTCCTCCTTTAAGCCGGCCGTAGTCCCCTGTCCCCGTTTGGTCTCGGCAGACAGGGCCTGATACAGTTTCTCATCCAGGGAAAACAGCAACAGCTTGTGAGCTTCGGCCTCACTACACCCGTTAATCCTTGGTGAAATGAACTGAGGGGTGCCCTTCTTTCTTTAACTTGGGCACCCCGAGATCATATTCTGCAGCTGCGGGGTGGTGAACGGAACCACAAAATCACTTTGCAGTGCGCCCTGACCGGCGGCGTCTACGGGCGGGCCAAATTTCTGCTGCCGTATGGGCCACATCAGTCCCTGCGGCGCTTCAAGCAGTGGTCGGACGTCTCTACCCTGCCCCCAATCCTTGCTATCTTCTCCTCCCTCTTCCCAGTCCACCCGAGCGTCCCCAGGGCCATCAAGCAAACCGTGTCTTTGGCTTTGGTAAGAGCTTGAGTCAAGCTTTGGATTTTTTCTTGGCAGGACCCGTGATTCCCACTCTCAAACCCCCTACTGCTAGCTGCCTTGTAAGCCTTAATATCTCTGTTGCCCCTCCAGCCCATCATCTTTACCCATTATGCAGGCGTACAGCCTGCTTGTTGAACTTGACCTCGGTGACCTGGCATTGCAGGTGTTACGGGAGGTTTCATCCTGAGTGCGCCTTTCCTGCCTCTCCTCGCGTAAATCATCCATTAATCCGTTCCCCACTGTGGCCTTTGCGGCTGACTGCTCCTCTGACTCTTGGAGCTCTGCCTTAAGCTTACCAACCGATCGCACTTTGTTGAATACCTTCTGAAAGTCCATATAGACAGCATCAACTGCAGTACCTTCATCAAGTTTGCCTTTAACAAATCCATGATGGCTGTTATTTATTAACCCATGTTCTTCCAAATGACGAATAATTTTGTCCCGCCCTGCGTGAACTGCAATCTCTCTTCCAGCCTATTGATTGGATTGCCTAGGCACCCGTCTGACATCAGAAGCAAAGAGCACCTCTTTCTTGGTCGCCACTTGCTTCAAGAGCACTTCCACGGCAACATAAAAAAAATCGGAGAGCCCTGAATGTCAACATTCTTCTCAGCAGTCTTTAAAAATTCTGCCTCGCACAAACCACCATTGAAAAGGCTCCTCCCCTTTAAGAGGTGCAAATCCTTTAAAGGTGTGTCTGTCCCACCGGATATGCCACATTCCCAAAAAGCGAGTAGCCCATCAGCCCTTGAAACATGTGGGCACCTCACCACTAAAATGTAAATGAAGCCTGACCATCAAAATGGTGTGGCCCTCTTGAAGACAACATTGGACGGGCGGCCCAATCATTCTGCCCAACACCCACCCGATGCCATAGAATCATAGAATCATACAGCACAGACCATTTGGCCCCTCATATCATCCACCATTTCAGGCATCGAACAGTACTATGATTCTTCTTACTCTGCGAACATTTGAACTGATAATTACCCTGTTTGGAATTATTAATGAATACAATCCAGTAAAAAATAAAATTATGTGCAAAGAAGCAGCAAAAATAATCATTATCATTTGGGACATTGTGCATCCTCGCTGTATTGTCACTCTCGCTCTGTGCATCTTCACCATGCTCCCAATTATGTCTGTCTCTACGCAGTAAACAAACAAAGGCGGAGCTAATTAAAACCAAATAGCGATGTACATGAAACAGAATAAACTTTATACAAATTACAGAGACCAAAATCTGGCCAAAATAAGATAGACCACAGGCACAGCAGAGGCAGAACGCAGTGGCATTTTGCCTTTAGTCCAGTGGTGGGCGGTGATAGTGTAGGTTTGTGAACAGGGATGTTTACAAAGATTAATAAGAAAAACATGTGAGTGTGTATTCCCTAAAATGAACCTGGAGGACATTATGTACACAGTCTACCATAACATGCCAATATATTGTGTGTGTGTGTGTGTCTAAATGAACAAAATAGACAGTTTCAGGAAATTAAAAGAGAAATATATGAAGTTGACGTGGAGATTTCTGGACAGCAAATGCAAATGAATGGTTACTGGACTCTTACCTATAATTAAATGGAATAAGGAGATTTAACGTAACATTATAAACATAAACAAGTAATTGAAACAGTGGTAAAGGGAGGCTAGGGTTGATTTAATTGATAATCCGTTGAGGTAATAGGAGGTTATTTTGTAAAGACTGTCGGTCTAAATAAATTAAGTGTTGGAAGACAAGCAAAAAGCATAATAGAGACCAAGAGATTTTTAAGCAAGGTACGGATGGGTAGGAATGGTTTCTCAGATGGAAGAATTACTCATTGAAATATAAGGAAAGGCTTAAATGGGAAAGCATTATAAAGAAATTAAAAAGAGACCCAGCAAAATGGAATTAGAATGGATACCTTCAGCTGAAGGAAAGAACTGGCGTAGGCCCAATGGTCTTTCTGTGTTTTCGTTCCAGTGATTCTATAAGAAAACAGGAGAGCTGATATTCCATTTGTGGAGCTGTGAAAATCTTTTGTTTATTGGGCATTAACAAAAGATATGATGGGCAGGGGTTAAGAAGCAGCTTCCAATAAGGCAAGAAATTACTGCAAAATAGGAAGGAAATAAGTGATGAAGGAAAAATCAGTGAAGGAATTGTATTATTCTTAATGTACAAAGTAAAATACTGGCACAACGTGGAAACATGATTAAGTGTGAAAAGAAGTAGGAGAGCTGGTGGTGTAGATTTACATCAAGTTCATTTAACAGATGCCCAGCATTAATGAGGGTTTACAGCAAAAAACTCTCTGTTAACATTTCAGGTTTTAGTCAGACATGAGAGTTTCTCTCTCAACTGCTCATACGAGAAGTGATCTTTGAACTCATCATGAAACCAAAGGCTTGATTTTAACATCCACCCCCCATCCCGCTCAGCAGCAACGATGCAGGCAGAAAGCTAAGATGGCAGGGGAGGTTTGCACCCTGTTTCCAACGTGTTCCAGCTTCCACGTCACCACTCCCAGCCCCCATCTTAACTTGCCTCAATTTAGGCACGGGAAGGCCACCCGCCCCAGAGAACTGGATGCCTAATTTAAGTGATGAAGGTGTGTCCCGATCACATCGCGGGACGTGCATGCCATTTTAACTGTGGGCCCTACTGCGGGCCATACAGTCTCTAAACCCTCCAGTAAAAGCTGGCAGCAGGCAGAATTCTGGCTACAGGTGGCCTAGGTAAGATAGATTTTAAAAAACTTTTTAAAAGTTCAGAATCCTAACCCACAAGGATAACTTGCGCCTCCCCTTCACTGGACATCCCGCCTCTGCTGCAGACTTTCCCAATCCCCCATTCTGACTTACCTTGCTCGGGCCTGTTTCCGTGGGTCCCTGGTATCAGCCTGAACCCCCATGAATTTCAACTCCCGCCCACCAGTGGTGTCATCATTCCCATTGGCTTCAAGCAGGAATCAGTATCGGGTCACGTTAATGAGGCTCGGGAGTTAAAAGATCCGGGCCAAACAGGCACCACCCACTCCGGCTCCCAATTCCTGCTTCGAGTGTGAAATGTGAAAATTCTGTTTCTTTAGTGAGTCGGATGCATAGCCTAAAATGCATATGCGGTGAGTTATTAATAAGCATACAGAAAATGACACTGATGCTGCTTAATTTTCTTCCCAGTTTTATTCTTTACAATTAAGTGGCAAAGTAAACTGTTGGCCGATATAGAATTTCTTCAGGGAAAGATAAAGGTTTACAGCAAAATACTCACTCTTCAATGGTAGGAAAGTTCTCCTATCTATAAATAAATTGAGATCCACTGGATTGTGTGTCAAAGAGGCAAAATACATTTGTAAATTGCATATTATATAATGAATTGTGAAGCAGGCGGAGGATGGTGACAAATTTTTGAGGACAGCCGAATTTGAGAAGGACACTCCATAATGACATGCAAGCCGTGATTCTTACCAATGGATCCACCACAGATCCAATACAAGTACAGACTGGGGTCAAGCAAGGCTGTGTCATCACCCCAATGCTCTTCTCAATCTTCCTCGCTGCAATACTTCATTTCATTCTTAACAGCTCCCCGCTGGAGTGGGGTTAATCTACAGGACAAGCGGAAAATTGTTTCACCTCCAACGCCTTCAGTCTAGATCCAAGGTTGCTCCAACCTCTGTTATTTAATTACAACATGCAGATGACGCTTGCGTTTGTGCATACTCAGAGTCCGAACTTCAAACCATCGTTGACACCTTCACTGAAGCGTACGAGAGTCTGGGCCTCACATTAAATATCAGTAAGACAAAGGTCCTCTACCAACCAGGCCCCACCACACAGTACTGCTCTCCAGTTATCAAGATCTACGATGAGATCTTGGACAATGTGGACCACTTTCTACATCTTGGGAACCTACTATCAGCAAGTGCAGACACCAATGACGAAGTCCAACACCACCTTCAGTGTGCCAGTGCAAACTTCAGCCGCCTGAGAAAAAGAGTGTTCAAAGACCAGGATCTCAAACTCAGCACCAAGCTCATGGTCTACAGAGCAGTAGTGATACCCACCCTCCTATGTGCTTCAGAAACATGGACTATGTACAGTAGGCACTTCAAAACACTGGAGAAGTACCATCAATGCTGCCTCTGCAAAATCCTGCAAATTCATTGGCAGGATAGGTGCACCAACATCAGCATTCTCTCTCAGGCCAACATCCCAGCATCAAGGCATTGACCACGCTCAACCAGCTCCGGTGGATGGGCCACATTGTCTGCATGCCCAATACTAGACTCCCGAAACAAGCACTCTACTCCAAGCTATGTCATGGCAGACGATTCTCAGGAGGGCAGAGAAAACGCTTCAAGGACACCTTCAAAGCTTACTTAAAAAAATGCAACATACCCACTGACTCTTGGGAATCCCTAGCCCAAGATCGCTCAAAGTGGAGGAGAAGGCAGCGAACACTTTGAGTCTCTTCACTAGGAGCACGTGGAAGCCAAGTACGAACAGAGGAAGGAGCGTACGATAAATCACGCGCCCCATCCACCCGTCCCTCCAACCACCATCTGCCCCAACTATGACAGAGACTGTAGATCCCACATTGGTCTCATCAGTCACCTTAGAACTCATTTTAGTGTGAAAGTAAGTCATCCTCGACTCCGGAGGATTGCCTAAGAAGAAAATAAATAATTAATTGGAAAAGATTTGGCTGAGAGGTTTGGGTCAGCAGGTTAGAACATGTACTGCTTAAATAAAGAGCATAGACAGTGAGCTTGTAAGTGTGTGTGGCAGGAGAGTGGAGGGGAGGAGTGTTGTGAAGTGCTGGGAAGAGAGTTGAAGAGCTGTACTCCCCTTTGCTGCTCTTGTGAGGTCAATAACTCTCTTTCCGCAGTGAAGCCAGGTTCTGGGAGTGAAGCTGCTGGCTCTGATCGTGTCAGCCACCTCTTTCCAAGCCTGCTGCATCCTGGCCTTGAGGATGCCCTTAGGGATTTTGGGAAGAGCTGTTTTCTTCTGCTACTCATGTCCTCAACTAGGTCATCCTGCGGGGGCGAGGCAGCGGGGGCGGGGGGGGGGGGCATGGGGGCAGCATCGGATAAGCGGGAACAGCCCTTTGACTCATCTGCTGCTTTGATAGTTGTTGAGTGAATAATGCAACTTTGCTGTAAGAGGGGCATTCCTGCTTTAAGTAAGCCTCATGAGTCATGCCGGAAATTGCGTGCATCATGCTAAGGGCTGCATGACTCGGCACTTAATCAGGAGGGTAGCCCGGCAATCTTAAAACGGCATGGAACCCAGACTGGAAACATGATGGAAATTTGCCACCCGCCCAATTCCTGCCCTGGATTAAAATTGGGGCTGTGGTTATTCTTTAATTATACTCAGAGCTCAGCTCCGGGTACAATAAACAGATCATCACAACAACTGCTATATTGGTTTCAGTAATACACTCCAAATATTTGACTTACAAGGAAACAAGGGAATATTTGGATGGAAATGCTAACCAAACATATGATGAGATTAATCTGCGTCTGCTAATTTGACAAATGATCAGATATTGGGGTATGCTACCACTGGGAGTAATCTAATTTATGCTAGTTACAGCCACTGCGCAGTTTCGACGTGATATTAAATCAATTTTGATCAACTAAATCAGATCAGAAAGTCATCGACCTGAAACATGGGCACGTTAATAACCCAGAGGCGGGTTCTGAGGACAGGGGTGGACAGGGTGCGATAGAACGCGTGAAACTCGGAATAAGTTTCAGCGCGGCAGAATGTATGATTTCAACATGGCTACCAAATTAGAATTTTACTTCTGGGTTTCACGTCTCCAATGTGCGACAAAGGGTGTGGTGTGGACCTGCATGACGCAATCTGAACTTGAGTATTTAAAGGGCCAATTCAGACATGGCATCTGGAGGAGTTAGGAACTTGTGCAAAGAGGTGGCGAAGTTTAAAGATGGACTCAGGATGGATCAAGGGCTGCACCCCAGTTTAAGGACGCATCACTTGATGTACTTACTGCTGGTTGCAGTGAGGACCCAGATGGAGATAATCCTTCTCGGCAATGCAAGGAAGAAACCTGCTGCTGTCAGCAAGAAGGCTTGGTTGGAGATGGTTGAATAGTTTTTTTGTAGGCAGGACAGATTTTTTAAATATATTATGGTCATTCCCTCCCACCCCCTTTCCTTCCAATAGTGAATTTGTAGTTCATGCTGAAGCTGTTGCTAGCACAGATCTGATCTGTGACAGATCGCCCTCTGTTACCCAACCAGTGATCACCATACGCCATAAATAAAAACAGAAGATGCTGGAAGGAGTCAGCAGGTCAGCAGGAGCAGTAGGAGCAATATGGTCCATTTATGAATCCAGCACAGAGAACATTTTAATGACCTAATCAGGCTGGAAAAGGTGAGTAGTGTTGCAGATTCACCAAAATCCTATAATGCACACTATCCCATCTCTCACTCAGTCTTGTCAAGTATGCTCCATCACATCGCTCCTCACACCTACTTAAGATTCAGGAGCAGCCATTGTTCATTTTCTATACATTTGCTCATATCCCCATTTATTTCTCCACCATTGCCACTCATCCTAGTCCTTATGCAATGTGATGCAATGCCTGATAGTTAACCTCACTGAATGCACTGTATCATCGGGTGGCCGCATACACTTACAGTCACTCATAGGTCTGTTCTTTCCCCAGTTGCCGGAGAAGAGAGCACAAAACACAAGGAAGAGGGAGAGGACTGGAGGTGACCCACCACAGATTGTGCAGTTGACAGCTGCAGAGGAAGAGATCATGGAAATCAATAACCTCTCTGTCTCCCTGACCATTGGAGATGGAGGGAGTGGGATTTCCCAGGTGACTGGTAACAAAATGTAATAGCTCTACCCCACATCTCAGACAAGGCTCAGACAATGTTGATTTGATTTCAGCAATGAATGAAAAATGGTCAGTGTAATTATGCTAAGTGACAACATTGTTGCATTGCCAGTACTAATACATATCTGTTTCTTCTCTCCTCCAGGGCCTTCACACATAAAGCAGCAGTCTGTCGTCTGATGATTCCTCAGAGGAATTTCAATCACAGCTATCAAATTAATCCATGCAGGCCATGACCATGGCCGTGAAGACTTTCTATGCAAGCATGTCTGCCACTTTAAACAGGATGACATATCTTTACCATTTACCAGAGGGAAATGAGAAAGCAGCTGAAAGCAATGAGCCTTTTAATTTGGGACACCTGCCCTTTAACCAGCCCCATGAGGTGCTGCTCAATTTCACCACAAATATATTGTTGAGTTTCCCAATCCTGGGAAACCCGTGCTGGAAGCGTTAAATTTAAATCCCAATCAAAATTGGAGGGAAGTATCCTCATTAACATATTATAATGATGGCTCCGTCTCTTGAGGTCGTGTTACTAGGCCACACTGAAACCCGCACTTCGTTAAAATCAGAAGCGGGGTTTCCCATATCTGATATTTTAACCCACTCGGCACTAACTGGTCCATCCTTGGGGGTTAAAAGTACCCCCGTTAACTCTGTTTCTCTCTCCTCAGATGCTGCCTGACCTGCTGAGTGCTTCCAGTATTTTCTGTTTTTATATCAGATTTCCAGCATCTGCAGTATTTTGCTTTCGTTTAAATCAATTTGCGATAGATTACTGCACATTCAGTAAAACAATAATACTGCTTGTGGGTCTGTACACCCTTTATATAGTACCAGTAAATCCCTACTGGTAAAGCTCTTCAATTAATGGTGAATCTCCAAGGCAACAATTTCTATAAATCAGCGTCTTAACCGATCACTGGTATTGGCTTAAAGCACTCAATCAGATGTTGGTTGACATTTTCAAATCTCACACATCAATGAGGCATTTTATATATGATAATGCATGCTAATGAAAGCTAACAAAGACAAATAATGTGACATCATTAACTTATGATGCTGAAAGCACAAGATGGAGTCCAGAAAGAGGCAAAAAAGTGGCCACTTTCTGTAAGTCAGAACCAGTTATTTTTGTACAACTGTTAATTTAAGGTTGTACTTTTGGACAACTTTTGTGCCCCCGCCACACAGCACTGCCGCCAGGTTATCAAAATCCATGACGAGGCCTTGGACAAAATGGACCATTTTCCATTCCTTCGGTTGCCTGAGGAAGAGAGTGTTTGAAGACCAGGACCTCAAGCCTAGCACCAAGCTCATGGTCTACAGAGCAGTGGTGATACCCGCCCTTCTATATGGCTCAGAGACATGGACTATGTACAGCAGGCACCTCAAAACACTGGAGAACTACCATTAACGCTGCCTCCACAAGATCCTGCAAATCCATTGGCATGATAGGCGCACCAATGTCAGTGTCCTCGCTCAGGCCAACATCCCCAGCATCGAAGCACTGATCACACTTGATCAGCTCCGCTGGATGGGCCACAAGACGCCCAAGACAAGCACTCTATTTGGAGCTCCGACACGGCAAGCGAGCCCCAGATGGGCAGAGGAAATGCTTCAAGGACACCCTCAAAGCCTCCTTGAAAAAATCTAACATCCCCACCGTCACCTGGGACTCCCTGGCTCAAGTTTGCCCAAAGTGGAGGAAAAGCATCTGAGAAGGCGCTGAACACCTCGAGTCTCTTCGCCGAGAGCAAGCTGAAGCCAAGCATCGACAGCGGAAGGAGCGCTCGGCAACCCAAGCACCCCACCCACATGTTCCTTCAACCACCGTTTGCCCCACCTGTGACAGAGACTCTAGGTCCCGCATTGGACTCTTCAGTCACCTGAGAACTAATTTCTAGTGTGGAAACAAGTCATCCTTGACTCCGAGGGACTGCCTATGATGATGATGTACTTTTGGAACAGATAACGCCACTGAGTCCCAACTGCAATTCATTGTTGCCTTCTTTGAATGCTGCTGTCAGGTCCTCATCTTAAGGAAATGCTTCAAAGGTGCAACAAAATCACATAAGCAATCCATTACAGCACCCGAACAGTCAACTCACTGTGTCAAACACTTTCCTCATACTTGCTTCCCCCCCCGAGACTGCTGCTCCATCCCTTAGTCATTCTTGGCTTTTTGAAGGTTGCACTCCTAAGGTTAGTTTTTTTCACTGGGCCCGTTTCTGGACAATTTCCTCCAGTTAAACATTGGAAAGACTGAATCCATCAGCTTCTCCGACCTGCCCTAACTCTAGACCCTTTCTTCCGTTTCCATCCCCCTCCTTGACCACTGTCTCAGGTTGAACCAGACATTTGACAACCTTCTCATTCTTTTTGATCTGAGTTCCGACCCTATATTCTCGCCATCACAGAGACTGCCTACTTCCAGCTACGTAACAGTGCCCGTCTCTACCTGTATCTTAGTCTATCTGGTGTCGAAATCCTCACTCATACCTTTTTCACCTCCAGACTCGACTATTTCAATACTCTCCTGCCCGACCGTTCCCCTTCCACTCTCCAAACATTTCAGCTCATCCAAAATGCCACTACCACTCATCCATCACCCCAATGCTCACTGACCTACATTTGTTACCGCCGGCCCCCCCCATCCCGCAATACTTTCAATTTAAAATTCTCATCCTCATGGCCTAGCCCTATCTCTGTAACCGTCTCCAGTGCTACAACGATCAAGAGCTTTGTATTCCTCCAACTCTGACCTCTTTTTCAATCTGAAATCCCTTTTTTCCACTATTGGCAGTCGTGCCTTCTGCCATCTAAACCCTACACTATGGCATTCCCCCATGGAACCTCTCCGCTTCACCTCTCTCTCCTCTTTTAAGCAACCCTTTAAAATCCACTTTGACCAAGTTTTTAGTCACTTCTCCTAATATCTCCACCTTTAGCTTGGTGTAGTTTTTTGTCTGATTCTACTTCTGTGAAGTGCCTTGGGACATTTTTCTATCTTAAAGGTGCTATCAAAATATAAGATAGAAACATAGAAGTTTACAGCACAGAAGGAGGCCATTTTGGCCCATTGTGGCTGCACGGCCCTTGGTCAGCAGCCCTAAAGGTTACATATAAACCTATGACCAATGACAGAAAGGCAAAGAGCACCCAGCTCAACCAGTCTGCCTCACCACAACTGCGACACCCCTTACACTAAAACATTCTACACTCCACCCCAGCCGGAGCCATGCGATCTCCTGGGAGAGGCAAAAATCAGATTAAACCAGGCCAATTTAGGGAGAAAAAATCTGGGAAAATTCCTCTCCTACCCATCCAGACGACCAAAACTAGTCCAGGAGATCACCCTGGCCGCATACTATTCCCTACAGTACTTACTGTAGATATATCTGTTGATTTTTGTATGGCTTCTCTATGCTTAAATAGATGTAAACGTAGGCTGATTATATTTTGTTCAGTCATGGAACCCCAGAAGAGCACGAGTACAAAGTAATACATAAAGCAGCCTGATCAACCATTAAATAAAGTTTCTGGGACTGAGATTCATTGATCACCCAGGAGTTGTCCTGTAATATGCACCAAACAAACTGCACAAAATATTCCTCATTTGCTTCATGCTGGCAGACTTAGAGAGGTATCAACATTGATATTTTAAATGAAGGAACGCAATGATCAATTTGAATTTAGCCTAACATTGCAATGGTTTGAATTAAGCCTAAGCACCTTCAATGCACTTAATGGGCTTCCCACAGATTTATGTTCACTGAGGCTACTTAGATTAACCTTGTAATCAACTGAAACAGAATGTTTCTTGATGTATCGTATGTCATAAACAAATTCCAGAATTAAAAAGTCAACTTATTTGTCACCAACATTACTTTCAAATGTCAGTAGTATATATATACTGCAGTCAAATTAGTTTGAGAGCATTGGGAAGTGAAGCGAAAAAGCTTGTGCTCAGCTTTGACAGCAATGGCACTAACATGAGTTTATATTCATGTTTTACAGATTTCATTGTTTTTAGCTTAAAAAAGGTATAAATATTACAAATCTTTAAACTATAACAAGCAATATGGTGTTTATTTTATCCTGGAGTGGGTTTAGGGTGAGCAGGAGACGGGGTAAGTGCAAATCACTCTTGCTGGCCCAGAATAAAGCCTGGAGTACTTTAATTCCCAGGCCTCATTAATATTTGATTGGTGGGTTGGCCACCCGAACACAACAGGAACAGGAAGCCCGCTTTCTGGGCATAATTTCTGGTGGTCCAGCAGAGGCCTATTTAATGTACGTCTTAAAGGAACATTCACTTCACTGTCACTGCTGTCATTTACTACTGAAAATGGCGGGATGAGTCGGAAGCAAGTCCGCAGGTTTTCTGAAACCTCCCTGGAGATCCTGGCAGAGAGGTGCGGGTGAAAAGGGAAGTTCTCCTTCCCATATAGGGAAGGAAGAAACCCAAAATAGAGGTTCACCCGGCCTGAACAGAGGTGGCTGAGATCGGCAGCTCCAGGAAGATCACCTAAAGGACCCAAGTTCAATGCAGAAAATGTTTCAATAAGAGCAGCAGAGGTGAGTGAGTACTGCTCTTCATTTGTCCATCTCTTTCAGTGACATCGTGCCAATCCTTCCCCCTTTCCCCAGCATTCTGAACAATTCAGTCCCCTGCATCATGGCGGGATGTGGATGACACTAAGTTGGGTGGCAGTGTGAGCTGCGAGGAGGATGCTATGAGGCTGCAGAGTGATTTGGATAGGTTAGGTGAGTGGGCAAATGCATGGCAGATGAAGTATAATGTGGATAAATGTGAGGTTATCCACTTTGGTGGTAAAAACAGAGAGACAGACTATTATCTGAATGGTGACAGATTAGGAAAAGGGGAGGTGCAAAGAGACCTGGGTGTCATGGTATATCAGCCATTGAAAGTTGGCATGCAGGTACAGCAGGCGGTTAAGAAAGCAAATGGCATGTTGGCCTTCATAGCGAGGGGATTTGAGTACAGGGGCAGGAAGGTGTTACTACAGTTGTACAGAGCCTTGGTGAGGCCACACCTGGAGTATTGTGTACAGTTTTGGTCTCCTAACTTGAGGAAGGACATTCTTGCTATTGAGGGAGTGCAGCGAAAGTTCACCAGACTGATTCCCGGGATGGCGGGACTGACATATCAAGAAAGACTGGATCAACTGGGCTTGTATTCACTGGAGTTCAGAAGAATGAGAGGGGATCTCATAGAAACATTTAAAATTCTGACAGGTTTAGACAGGTTAGATGCAGGAAGAATGTTGCCAATGTTGCGGAAGTCCAGAACCAGGGGTCACATTCTAAGGATAAGGGGTAAGCCATTTAGGACCGAGATGAGGAGAAACTTCTTCACCCAGAGAGTGGTGAACCTGTGGAATTCTCTACCACAGAAAGTTGTTGAGGCCAATTCACTAAATATATTCAAAAAGGAGTTAGATGTAGTCCTTACTACTAGGGGGATCAAGGGGTATGGCGAGAAAGCAGGAATGGGGTACTGAAGTTGCATGTTCAGCCATGAACTCATTGAATGGCGGTGCAGGCTCGTAGGGCCGAATGGCCTACTCCTGCACCTATTTTCTATGTTTCTATGTTTCTATCACATTCGTCACCACCATATGGGCACTTTATACCAGCTCATTCTTAGTCCAACCACATACTCATCTCTTGCTTGTTGCCTTCACAGCCACCACTAATGACATTCTCTTCTCATGCGACAGGACTCCTCTCATGAATTCTTCCTCACTTTGCACACCAGTCACTTGTTCTCAATTCAATCCCTACCCATCTTGGTTGCATCTTGCTTCTTTTCTCTCTCTCGGTATATGCACAACAAGCAGAAGTTCCACACATGTGCACTCTCCCTTGATACTAACTCTCACCCTCTCTTTATGCATAAGAACACCATGCACAACACAAGGGAGAGGACTAAGACCGGGGAAGGAATAGCCAGCATCATGATCCATTTCCAGCTGGAGCGCCAAGCTTTTGAGATCAGTGGCCCCTCAAGAGCTGTCTGAATTGTGCATTTTGAGGCAGGGAGCCTATCTGAACAGGGTCTCTGACTAATACTTGTACCCCTTCAAGTACCTTAGAAAAAGTGACATTTAGTCAGCTTGACAACATTAAGCTACATTGGGAAGGCTGTCATCTTCTACTGTGCAGCCTGTCAGTGCCAGGTTCACTTGTCCCTTTTTTACTTCCTCTAGCTCCTTCTCAATAGCAAGACCTGGCAGAAGAAGACATTTCATAGGAAGACAATCCATCTAAGGATTGCACTCCATTGGTGCCAAGCACCAGCACAGAGATTGGCACTCTGTGTGGGCTAGAGAGTGAGTTAAAGGGGTCAGCATGTGGTGACACTCCCAACACGAGTGAGCAGGACCAGGTACTGGTGATGGGGATAGCCGAGGACTAGGTCCTCTTCCTGCTCTGTGGAGGTGGACAGAGACATGAACTTCATGGGTGCAGCTATGAAATATGAACTGCTTGCCTCACACAAGCAATGATACCAGATATTGGAAGGCCTGCCAAGGAGTTGCAGCACCACGGCTGAAAGTATGCAGGAGTCTTCTGACATGGCATCACCAGTCTGCAGCCTACCTTGGAAATTATGGCCACATCCTGGGACGGTAAAGTTGGACCTTTACAACAAGAGTCAATGTTCATAGCCTTTTCAGCTTTGGTGGAACCTCAAACAGCTGCAATGATGACTCTGGGCTCCAACTCGGAGAGGCTGTTGGACTGAATATATTGCTGCTTTCAAAGCATCACGCGCCTCCAGCTGTTTATACTCCCGCTGGTCAGTGGGACAGATCAGCCGCAGCTCCATGGGAGTGGCAGTCATGCAATGTGTTGCCCTCTCTCAGAATGTCAGCACATCTGCTCCCTTCAACCAATACTCAACATGGTGCCAGAAAGCCAGCTGGGCCAGACTGCCCGGCCGGCAGCAGCCAAAGTGCAGCAGTTTGTAGCCAGGCTGTCACAGATCCGAGCAACTCGAATTCCTCGGCCATGAGCATTTCAAGCATCCTAACAAGGGAAAGAGCAGTCTTCCTCCAGCTTTGCTGAAACCTCTGGGGGACTATCTCGGAGGAGTAGGAGTTAGTAACACTTCTTTTAAAAAGGCGCCATGACTTGACATTTGGGTGAGAGATGAATTCAAGGCAGTTATTGTGTTTGGCATTAAATTTATCACCTTATCACATTTGGCGTCTGAGTCTGCATTGCCAGTATGTCATTCATATAAAATTTGGCTGAATGGTTTCAGTGTTCTTCAATGCAGCTTTAAGGTAATGGTGAAGGGGTAACAAGGACTGTTAACAGAGGTGCTTTGTGTCTCTTTTCAGGGAAGGGGAATGAGTAGTTACTGGAAACGCTGTTCTATTAGCTATTACAGCCTTGGACCTCAACTTGCATGTATTCATGAGGCACCCACCTGCTTCCGGCAGGCGTCTTGGCAAATAGCAGTTAAATTGATGGTCAACGTGATTACAATGAGAATGGGGTGGAAAGTCAAATTGCTCGCTTTTAAAGGGCCCACTTTCCTGCCGTTCCTGCCAAGCTGGGCGGGTTAAAATCAAGCCCTATATTCTCTCAAAATATATATTTTTTAAAAGATAATAATATTGAACAACAAATGACAGCAAAATACAGACACATGAAAACAGCCCCCATTTATAATACAGTCAATCACAGATGGACAATTAATGTAACCACTTTGCAGTAAAGTGAATGTTTAAAACACTGTCCTTATACTTTTGAAATTCTGCCTAGAATTCAGCACCAAATACTCTCGATCAGTTTTTTCTGCTTTATAAAGTTATGGGTGAAATCACTAATATTCTTTCATTTGAACTTGGGTAGTGATTGCACTAATGCATCCTAGTATTAAGCTGTACATCTTGTTCACCATTGAGATATCAAGCATTAGGCGAATGCTCAGGAACCACTTATTCTGCACTTTGGAGTTAAATGAGCACTAAAGAAAAAATATGTGTGAAATTATCTTTCATGAAAACACTTTTGAGATTGAGGTGCAGATAGCCTAAAAGGGCTCCTGTTCTGTGTTATTTGAAATCTGGTCATACTAGAATCTGGGACTAAATAAAAAGAGTAAATTCCATTCCATTTCCCACCACAGTTATCATTTAATTTCATAAGCATTAGCTCTTTGACAATAGTCAAATGAATTCATTGAGTTTTTCACAAATCTCCTAAAGTTACTTATAACATGCTTCCAATGATTTCTTTTGGCCTCGTATTTAAATCCATGCATATGTTGAGAAGGTCAAAGCCAAATGGCATTGTTACATGCATCACTTTTATCACTTTCCAAGACACGCCCTGTCGGTACAAAACAGTTTTGAGAGCTATTTGATTCACAATATCACATCAATATCCTGTCCAGTATTCTGGATGTGCAAATTTGAAAGTATTACCTCCCTGAGAGCTCAAATCCTAGGAGGTGGTGGGGGTTAATTTTTACTTCACTGCAGTAATCTGACAGCGCGATTCGCCTCCCCTTTATAAAACCCAACCGATATTCGCCTATTGAAATCAATGGAAATAAATCAGACGAGCTCGACAATGAGTGGGTGGGTTATACAACAGGCAGGTGCTGCTCCTCGCCAGATTACTGTCCAGACAATGAAGGTGAAAATTACCCCCTCCCAAGACAACTATACATCTTCATTTAAAGATCCAGTTACACATCGACTGCTTGAGTTCAGGAAATAGGTGATCAGCATTACATAACTCATGAACTCAGTAATTAATAAAATATTAGAAGTTAAATGTAAGTGTCCTTTAGTTTCGTGTTTTAGTTTCGCACCAGTTCACCCATCACTGCTGTGCTCACTGACCTATATTGACTCCCAGTACACCAATGCCTTAAATGTAAAATTCTAATCCTTGTGGTCAAACGCCATGGCCTTGCCTTTCTCTTTCTTTGTAACCTTCTCTCGCGCTTCAACCCTCTGAGAATGCTGTGTTCTTCTAATTCTGACCTTCCACCTTCCTTCCCCCCATCATTGGCAGCCGTGACTTTGCCGAGGATTGCATTTGCCGTCCAGAATGGAAGCTACTGCCTGCTGCTGCCTAGAATCAGCGCGAAGGCCCATTTTTACTGCTGGGCAATCTTTCCCACATTTTTTCATGAAACCTCCGCCCAAAGTACCGTCAAGATCTTAGCGGTCCTTTAGACGGTACTTGAGCAGAACTTAGCTTTCACCAAACTCGGGCCCTTTGTCTTTATACAGTGAAAAGCAACTTCTGAGTATTCAATAAATAATCAAACGCAGGATTGTCCATCATTTTGACAGTTCCTTCCATTCAACCGCGAACACTGAAAGACAGAGGAACACAACAGTATCATACAATGTTTAGCATTGTAGAAATGTAGAGAAAGTACATGAAACATCAAATTGTCTGATTTTTTTTTAAAGGAACAGGCAGGTTTGAATTGTTGAAACTGGGTTAGATTCCATTCTTCTGGAATAAACTCAAACAAATCTAATTTGAAAAATGGTTGATACATGTACATATATGTGGAAGGCATTTCTTTGGATGGGCCATTACTATCCAAAGTAAAGAAACACTAGAACATTATTTGTTTCACAGAGTAAAAACTTAGCAAAGCTCAAAGTCTGCACTGACACATATGTGAAAACACAAAACATTATTGAAGAATGAACAGACTGCTATTTCTTTATGCCCTAATACCTGAACAACTACCCATTTAAAACAACCAAAAATTGTTTGTCCAACAGTAAATATTCCAATTTTCCAGTAAAGGCTGTTTTGTTTTGTGTAAATTACATTTTCCAGTCATAAAACATAAGAACATAAGAAATGGGAGCAGGAGTAGGCCATGTGGCCTCTCGAGCCTGCTCTGCCATTCAATAAGATCATCATTAATCTGATCATGGGCTCAGCTCCAGTTCCCTGCCCACTCTTTTATTGCTCAAAAATCTGTCTATCTGCGCCTTAAATATAATCAATGACCCAGCCTCCACAGCTCTCTGGGGCAGTGAATTCGACAGATTTACAACCCTCTGACAGAAGAAATTCCTCCTCATCTCAGTTTTAAATGGGCGACCCCTTATTCTAAAACTATGCCCCCGAATTCGAGATTTCCCCATGAGTGGAAACATCCTCTCTGCATCTACCTTGTTGAGCCCCCTCATTATGTTATATGTCTCAATAAGATCATCTTTCATTCTTCTGAACTCCAATGAGTGCAGGCCCAACCTGCTCAACCTTTCTTCATAAGTCAACCCCTTCATCTCAGGAATCGATGAGTGAACCTTCTCTGAACTGCCTCCAATGCAAGTATATCCCTCCTTAAATAAGGAGACCAAAACTGTCTGCAGTACTCTAGGTGTGGCCTCACCAATACCCTGTACAGTTGTAGCAGAACTTCTCTGCTTTTATACTCCATCCCCCTTGCAATAAAGGCAAACATTCCATTTGCCTTCCTGATTACTTGCTGTACCTGCATACTAACCTTTTGTGATTCTGCACAAGGACAAGGTCACTCAGTACTGCAGCATTTTGTAATTTTTCTCCATTTAAATAATAATTTGCTTTTTTATTTTTTCTGCCAAAGTGGATAACCTCACACTTTCCCACATTATACTCCATCTGCCAAATTTTTGCCCACTCAGCCTGTCCATATACCTTTGCAGATTTTTTGTGTCCTCCTCACAACTTGCTTTCTCACCCATCTTTGTAGATGACAACCAATGCATCCACTATCTCTGCAGCCAGTTCTTTTAAAACTCGAGGATGAAAGCCATCAGTTCCAGGGAACTTTTCCACCTTTAGTCCCATTATTTTACTGAGTACTTCTTTAGTGACAGTGATTGTTTTAAGTTCCTCCCTCCCTATAGCCCCTTGATTATCCATTATTGGGATGTTTTTAGTGACTGCTACCGTGAAGACCGATACAAAATATTTGTTCAAAGTCTCTGCCATTTCCCTGTTCCCCTTTATTAAGTCCCCAGTCTCACCCTTTAAAGGACTAACATTTACTTTCGGCACTCTCATCATTTTGAGAATAACTGGAGAACCTCTTACTATCTGTTCTTATATTTCTTGCTAGTTTACTTTCATAATCTATCATCCCTGCTGACATTGTTTCAAATAAGCTTAATAGTTTAAGATTTGATTCCATGCATTTCTTTGTTCATTCATAACGTATGTAATAAAGCAATTATCACTTAACATTACATATTTGATCATAGCTGGCTAAATACTAGTATTCTAATTGTTGATTAACCATTCAAAAGTAATTGAAAATGCTATAGGATGTTTCAGAGTAACTTGCCAGCCACCAGTAGTTGATTACTGGTATAAATTTGATTTAGCAGCAGGGGACCTCACATGATAAATCCCTGGAAAACACATTGAGGGGGATTTTTAACATCTGCCTGAAATGGATATGAAAGTGACAGAACAGCCTAAACACCTGCCTGAACCCAGCATTTATACTTCAAGATTGCAATCAGGATCCTACAGTGTCTTATTTCCATATTTAAACAGCCTCCCACCTGAAACAGGCAGGCGTGCTATGTGCTCAATTACAGGCCCACCTGAGATTTCTATCAGGCAGGTGTTGGGCATCCAAAACTTAGCTCAAAGGGTAAAAAAAGAGTAAAAATGGATACCCTACACTGGCTGGAGTCATTCGTGATGCACAGGAAGATGGTTGTGCTTATCGGAGGCTAATAACCTCATCCCCGGGACATTGCTGCAGGTGTTCCTGAGGGAAGTGCCTTAGCCCAATCATTTTCAGCTGCTTCACAACTCTTGCCCCTGCTGCCACAGCAGGACTTGGATAACATGCAGGCCTGGGCTGACAAGTGGTAGGTAACAGTCACACCACTTAAATGCAAGATAATGAACAGCTTGAATAAGAGAAAGCTCAGCTATCTCCTCTTGGCTTTCAATGACACCACCATCACCAAGCTGCCCATCATGAACATCTTAGTGGCACCAATGACCAGAAACTGAAATGGGCCAGTGATGTCAACACTGTGGCTACAGGAGCAGGGCCAGAGGCTAGGTACTTTGTGACAAGTGGCTTGCCTTTTGACCCCTCAAAGCCCATCCATCACCAACAGGGTTCAAGAGAGGAGTATAATGGAATACTCACCACTCACTAATGGGTGCAGCCAGAACCACACCCAAGAAGCTGAACATCATCTTGGATGCAGCAGTTTGCTTCATTTGCACCCCTGTCATCAAGCTCAATATCCACTCCCTTCACCATCAGCATATTGTGGTTGCAGTGTGCATGATATACAGAAAACACTGCAACAAATTACCAAGGTTAGTTCAAAAGCACGTCGATCCCTTGTGATCTTTACCTCCAAGAAGAACAAGAACAACAACAATGTGGGAACACGATCAACTCCAAATTCCCCTCCAAATCACAAACCATCCCGATTTGACACATTGCGGTCTCCTCTACATTGGGGAGACCAAACGCAGATTAGGTGACCGCTTTGTGGAACATCTCTGTTCAATCTGCAAGCGTGACCCCGAGCTTCTGGTTGCCTGTCATTTTAATTCTCCACTCCACTTCCACTCTGACCTCTCTGTCCTCGGCTTCTTACACTATTCCAATGAAGCTCAATGTAAGCTCAATGTAAGCACCTTGGGCTCGAACCTTCACTTTTTTTGCCTGCTTAATGCCCACTTAACGCCCAGTTTACCACTGAAATGACATATAACACCCATATATCCCCCATTTTGGCACAAAATAGAAACTGTCGGTAATTTTAAGGAAACTTATCGTCGAGCGTTACTTTCCCCATGTGCTTAATGCCGGGAAAAAATATTATCGCCCGCCCACTTTTTTGGGGCGGAATGAGCAGAATGGGCAAAATTAATGCCCATAATATCGCCTGCCGTTACTTTCCGCACTGATTTAACGCCGAGATTCAATAATACTGCCCGCTCACTTTTTTTGTTGTAAAGAGCACATTTACCGAAACTAGCAGCCATGAGGTCGCCCAGCGTCAATTTCACCACCTCGCACACATATCGCCCACAATATCGCTCACCCAAAAAAACGCCCAGAAAAAGTGGAACTAACCGGAACTAATCACTTCATTATGGATGCCATGTTCGAGATCACATGTCACATCCTTTAAAAGGCTGCTGTGCTTCAACCTCGGTGGAGTTCGGATGTACTCTGCAGGTCGTTGAAGTTGATGTGAACATCTCTACAAACATCTTGACCATACTGTGACTGATTGGAATTGAATAGGTGTCTTCGTCGGGACATTCCTTGTTTGTGACCAATCGGTGGAAAACAGAGAGCTACTGGAATGGGGCCTGTCCTTTCTCACCCTCTCTTGGTGACCAATTACATGCCGCAGGCTCGAGATCGCCGAAGGTACGCTCCACTGCATTATGTGCCCAATGTAAGACGTGACAGACTGATGAGGAGGACCAGACGTTACACCCCTAGCAAGTACAAGGAGAAGCATTCTTACCTCGACTTGCCCGACACCACCTGCCTTCGGAGACTGCGCTTCCACAAAGAGGTTATCACTGAGGTATGCCAGCTGATAAGGGCAGATCTGCAGCCTGCCAGCACCATCAGTACTGCACTGTCCGTCGAGGTCAAAGTCACCGTGGCACTGTCGTTCTATGCCTCGGGTTCTTTTAAGTCCACAACTGGAGACATTTGCGACTTTCTCAGCATGCCACATATCGCTGCATTAGACAGGTCACTGAAGCCCTGTACGCACGCAGGAGGGACTTTATCAGCTTCCCTATAACCAGGGAGGCACAGAGTGAGAGGGCTCTAGATTTTCCAGAATTGCAAACTTCCCCAAGGTGCAGGGAGCAATAGACTGTACGCATGTCGTGATGCGAGCATCTTTTCAGGATGCTGAAGTTTTCAGGAACCGCAAGGGATTCCACTCCCTGAATGTCCAACTGGTTGTCGATCACCAGCAAATTATACTGGCTGTGAATGCTCAATTTCCGGGAAGCAAAGCATCCACGATACTCACATCCCGCATGAGAGCACTGAATCTGATTTGTTTAACAATCAGCCACAAGGTCAATGCTGGATGCTTGGTGACAAAGGATATGGCCTCGCCACCTGGCTGATGACTCCCCTGCATGACACCCACACTAAAGCCGAGAAGCGATACAACGCGGGCCACAGAGCAACTCGCAATATCGTGGAGAAAACCAGTGGCATGCTGAAGCAGCGCTTTAGATGCCTGGACCACTCAGGAGACGAGCTCCAATACCACCTTGAGCAGGTAGCTCACTTCGTGGTAGTGTGCTCCATGCTGCACAAATTGGCTATCAGGAGGGGACAAGAATTGCCTGATGAGTCTGACAGTCCACCTTACCAGAGAGAGGAAGAGGAGGACGAGGAGGCGGACGCTGACATCGGCACAGACAATCAGGCTGATACTGAAGCCATGCCCCCGCCCCCCTGTAGACCTCATGAAAGGGCCTGTGGTGGCATGATAGCTGCAAGAGCCTTACGTCAGGAGCTCATCAATGATCGCTTTGCCTGAAAGAACGTTGGTGTTATTTATAAGGCTGGCACACTGCTGAGTTTGCAGGTCATACATCAATGGTGGGCATCACCTTAGTGACAGTTAAAGTTTAAGTTGATTGAAGTTAAGTGTATACCCTTTGATGTAAAGGAATCACCAATGTGTAATGGTGCATCTATCTGAGCCAATGCGCTACAAGGTTTTGTTAAATAAAAAACATTTAAACCGAACATTAGTCTGAAATCATCAGTATTTCTGTACAAACCAACAATTCCACCCCCCCACCCGCCGCTTCTCCCCACTTCTACCCATTCCCCTTCCCCTCCTGCCTCAAAGCCGCCTGGCTGAGGAGTTCCTCAGGCGATGCTTCACTGGGGGGTTAGTGATGGCCAAACCGCTGCTTGGACGGATACGAGAGAGGACGGTCCCAAAGTGGGAACGTGCTCCAAGCCAGAAGCAAGATGTTGCTGTTGGCTTTCATGTGTGGTTGACAATGGGGGTGTGGCACCTTGAGGTGCATTGCAGTGCTCCGGGACCACTGGGAGCCCTCTGCCACCAGTGTTCCTGGCTACCAGCTCCAGGGCCTTCTCCATTCCTTCCATGTTATATCTTATTTATTGGACAAAAACTCGGTGCCAACTATGTTCTTGGTGCTTAATAGGCTTTTTGCTACTGATGAATCTCCTTCGTGCCTCCCACAACTTCCAGACAAGCACACACTACAGCCACACATGCTTCCAGTGCCTCTGAACTCCCTCTCTTATTGTCTCCTCTTCTGCTCATGTCACAGTGACACTTGACCTCCTGAATCACAGGAATCAAGCGTTGCCATCCCGTTGGTAAGGACAGTGACACTTTACGGCAGAAGGTCAAAAAAATTTAATGCTAACGCCCATTTCAGATCGCTTGCGGTAACACCCATTTTTAAAAAGAGGGACATAGGGTTAGAACCTACACTTTAAAGCTTATCACCCCAAAATGGGCGTTATTTCTGGTGTGCACGGTAAAAAAGGATTTTCAGATCGCCGGCTTCTTGCCCATTCTCAAAACACCTAGTTTATATTTTAGAAAATGGGCATTACCACGAGCGATATCAAATGGGCGGTAGCGTTAAATTTTGCTGACCTTCTGCCGTAATGTGTGTCGTCCTTAGCAATGGCATGGTAACGCTCTATTCCCGCGATTCTGGAGGTTAAGGGTCACCATGACATGCGCAGAAGAGGAGTCAGAGAGAGAGAGAGCTCAGAGGGACTGAAAGCATGTGTGGCTGTGGTGTGTACTTGTTTGGCTGTTGCGAGAAGAACGACGGAAATTCACCAGCAGCAAAAAAGCCCACTAAGCACCAAGAACATAGTTGACACCGAGTTTTTGTCCAACAAATAACATATAAAATGGAAGGGATGGAGGAGGCCCTGGAGCTGGTAGCTAGGAACACTGGTCGCAGAGCGCCACACTGCACCCCAAGGTGACGCAACCCAATTGCCAACCACACATGAGAGCCAGCAGCAACATCTTGCTTATGGCTCAGAGCACGCTCCCACCTTGGGTCCATCCTCTCCCGTATCCATCCAAGAAGCACTTCAGCCGTTACCACCCGATGCCCCCCCAATGAAGCATCGCCTGAGGACCACCTCGGCCAGGTGGCTTGGAGTCAGGAGGGGAAGGGGTAGAGGTGTGGAGGAAAATTGGGGGTGGGGGGAGGGGGAAAGGGTTGGTTTGTACAGAAATGCTGATGATTCCAGACCAATGTTCGGTTTGGATCTTTTTTATTTAACGAAAGCTTGCAGCACATTGGCTCAGATAGCTACACCGTTACACGCTGGTGATTCCTTAACATCAAAGGGTATAATCACACTTAACTTCAATCAACTTAAACTTTAACTGTCACCAAAGTGATGCCCACTGTTGTGTATCTGTAAAGCATGCACTCCCATCTTCTGCCACCAGGGAGCACATCCCCTGAAGTCCCAAGAGATCCCAGCATCCCTTGGGAGCACTGTATATAAGGCCTGTTCCTCACTCTAGAGTGTCTTAATAAAGACTGAGGTCACTGTTACTTTAACCTCCCTGTGTGCAGTCACATCTGTATTAGAAACACAATAACTGGCGACGAGTATACGAATCCAATGCAAAGATGCAGCAAAATGTGGGTATCCTGGAGAAGTTCTCAGAGGGTGAGGACTGGGAAGCCTATGTCGAACGGCTAGACCATTACTTTGTAGCCAATGAGCTGGACGGAGAAGGAAGTGCTGCAAAAAGGAGAGCGGTCCTCCTCACGGTCTGCGTGGCACCGACCTACAGTCTCATGAAGAATCTTCTGGCTCCGGTGAAACCCACAGATAAGTCGTATGAGGAGCTGTGTACACTGGTTCAGGAGCCCCTTAACCCGAGGGAGAGCGTGCTGATGGCGAGGTATCGGTTCTGCACGTGCCAGCGATCTGAAGGTCAGGAAGTGGCGAGCTACGTCGCCGAGCTAAGGCGACTTGCAGGACAATGTGAGTTTGATGGCTACCTGGAGCAGATGCTCAGAGACTTTTTTGTACTGGGCATTGGCCACGAGACCATCCTGCGAAAACTTTTGACTGTAGAGAAACCGACCCTCAGTAAGGCCATTGTGATAGCACAGGCGTTTATGTTCACCAGTGATAACACCAAACAAATCTCTCAGCACACAAGTGCTAGCAATGTTCATAAATTAATTGGAACTGTGTTTGCGAGCAGCAATGTACAGGGCAGAAACCACGAGTCTGCAACTGCCAGCAGGCCTCAGGTGACCCAGATGAGTCAGAGTCCGCATCAAAGGACGAATGCAAGGCAATTCACACCTTGTTGGCGTTGTGGAGGCTTCCATTCAGCCTATTCATGCCGCTTCAAAGGGTATGTTTGCAAGAGCTGTGGAACAATGGGGCACCTCCAACAAGCTTGCAGACGAACTGCAAGCTCTGCAAAACCTGCTAACCACCACGTAGCAGAAGAAGATCGGTCCATGGTGGATCAAAGCAATTTTGAGCCTCAGAGAGAGGAGGCAGATGCTGAAGTACACATTTTGATGAAATGTCCACCTATAATGCTAAATGTAAAATTGAATGGCTTACCTGTAGTCAAAGAACTGGACACTGGCGCTAGTCAATCCATCATGAGTAAAAAGATGTTTGAGAGACTGTGGTGCAACAAGGCACTCAGACCAGCCCTGAGCCCCATCCACACAAAACTGAGAACGTACACCAAAGAACTCATCACTGTCCTGGGCAGCGCCATGGTCAAGGTCACCTACGAAGGCACGGTGCACAAACTGCCACTCTGGATTGTCCCGGGCGATGGCCCCACACTGCTTAGAAGGAGCTGGCTGTGCAAAATCCGCTGGAACTGGGATGACATCCGAACACTATCACATGTCAATGAGGCCTCATGTACCCAGGTTCTTAACAAATTTCCTTCCCTTTTTGAGCCAGGCATTGGAAACTTTTCCAGGGCGAAGGTGTAGATCCATTTGATCCCAGAGGCATGACCCATTCACCACAGGGTGTGAGCGGTACCTCACATGATGAGGGAGAGAGTGGAAATCGAGCTGGACAGGCTGAAATGTGAGGGCATCATCTCCCCAGTGGAATTCAGTGAGTGGGCCAGCCCGATTGTTCCAGTACTCAAAAGTGATGGCATGGTCAGGGTTTGCGGCAATTATAAAGTAACTATTAATCGTTTCTCGCTACAGGACCAATTCCCGCTACCTAAGGCAGTAGACCCATTTGCGACGCTGGCAGGAGGCAAGATGTTCACCAAGATCGACCTGACTTCGGCCTACATGATGCAGGAGCTGGAGGAGTCTTCGAAGGACCTCACCTGCATCAACATGCACAAGGAACTGCTCATCTACAACAGATGCCCGTTTGGAATTCGGTCAGCTGCAGCGATCTTCCAGAGAAACATGGAGAGTCTATTCAAGTCAGTACCACACACGGTGGTTTTTCAGGATGACATATTGGTCACAGGTCAGGACACCGTCGAGCACCTACAAAACCTGGAGGAAGTCCTCCAGTGACTGGATCGCTTGGGCTGTGGTTGAAGAGGTCGAAATGTATCTTAATGGCAACTAAAGTGGAGTTTTTGGGGAGAAAGATCGCGGTGGATGACATTCGGCCCACAGACGCCAAGACAGAGGCTATCAGGAACGCGCCCAGGCCACAGAACGTCACGGAGCTGCGGTCGTTTCTGGGACTCCTCAACTATTTTGGTAACTTCCTACCAGGGTTAAGCACCCTCTTAGAGCCCCTACCTGTGTTATTGCGCAACAGTGAGAACTGGGTATGGGGAAAAAACCAAATAATTGCTTTTGAGAAAGCCAGAAACATTTTATGCTCCACCAAGCTGTTTATATTGTATAACCCGTGTAAAAGACTTCTGCTAGCATGTGATGCGTCGTCGTACGGAGTCGGGTGTGTATTACAACAAGCTAAGGTTGCGGGGAAGTTGCAACCTGTCGCCTATGCCTCCAGGATATTGTCTATGTCTGAAAAGGCCTACAGCATGATTGAGAAAGAGGCATTGGCGTGTATATTCGGGGTAAAGAAAATGCATCAGTACCTGTTTGGCCCCAAATTTGAGCTGGAAACCAATCACAAGCCCCTCACATCCCTGTTCGCTGAAAACAAGGGGACAAATACTAATGCCTCAGCCCGCATACAAAGGTGAGCACTCGCGCTGTCAGCGTATAACTATACCATCCGCCACAGGCCAGGCATCGAGAACTGTGCGGATGCTCTCAGTCGGCTACCATTGCCCTCCACGGGGGTGGAAATGGCGCAGCCTGCAAACTTGTTGATGGTGGCGCAGCCTGCAGACTTGTTGATGGTCATGGAAGCGTTTGAAAATGATAAATCACCTGTCACGGCCAGCCAGATTAGGACTTGGACCAGCCAAGATCCTCTGCTGTCCTTAGTAAAAAAACTGTGTACTGCATGGGAGCTGGGTCAGCATCCCCGTTGAAATGCAAGAGCTAATCAAGCCGTTCCAGCGGCGAAAGAACGAGCTGTCCATTCAGGCAGACTGCCTGTTGTGGGATAACCGTGTAGTGCTACCCAAAAAGGGCAGGGAGACGTTCATCTCGGATCTCCACAGCACACACCCAAATATAGTAATAATGAAAGCGACAGCCAGATCCCACGTGTGGTGGCCCGGTATCGACTCTGACTTGGAGCCCTGTGTATGGCAATGCAGCGTGTGTGCTCAGTTGAGCAACGCGGAAGAGAGGCACCACTATGTTTGTGGGCCTGGCCCTCCAGACCATGGTCGAGGATCAATGTCGACTATGCGGGCCCGTTTCTCGGTAAAATGTTCCTGGTGGCGGTGGATGCTTTTTCAAAATGGATTGAATGTGAAATAATGTTGGGAAGCACCGCCACCGCCACCATTGAAAGCCTGAGGGCCATGTTTGTCAGCCACGGCCTGCCTGACATACTGGTTAGTGACAACGGGCCATGTTGCATCAGTGCCAAATTTAAAGAATTCATGACCCGCAATGGGATCAAACATGTCACCTCGGCCCCGTTTAAACCAGCCTCCAATGGGCAGGCAGAGCGGGCAGTACAAACAATCAAACAGAGCACTAAACGAGTCACAGAACGCTCACTCCAAACCTGCCTGTCCCGAGTACTGCTCAGCTATCGCACGAGACCCCACTCACTCACAGGGGTGCCCCTGGCTGAGCTACTCATGAAAAGAACACTTAAAACCAGACTCTCGCTGATTCACCCCAACCTGCATGATCAGGTAGAGAGCAAAGTGATCATTGATGAGCTCCTGATGTAAGGCTCTTGCAGCTGTCATGCCACCATGATAGCTGCAAGAGCCTTTCATGCAGTCTACAGGGGTGCGGGGACTTGGCCTCAGTATCAGCCTGATTATCTGGCCCGATGTCAGCGTCTGCCTCCTCATCTTCCTCTTCCTCTCTCTGGTGAGGTGGACTGTCAGGATCAGGCAATTCTTGTCCCCTTCTGATAGCCAAGTTGTGTAGCATGGAGCAGACCACCACGAATTGAGCTACATGCTCAGGGTGGTATTGGAGCTCGCCTCCTGCGTGGTCTAGGCATCTGAAGCGCTACTTCACTACTCCAATGGTTTTCTCAATGATATTGCAAGTTGCTCTGTGGTTCTAGTTGTATTGCCTCCAGGTCTCGATGTTGGTGTCATGCAGGGAGTTCATCAGCCAGGTGGCAAGGCCATATCCTTTGTCACCAAGCATCCAGCACTGACCTTGTGGCTGATTGTTAAACAAGTCAGATACAGTGCTCTCACGCAGGATGTGAGCATCATGGCTGCTGCCCGAAAATTGAGCATTCACAGCCAGTATAATTTGCTGGTGGTCAACAACCAGTTGGACATTCAGGGAGTGGAATCCCTTGCGGTTCCTGAAAACTTCAGCATCCTGAAAAGCTGCCCGCATCGCGACATGCGTACAGTCTATTGCTCCCTGCACCTTGGGGAAGTTTGCAATTCTGGAGAAACCTAGAACCCTCTCACTCTGTGCCTCCCTGGTCATAGAGAAGCTGATCAAGTCCCTCCTGAATGTATACAGGGCTTCAGTGACCTGTCTAATGCAGCGATGTGTAGCATGCTGAGAAAGTCTGCAAATGTCACCAGCTGTGGCCTGAAAAGAACCCGAGGCATAGAACGACAGTGCCGTGGTGACTTTGATCTCGACAGACAGTGCAGCACTGATGGTGCTGGCATGCTGCAGATCTGCTTTTATCAGCTGGCATACCTCAGTGATAACCTCTTTGTGGAAGCGCAGTCTACGAAGGCAGGTGGTGTCGGGCAAGTTGAGGTGAGACTGCTTCTCCTTGTACTTGCGGGGGATGTAACATCTGGTCCTCCTCATCTGACTGTCACTTCGTTCGTTGGGCACATAATGCAGAGCAGCGTTCCTTTGGCGATGTCGCTTCTGTTGCATGTATTTGGTCACCAAGAGAGGGTGAGAAAGGATAGGCCCCCGTGCAGTAGTTCCCTGTTTTCCACTGATTGCACACAAACAAGGAATGTCCCGATGAACACACCTCTTCAATTCCAATTGGTCACAGTGTGGTCAAGATATTTTTAGAGATGTTCAGATCAACTCCAACGACCTGCAGAGTACATCCGAACTCTGCTGAGGTTGAAGCACAGCAGCCTTTTAAAGGACGCGGCATGTGATCTGCAACATGGCATCCATAACGCTGTGATTCGTCCCGGTTAGTTCCACTTTTTGTGGGCGGTTTTTTGAGCGAGCGAATTTGTGGGCAAAATGTATATGAGGTGGTGAAATTGACGATGGACGATCTCCGTGGTAGCTAGTTTGGGTAAATATGCTCTTTACGACAAAAAACAGTCGCTGGGCATTAACATTGAACCTTGCCGTTAATTCTGTGTGGAAAGTAATGCTGGGCAATATCATGGGCGTTGAAGACACCCATCCTGCTGATTGCGCCCCAAAAAAGTGGGCGGGCAGAAATATTTCTTCCCGGCATTAAGCACTTGGGTAAAGTAACGCTCGGCGATACGTTTCTGAAAATGCCTGCCAGTTTCCGTTTTGTGCCAAAATAGCCGATATATGGGCATTATACGTCATTTCGGCAGTAAAATGGGCGTTACGTGGGCGTTAGGCATGCAAAAAAAAGTGGAGGTTTTAGCCCTAGATGCTTTGAGAATGGGCGAGAAGCTGGCAATCTGAAAACCCTATTTTACCACCCACGCCGGAAATATCGCCCATTTTTGGGCGATAAGCGCAAAAGTGGAGGTTCTAGCAACAGATCTTTTGAATAAGAACTTGACAGCCTTCTGGGCTCAACATCGAATTCAACAAATTCAGATCATAACTTCTGCCCCACTTTTTCCAGACGGCAGCTGTTGTTGATTCTGCTATTCCCATTTACACCTCTTCTAGCCCCAATTTTGTTTCTTTACTTGTCCCATTTACTTTGTACAATCATTTAGAGTCATCTTTTGTTTCTTTACTTGTCCCATTACTATCTCCTTTTGCCTTGCACAATCATCCCTTTTGTCTTTTAATCTCTCCTGCCTTCCACCCTATCACAGGCCTTCTTTTTTGTTCTTTCCTCCCTTCCCCCTTTCCCTGCCTCTTCACTTGCTTAAAACCTGTTATGTCTCTAACCTTTTTCCAGTTCTGACGAAAGGTCATCGATCTGAAATGTTATTTCTGTTTCTCTCTCCACAAATGCTGCCTGACCTGCTGAGTATTTCCAGCATTTTCTGATTTTATTTCCGATTTCCAGCATCTGCAGTATTTTAGTTCGGAGTTGAACATCAAGGGCGAGTATTTCGGGTTTTAACGATTTCGCCCATTTCCGGGCGCAAATCACGGCGCAATTTTTTTTTTGTGCCGGGTTAGCGTTAGCGCCAGAGTAAGCAACTTTTGCCAAATAAAAGTTGCCAATGAGCATTAGTGCTAACTCCGGCATTGCATGACAGATTTTGTGTGCCGTGGCCGAAACTTCCACTTTGAAATAAATTGTCCCTTCTGCGCATGCGCAATTTATTTTTTGTTTCTTCCCGCGATTCTGGTCAGCTGTCCAATCACAAACGCAATGCAGGCAGGAAGCGATCGCGCATATGTGCAGTATACCCGGGGCTGAATCAGCCATTTGAGTTTTGAATTTATTAATGGAGGAGCAGATCATGATTGAGGAATCCAGAAAGTGTGCCAAGAGATTCACACCAAAGGCTCTAGTTGGGACTGTGGAGAGGAGATGGGGTCAGTTGCATAGGAGGGGTGGATCTAGACCCCTCCCAGCAATGTTTAACAAGATCTGGAGTAAAATAGCTGAGGAGGCCTCTGCCTCCGACACCGTGGTTCAAGTAGCACCCAGTGTCGAAAGAAATTTAACCATCTCACCAGGGTCGTCAGAGTGAGTACCATTTTCATTCATGCACTCGTTCATTACTGAAATTATAAATCTGTCACACTATTTGTTCTGATGCTGTTGCTGTCTCTGAGCACTCTGTGGATTGCCTCCTAAAATGCGTGACACATAGGTAGGCTTAGTTTGGCACCCTATTTGCCATGAATGATCTTTACACATTATTCAGATTGATTTCTAAGATCTCATTAGATGTTTCCGTACTTCGATGTCCTCCTCCTGATGAAGCACGTGCAACTTCCAAGGCCATTAAACAGAAGATTGTATTACATTCACACAGTATGGTATAAGTGCTTTGATGGATATCTGTGTGTGCCACAAGAGCAGATGGACCCTCTGGTAACTATTCCCATTTTCATCTTTGCAGGCAAAGAAGATGCACAATCAGCGGGAGCAGCTGCGCACAGGCAGTGATCCGGCTCATACCCTACCACTCACTGACCTGGAGGAGCGAGTGGCAGGTCTCATCGGCATCTCCGGTCGGGCAACTGCTGGTGTGGGTGCTGATCCTCGATTAGAAAGTTGGGGTAAGTCCTGCACACTCCTTGGGCTGCATGGGACAATGTAATGTAGTGTCTGTGGAGTAGAGTTGGGACAATGTGATGTAGTGTCTGTGGAGTAGAGTTGGGACAATGTGATGTAGTGTCTGTGGAGTAGGGTTGAGGCAATGTGATGTAGTGTCTGTGGACTACATATAATAGAGTAGCTGCGGTCCTTCAAATGAGTCTGTGCTATGTGACCTTACTCATGTCACCCTGCCCCTTCCCCTGCTGCTAACCACTCGTCTGTCGATTTCTACTTCTAGATGATCAATCACAGGCGCCGCTTCCCTCTCATGAACCCTCCACATCAGGCCATCATGTGGGGGGGAAGGAGGAGGAAGAAGAGGAGACCAGTGACCAGCCGACTGCAGGGGTGGGGGGGAAGATGCACTTGACACCTCTTTTGCCACCGGCAAACATGATGTCCGAGGATGATCGCACATTCTCGGGCTTTGACACATCCGAGGTGCCTGGGACTTGTGGCGTGCAGCAACGCACTTCTGGGGTCGAATCCCTGTACCATCTCTTGGGAGGGTGAGTCGTAAAGTCGGTCTGCTGACAGACAAGCAGACGTGGTGGGTTTGTCCAGTGAGAGCATCCAGCTCAGCCAACAGCTCCTTGATGTCCTGGGTAGGATTCCCGCGAGCATCGAGAAACTCACTGCGACCATTACAGAGGCAGAGTCGCAGATTTTCGGTGTGAGCCGCGAAACCTGTGATGCCATCAGTGCTCACGCGAGGCTGATAGCCTCCACCAGTGACACTGGAGTCCCCAGTGTCATATCCAGACCCACACCACCTGTGACTGGCGACGCCGAGCAAGAGGCTCGCCAGTCAGAAGCCGGGCCTTCCATACCACGAGCTTCTCCAGTTCATCCTCAGACCATTTCTCCAATGTCTCGCCCCCCCCAATACAGCAGGACTCTGGCCATCTTGCTGCATGAACTCTTGCCACTTTGGGTAGGGCGAGCAGGCGAGGGAGGGGGCTAAGTTTTAAGTGGGGGGGGGGGGTGGAGATCCAGTGGTAAAAGATAGTGGGGCAGGGATTGTTGTTTTGTTGTTGTTTGGATGACACTGAAAACATCAGGCGAATGCTAATTTTAGTGTCGCCGCAAAACCACTGCCGAATGTTCCACCTGGGCGCAAAATGTTGTGCGTCCTGTTTTGTGCAAAAAAAACATTTTTTTGCGTCCCGCCCAGGCGCTAAATGGGCCTCAATTGAGCAGAAAATCCAGCCCAGAATGCATTCCTTCATCATCACTGGGTCACGATCCTGGAGTTCTCTACCTAACATCATTCTAGGAGTGCCACCATCACAATTGCCATCATCACATTGCAGTGGTTCCAGAAGAAAGTCTACCACTACTTTGTCACGGCAATGAGGGAAGGTAATAAATGTGGCCTTGCCAGTACTGACAAACATCAAAGGAACACAGTTTTAAAAATGCCCCAATTAAAATCGGCTGGCGAATGCCCCAGGTCTGTCTGTCTTACAATCTTCAGTGGGTAAAGCCAACCTGGAGGATTTCGGGATCTGATAATATCTTGCAGAAGCCTGCTATACTATGATCCTATTTGGGTCTCCAACCTGGAGGATTTCGGGATCTGATAATATCTTGCAGAAGCCTGCTATACTATGATCCTATTTGGGTCTCCTCCGTCAGGAGAATGAGGCATTTGAACAAACTATTAAAACTATTTAATCTGCTGAGAAAAGGCTCTGTAATGTTTTTTCTGTCCCAAAAAACAAATGAAACAAAACTCCAGAAAGAGTTATCAGGTCCGTTACATAAAGCATTGTTGGAGCCTGTGAAGGAGCGAGTCTGATGGGCCAAAAGACCTTTATTCTGAAATCTGGCACCAAGCTTATGGTCTACAGGGCAGTGGTGATACCCGCCCTTCGATATGGCTCAGAGACATGGACTATATACAACAGACACCTCAAAGCACTGGAGAAGTACCACCAGCGTTGCCTCCGCAAGATCCTGCAAATCTATTGGCATGATAGACACACCAACGTCAGTGTTCTTGCTCAGGCCAACATCCCCAGCATCGGCGCATTGACCACGCTCAATCAGCTCCTGTTGGGCGGGCCACATTGTCCGCATGCCCGACACGAGACTCCTAAAGCAAGCGTTCTATGCGGAGTTTCGACACGACAAGCGACCTCCAGGTGGGCAGAGGAAACGCTTCAAGGACACCTTCAAAGCTTTCTTGACAAATTGCAACATTCCCACTGACTCCTGGGAAACCCTGGCTCAAGACCACCCAAAGTGGAGGAAGAGCATCAGGGAGGGCGCTGAGCACCTTGATTCCCTTCACCGAGAACAAGCAGAAACGAGGCGCAGACAGTGGAAGGAGCGTGTGGCAACACCAGCTCCCTGACCACCTTTTCCTTCAACCACGGTCTTCCCCATCTATGACAGAGACTGTAATTCCTGCATTGGACTCCTCAGTCACCTGAAAACTCAGTTTTAGAGTAGAAGCAAGTCTTCCTTGACTCTGAGGGACTGCCTATGATGATGATGATGATTCATTCTATGATTTCTGATGAGGATCTGTTTTACAAAATTGAGCCTCACACCCACCCACCCCTGGAATGCATATCGGGAAGGTTGGCATGCTTCCCCATGATTTCAAGTGGGAGAATATTGGGAAATTGGTTGCTCGCTCCTTTTAATGGATGGAAAATTGTGGGAGACCGCATCTGTATTCCTGATATACACGCCCTGGAGGCTTAGCTTTGTGCTGTGAGTGCGGGTTCATAAAATGAGTCCTAAGTTGTTCTGAAACAAAGCTAGGGGTAAACCACACTGAATCAGCTTAGGATATTAGAGAGAAATCGAAACAGCTATTAAAGAGTAGAACAAATTGCACAAGAATGATTTAGAAGTGGAAGAAAATATTGGACACATAGCAAAGAAAAAAATTATATTGAAGGAGACCTAGGCAGTCACTTTAGGTAAAGTACAAAAGAAGAAAGGAAATTTAAGAAACAAACTTAAAAGCGAATATTAGGGCAGTTCTGGAGAGACCAGACACAGAGAGAAGAGTGCCAAGAACTAATATGTTAGTGACTGAAGCTACATCTGCCAAAAGATCAGAGACTGTGTAGGAGGAAGAAAGAAAGAACCGCAGCACACTTGGACTAAATTAAAAGTTAAAACATCTTCATTTCAAAAAATCCTGACCATAACCATTTGCTAAACAAATTTATTGAGTGTTTTCAGGCTAACTGGAAATCTCTGTCTTTCTGCTGGTATTACAATAAAATGAAGGGAATTATGCTACCATTGTTTAGAATTGTGTCTTATATTTGGGCAGCATTTTAACAATACAGCAATCAATTCCACAGTGCTGCACATTGGGATTGGCCCTTCATCAGCTGTGTGCATTGCCTATGGAATTACACAAGTAGGCTTCAGTGCAATCACCATGAATTCCTAATTACAGGGAAGCAAAAATATTTTGAGGCAGAGCTTGTGCTGGCCTCACTGACTCCTTAAAATTTATGTAAATTATCACAAAGTAGTGCCACTCTGAATGCCCCCATGCTGTTTTGCAGCACAACTCTTGATTAACTGAACATCTGCATAAAGTGGGTGCTGGAGGGCTGCAAGTTTTTCATTGAAGAACTTCCCTTCAAGTTAATTTACGATAGGCTCAATTTTCCCCAAAGCCGTTTTTTTTGGCATATTGCCAGAATTATGCCTGTTTTTCTAGGCCCCAACTACTCCAAAAATAAATGTGGGAAGTTTTCCCGTTCTATTTTTTGAAATTGGCACCGCGCAGCCTGCCCTGTAGCCTCGGGGGGGCGGAGCCTAATGTCTGCGCCGAAAAAACGATGCCGCCCCTTCTGCGCAAACGCGAAAAAAAAGGACATTTTTGATGTGATTCCTATGGGCGCGCATGTGCAGTACAGCTCCAGGTCTGCAATCAGCCACTTTTACAAAGCCAGTTGTATGTGTGAGAACTTTGAGTGCTGTGTGAGAATTTTAATTATCATTGGAAAAATCGGAGCTGCTGCACAAGATGCAACGCGGTGCAAGGAACAAGAATTTCTTACAGGATGAAGTGAAGGCATTAGTTACTGTGACCGAGGGCAGATGGCGCGAGCTGGACACCAGCAGAGCTCACATATAAGTTCCACCAAAAGAATGAAGAAATGCTGGAATCAACTTGCAGAAGATTACTGTGCAATGGTGAACACCCCAAGGTCTGGAGGCCAGTGCAAAAAGAAGTGGCAGGACCTTGGTTAGTAGAAGTAATATTTTCATTTATTCAATGGAATGTGACCATCTGTATATGTCCCACCCAGCAGAAAGACACCCTCTCTAAAAAGTTATATTTTCACTTTGCAGAGGAAAGTGGCACACAACAAATGAGAAAGAACTCGAACAGGAGAAAGCCCGGCAAATCTGCAGCCACTGACACCCTTGGAAGACAGGGTCGCTGCTTTGATGGGTCCTGCCTGGAGAAAAGCAACCACCACTGCACAAGCTGGGCCCACACTCGAGGGAGAGGGTAAGTCCTGAAAATTCCACAGTCTGGCTTTGCTAAATGTTAAGTACTGTGCGGGCTAGTCATGCTTCACTTCATGGGGATGTCTCTGTCAGCTACGCTTCGGTTGATGCAATGTGCTATCATTCAGCATGGTCCTTTAAATCAGCCTGTTGCCTGCGCTGTGTGAGCCTACTCATGCCACCCACCCTGCCCCCTCCTCTGCTGTTAACCATTTGTCTGTTCTGTTATATTTTGCAGAACTTGAGGCCAATCCTGACGATGAAGAAGATGATTCAGGTGAGGATGAGCCTGAAGAGGAGAACATCTTCCAATCCCACCTTCCAGACCAAGAGCATGGGGGTGAGGGGGAGAGGGAAGGGGAGGGGATGGATGAAGCCCCCACTGTTGTTCTCACATTGGAAGAGGTGCAGGTGTCACCCATTGGGGTGCTAGCCCCTTCCCTGAGTAGTGGATTGAGTGCTGGTGGCACATTCCATGGTTTCCCACCATCCCAGGCTGCAGGTCCCAGTGGGGTGAAGCGAGGCACAACCAGGGTGAGGAGAGGAAAGAGAGCTCGATCACGCTTTCTCGAGGTGCAGGATCCAACAGATGTGGTTCACATGTTGGCAATGAGTGCGGAGAGCATTTGAGCTTACGCGATCACTCCTGGACACCATCAGTGGGGTGGGTGATGACGTATCGGGACTGGCGGGAGAAGTAACAACACTCTCACGAGAAATGGGAACGCTATCCGGGAACATGAGGGAGGGTATCTCAGTCAGCTGAAACAATGTTGGTGCACATGAGGGAGGGAATGTCGCAAGTAGCTGATGCACTGTCAGTGAACATGAAGGAGGGAATGTTGCAGGTAGTTGACACACTGTCAGGGCACATGAGGGAGGGAATAAATAGTTAATCCTCGGGTTGGCAATCAGTAACTAGTGGGGTGCCGCAGTGATCAGTGATGGGACCCCAACTATTTACAATCCACCAGCCTGTCCTCACTGCACAGCACTGTCCCCCAGTCATCGAGATCCACGGCGCGGCCCTGGACACCTTGGACCACTTCCCATATCTCGGGAGCCTCCTATCAACGAGATACAACACCGCCTCCAGTGCGCCAGTGCAGCCTTCGGCCGCATGAGGAAAAGAGTGTTTGAAGACCAGGCCCTCAAAACTGCCACCAAGCTCATGGTCTACAGGGCTGTAGTAATACCCACCCTCCTGTATGGCTCAGAAACATGGACCATGTACAGTAGACACCTCAAGTCGCTGGAGAAATATCACCAATGATGTCTCCACAAGATCCTACAAATCCCCTGGGATGATAGGCGCACCAACATCAGTGTCCTCGTCCAGGCTAACATCCCCAGCACTGAAGCACACTCGACCAGCTTACTGGGCAGGCCACATAGTTCGCATGCCAGACATGAGACTTCCAAAGCAAGTGCTCTACGCAGAGCTCCTTCACGGCAAACAAGTCAAAGGTGGGCAGCGGAAACGCTACAAGGACACCCTCAAAGCCTCCCTGATAGAGTGTGACATCCCCACTGACACCTGGGAGTCCCTGGCCAAAGACCGCCCTAAGTGGAGGAAGTGCATCCGGGAGGGCGCTGAGCTCCTCAAGTCTCAATGGCGAGAGCATGCAGAAATCAAGGGCAGGCATTGGAACGAGCATTCGGCAAACCAGTCCTACCCATCCCTTCCCTCAACGACTATCTGTCCCACCTGTGACAGAGTCTGTGGTTCTCGTATTGGACTGTTCAGCCACCAAAGAACTCACTTCAGGAGTGGAAGCAAGTCTTCCTCGATTCCGAGGGACTGCCTATGATGATGATGATTTACAATATATATTAACGACTTGGAAGAAGGGACAGAGTGTAAAGTAGCCAAGTTTGCTGACGATACAAAGATGGAAGGAAAAACAGTGTGTGAGGAGGACACAAAAAATCTGCAAAAGGACATAGGCAGGCTAAATGAGTGGGCAGAAATTTGGCAGATGGAGTATAATGTTGGAAAGTGTGAGGTCATGCACTTTGGCAGAAAACAATCAAAGAGCAAGTTATTATTTAAATGGAGAAAAATTACAAAGTGCTGCAGTACAGCGGGACCTGGGGGAACATGTGCATGAAACACAAAAGGTTAGTATGCAGTTACAGCAAGTGATCAGAAAGGCCAATGGTATTTTGGCCTTTATTGCAAAGGGGATGGACTATAAAAGCAGGGAAGTCTTGCTGCAGTTATACAGGGTATTGTTGAGGCCACACCTGGAATACTGCATGCAGTTTTGGTTTCCATATTTACGAAAGGATCTACTTGCTTTGGAGGCAGTTCAGAGAAGGTTCACAAGGTTGATTCTGGAAATGAGGGTGTTAACTTATGAGGAAAGGTTGAGTAGGTTGGGCCTCTACTCATTGGAATTCAGAAGAATGAGAGGTGATCTTACAGAAACGTATAAGATTATAAGGGGTTTTGACAAGGTGGATGCAGAGAAGATGATTCCACTGATAGGGGAGACTAGAACTAGAGGGCATAATCCTAGAATAAGGGCCTGCCCATTTAAAACTGTGATGAGGAGAAACTTCTTCTCTCAGAGGGTTGTGAATCTGTGGAATTTGTTGCCTCAGAGAGCTGTGGAAGTTGGGACATTGAATAAATTTAAGACAGAAATAGAGAGTTTCTGAAACGATAAGGGAATAAGGGGTTATGGGGAGCGGGCAGGGAAGTGGACCTGAGTCCATGATTGGATCAGACATGATCGTATTAAATGGCAGAGCAGGCTTGAGGGGCCATATAGCCTACTCCTGCTCCTATTTCTAATGTTCTTAGTTCTTATGTTCTTATGAATGTCGGAGTTAGCTGCTGTAATAAGGGAATATGCCCAGATCCGCGCCCATTGACAGAATCAACTGCCACTCCCACTCCAATCCCAAGATCAGCCTCTGAAGAGGCCCAAGCGGGCCCTCCACATTACCGCCAGCCACCCCTCTGCCCCCCATCAACAATTGCGCATTACCCGAGATGTTCGAAAGAATAAGCTTGGTACCAACCCGAGAAATGCTGCGCCACCACCTGTGGGTAGGGGTGGAGTCACCAAGACCAGCGCAGCAGGCCGTCTTAGAATAAGGTGGAAGAGAAATGGGTGCAGCCTTTCTTTGCTGTTGTTGTCGTTATTGTTGTTATTATTATTGTTGTTACTTTTGTAACTGTTCTCAAATTAAAACATTTATTGTAAGTTATGTAAATTTACAAGTTTAAAAGTTAGTAAGTGATCTTAAAGTTTGTAAGTGATGTTAAGTGAAAACTTTAAAGTTTGATACAAGAATATTTTTATTAAAGTTAAGTTAAGTACAAACAAATGTTTGTTAAACTTTTGAATAAAATATATTTTAAATTATAACTGAATCATTTACATTATTTTTTCCTTCATTAATAACACAACTTTTTGAAGTAAACAAGAATCATTTTCATCATCTGTTCCATTAACACAACACAACATTATGGAACAGGTCCAAACAGTAAACATGGTCAATGTGGAATAGTTGTCACTGAGCCTTCAGGCAGTAAAGCGTTCCCGGTTGAGCTGCTGGCACAAGGCTCGAGCAATCGTTAAAGGGGCAGGACGGCCCACCCTCCTCCGCCGTCGTGCTCCAGGTTCAGGTTGTTGCATGGCTTCCTCGTCCTCCTCCTCCTCGTCATCTGCATCTTTCTCCTCCTCATCAGCCACTTTCACCTCAGGTGGGTCTTCTACCATCAGCTGTTGCTGTCTCATGTTGGCTAAGTTATGCAGCATGCAGCACACAACAGTGAACTGACCGACAATCTCAGGGGATTATGACAAGCAGCCTCCGGAATGGTCCAGGCATCGAAAATGATGTTTCAAGATGCCAATGGTCCTCTCTATGATGCTGCGCATCGCAATGTGCAACATGTTGTATTCACGGTCAGCTTCCGTCCGGGTTACGCATAGGGGCGTCATGAGTCAGGAGGCGAGGTCATACCCTTTGTCTCCCAGTAGCCAGCTCTGCCCTTCTGCCTGCTGCGTAAGGGTTTCTAAATACCTAGTCCCCGTTAACCAGTTCTTTGACGTCAGAATTTATATGAACAAAATTACACACGGCACAGGGTTTTGGCTCAACCAACATTTGTTCATTTTATTGAACATACACACAACCATCTCCCGAGTATAAATCACTACAATCCATGTGGGACGATCAAAACCAGAATACAAACCCCTACGAAAGGGTCATTTGCATCGACACAACTTGACAAAATTAAACTTGTCCACGATTTGACTGTTACATATAAAGTTACCCAGCCCCAAACACAAAATCCTTCTATGATTTGACTGGAACAAACGTACTATCACCAATTCCTCGGCTATCTTCTGAGGTTGACTGTAGGCCCTTTTCTCGGTAGCAGCTTGTGTCCCATAGACTGTCTGTTGCTGTTCCTGTACTGCTTCTGTACTGCTTTCCCCTCGAAAATGGCTCTTCTTTATACCAAAGGCCAACTTGCAATCTTGAAACAGACTTAACACGATGGCAGCATCAAATGTGAACTCTTGATGGCTAATTGTCTCTCATTTAGGGTAATTGTCCATGATTACTTTGGCCACCGTCTGTCTGTAGGGTGAGGTTCTTTACAAATTAACTTTCCCCGGGTGACTTAATTGTTGGTTTCTAGTAGCATTCATATTCAAATGATTCAGAGTCCGGTCCATTGTCTAGACCTACAGTGATATCTGCCTTTCTGGAACCATGGTCCAAGGTACGTTTTTTAACAATGTAACCTCTAAGGTAAATGAATATGTGAATGTTCCTGTATCTTTTCAGACAGAAAACCATTGAAGGTGTAAATGTCACTTTTCTGGTGCTCTGTCGATGAATGTCTCTCTTCTGCTGCCATTGTCTGGTGATTTCGATCAATGGCAGATATCCTGTATCATTGTCTGTCATGATGTCTGATGGTTGGGCTGCAATGTATGAATTAGCCCTTTCCTGCCCAGCTCTTTTTGCGGGCTGTAATGCAGTTCTGAGTTTTTATATTTAATAGTCCAATTTTTACTGTTGCGGGGGGAACGGATCCTACACTGCTGAAACATGGCAGATATAACTCTCTCGCTTAGGATGAATGCATCATGCGTGCTCCCAGGGTATCTTGCATCAACTGACATGATGCAATGCATGTCGTCACACATGAGCTGCACATTAATGGAGTAATTGCCTTTTCTGTTCCTGTACATCTCGGAATCCTCCAAAGGTGCTCGCAAGGCAATGTGGGTACAATCAATGCAGCCCTGTACCTTTGGGAAGCCAGCAATCCTGGAGAAATCCACAGCCCTGTCACGCATTGCCTGTGCGGTCATGGGGAACTTTATGTAGTCATTCCTCTGGGCATATAGTGCAGCAGTCACCTGCCGATTGCAGATATGTGTTATCATGTTGAGAAATGGTGCACACATCCCAGTTGTAGCTTGGAATGATCCAGATGCATAGACTGAAATTCCAGCTGTAACCTTCACTTCAACTGACAAAGCAGTCCTTCTGACACTTCTAGGTTGCAGGTCTGCTTTTGCAAACTCACAGATCTCAGTTACAACTTCGTTGCGGAAACACAACCTTCTGACACAGTCTGCATCATACAGGTGCAGGTACCAAAACTTGAGTCGGCAGATGGAGTATAATGTTGGAAAGTGTGAGGTCATGCACTTTGGCAGAAAAAAATCAAAGAGTAAGTTATTATTTAAATGGCGAAAGATTGCAAAGTGCTGCAGTACAGTGGGACCTGGTGGAACTTGTGCATGAAACACAAAAGGTTAGTACGCAGGTACAGCAAGTGATCTGGAAGGCCAATGGAATCTTGGCTTTGATTGCAAAGGGGATGGAGAATAAAAGCAGGGAATCTTGCTACAGTTATACAGGGTATTTGTAATAACACAAGAGTCCTGTTATTATAAACTGCTCGGGTGTGTACCCGATCTCTTTTATTCCCACTTCGGCTAAGTACAAGAGTTGACTTCCTGTATTACCTGCATGACATCCGACAGTGGCGCCCTCTGGTGTCAGGTGACCCCAGGCATAAATATATTACAACATCTCCCTTTCAAGATCTTCGTATCAGTCACTTTACAATACAAGACGATCTGGGGCTTTCCGCTTACGAGTTGACCGTCTCAGTTCAACATTAGTTCTAGGTGAACGTTCTAAATCAGTTGTGACTGGAGGTTGAAACATAGAAACATAGAAAATAGGTGCAGGAGTAGGCCATTCGGCCCTTCGAGCCTGCACCGCCATTCAATGAGTTCATGGCTGAACATTCAACTTCAGTACCCCATTCCTTCTTTCTCGCCATACCCCTTGATCCCCCTAGTAGTAAGGACCTCATCTAACTCCTTTTTGAATATATTTAGTGAATTGGCCTCAACAACTTTCTGTGGTAGAGAATTCCACAGGTTCACCACTCTCTGGGTGAAGAAGTTCCTCCGCATCTCGGTCCTAAATGGCTTACCCCTTATCCTTACACTGTGACCTCTGGTTCTGGACTTCCCCAACATTGGGAACATTCTTCCTGCATCTAACCTGTCTAACCCCGTCAGAATTTTAAATGTTTCTATGAGGTCCCCCCTCATTCTTCTGAACTCCAGTGAACACAAGCCCAGTTGATCCAGTCTTTCTTGATAGGTCAGTCCCGCCATCCCGGGAATCAGTCTGGTGAACCTTCGCTGCACTCCCTCAATAGCAAGAATGTCCTTCCTCAGGTTAGGAGACCAAAACTGTACACAATACTCCAGGTGTGGCCTCACCAATGCCCTGTACAACTGTAGCAACACCTCCCTGCCCCTGTACTCAAATCCCCTTGCTATGAAGGCCAACATGCCATTTGCTTTCTTAACCGCCTGCTGCACCTGCATGCCAACCTTCAATGACTGATGTACCATGACACCCAGGTCTCTTTGCACCTCCCCTTTTCCTAATCTGTCACCATTCAGATAATAGTCTGTCTCTGTTTTTACCACCAAAGTGGATAACCTCACATTTATCCACATTATACTTCATCTGCCATGCATTTGCCCACTCACCTAACCTATCCAAGTCGCTCTGCAGCCTCACAGCATCCTCCTCGCAGCTCACACTGCCACCCAACTTAGTGTCATCCACAAATTTGGAGATACTACATTTAATCCCCTCTTCTAAATCATTAATGTACAGTGTAAACAGCTGGGGCCCCAGCACAGAACCTTGCGGTACCCCACTAGTCACTGCCTGCCATTCTTTGCTTCCTGTCTGACAACCAGTTCTCAATCCATGTCAGCACACTACCCCCAATCCCATGTGCTCTAACTTTGCACATCAATCTCTTGTGTGGGACCTTGTCGAACGCCTTCTGAAAGTCCAAATATACCACATCAACTGGTTCTCTCTTGTCCACTCTACTGGAAACATCCTCAAAAAATTCCAGAAGATTTGTCAAGCATGATTTCCCTTTCACAAATCCATGCTGACTTGGACCTATCATATCACCTCTTTCCAAATGCACTGCTATGACATCCTGAATAATTGATTCCATCATTTTACCCACTACCGATGTCAGGCTGACCGGTCTATAATTCCCTGTTTTCTCTCTCCCTCCTTTTTTAAAAAGTGGGGTTACATTGGCTACCCTCCACTCGATAGGAACTGATCCAGAGTCAATGGAATGTTGGAAAATGACTGTCAACGCATCCACTATTTCCAAGGCCACCTCCTTAAGTACTCTGGGATGCAGTCCATCAGGCCCTGGGGATTTATCGGCCTTCAATCCCATCAATTTCCCCAACACAATTTCCCGGCTAATAAGGATTTCCCTCAGTTCCTCCTCCTTACTAGACCCCCCGACCCCTTTTATAACCGGAAGGTTGTTCGTGTCCTCCTTCGTGAATACCGAACCAAAGTACTTGTTCAATTGGTCCGCCATTTCTTTGTTCCCCGTTATGACTTCCCCTGATTCTGACTGCAGGGGACCTACGTTTGTCTTTACTAACCTTTTTCTCTTTACATATCTATCGAAACTTTTGCAATCCGTCTTAATGTTCCCTGCAAGCTTCTTCTCATACTCCATTTTCCCTGCCCTAATCAAACCCTTTGTCCTCCTCTGCTGAGTTCTAAATTTCTCCCAGTCCCCAGGTTCGCTGCTATTTTTGGCCAATTTGTATGCCACTTCCTTGGCTTTAATACTATCCCTGATTTCCCTTGATAGCCACGGTTGAGCCACCTTCCCTTTTTTATTTTTATGCCAGACAGGAATGTACAATTGTTGTAGTTCATCCATGCGGTCTCTAAATGTCTGCCATTGCCCATCCACAGTCAACCCCTTCAGTATCATTCGCCAATCCATCCCAGCTAATTCACGCCTCATACCTTCAAAGTTAGCCTTCTTTAAGTTCTGGACCATGGTCTCTGAATTAACTGTTTCATTCTCCATCCCAATGCAGAATTCCACCATATTATGGTCACTCTTCCCCAAGGGGCCTCGCACAACGAGATTGCTAATTAATCCTCTCTCATTACATAACACCCAGTCTAAGATGGCCTCCCCCCTAGTTGGTTCCTCGACATATTGGTCTAAAAAACCATCCCTTATGCACTCCAGGAAATCCTCCTCCACCGTATTGCTTCCAGTTTGGTTAGCCCAATCTATGTGCATATTAAAGTCACCCATTATAACTGCTGCACCTTTATTGCACGCACCCCTAATTTCATGTTTGATGCCCTCCCCAACATCACTACTACTGTTTGGAGGTCTGTACACAACTCCCACTGACGTTTTTTGCCCTTTGGTGTTCTGCAGCTCTACCCATATAGATTCCACATCATCCAAGCTAATGTCCTTCCTAACTATTGCCTTAATCTCCTCCTTAACCAGCAATGCTACCCCACCTCCTTTTCCTTTTATTCTATCCTTCCTGAATGTTGAATACCCCTGGATGTTGAGTTCCCAGCCCTGATCATCCTGGAGCCACGTCTCCGTAATCCCAATCACATCATATTTGTTAACATCTATTTGCACAGTTAATTCATCCACCTTATTGCGGATACTCCTTGCATTAAGACACAAAGCCTTCAGGCTTGTTTTTTTAACACCCTCTGTCCTTTTAGAATTTTGCTGTACAATGGCCCTTTTTGTTCTTTGCCTTGGGTTTCTCTGCCCTCCATTTTTCCTCATCTCCTTTCTGTCTTTTGCTTTTGCCTCCTTTTTGTTTCCCTCTATCTCCCTGCATTGGTTCCCATCCCCCTGCCATATTAGTTTAACTCCTCCCCAACAGCACTAGCAAACACTCCCCCGAGGACATTGGTTCCGATTCTGCCCAGGTGCAGACCGTCCGGATTGTACTGGTCCCACCTCCCCCAGAACCGGTTCCAATGCCCCAGGAATTTGAATCCCTCCCTGCTGCACCATTGCTCAAGCCACGTATTCATCTGAGCTATCCTGCGATTCCTACTCTGACTAGCACGTGGCACTGGTAGCAATCCCGAGATTACTACTTTTGAGGTCCTACTTTTTAATTTAGCTCCTAGCTCCTTAAATTCATTTCGTAGGACCTCATCCCTTTTTTTACCTATGTCGTTGGTACCAACGTGCACCACGACAACTGGCTGTTCTCCCTCCCTTTTTAGAATGTCCTGCACCCGCTCCGAGACATCCTTGACCCTTGCACCAGGGAGGCAACATACCATCCTGGAGTCTCGGTTACGGCCGCAGAAACGCCTATCTATTCCCCTTACAATTGAATCCCCTATCACAATCGCTCCCCCACTCTTTTTCCTGCCCTCCTGTGCAACAGAGCCAGCCACGGTGCCATGAACTTGGCTGCTGCTGCCCTCTCCTGATGAGTCATCCCCCTCAACAGCACTCAAAGCAGTGTATCTGTTTTGCAGTGGGATGACCACAGGGGACCCCTGCACTACCTTCCTTGCACTACTCTTCCTGCTGGTCTTCCATTCCCTCGCTGGCTGTGGACCCTTCTCCTGCGGTAAGACCAACAGTTCTGGTGGGAGTGGTAATAACAAGATCAGAGACTGAAGGTCCGGGTTCAGGAATGACAGCAGAGGCCTCTGGTGAATGAATGATAGTTGGTGGGTCACTGATTGGATCTTCCTCAAACGGTTCCAGTTCATCTGTGTGCCGCAGTTTTACCTGGTCAACATGTTTTTTGCATGTTTGGCCATTCTTGAGCAATTGTTACCCTCCTTAGCTGTAACATTACCAGCGATCCATTTTGGACCTTGACCATAGTTCAGTACAAACACTGGATCATTGAAAGAGATATCTCGGGACACAGCAGTACGATCATGATACAATTGCTGACTTTGACGTCTGTTTTCAACACGCTCATTCAAATCAGGATGAACAAGTGAAAGCTTGGTCTTGAGATTTCTCTTCATCAGTAATTCAGCAAGGGAAACCCCAGTAACAGTATGAGGACTTGTGCTATAACTGAGCAATGTACATGACAAATGAGTTTGAAGTGAATCCTGAGTTACACGTTTCATACGTTGTTTGATTGTTTGAACAGCACGCTCTGCTTGACCATTAGAAGCAGGTTTGAATGGAGCTGACCTCGCATGTCTAATACCATTGAGTTTCATGAACTCCTGAAACTCAAGACTTGTGAAGCAAGATCCGCTGTCGCTCACAACAATGTCAGGTAAACCATGAGTAGCAAACATGACACGAAGGCTCTCAATAGTAGCTGCAGATGTACTGGATGACATAATAGTACACTCTATCCACTTTGAATATGCATCCACCACAACAAAAAACATCTTTCCAAGGAATGGATTCACAAAATCGAAGTGGATCCTCGACCATGGTTTAGATGGCCACGACCAAAGACTCAACAGAGATTCCGCTGGTACTTTACTTAGCTGCATGCAAACCTGCACACATGATTTCAGATGAGAGTCAATTCCAGGCCATCATACATGAGACCTAGCAGTGGCTTTCATTATAACAATACCGGGATGAGTGCAATGTAGCTCACGTACAAATCTTTCTCTACCTTCCTTAGGCATGATGACACGATTATCCCACAGTAAACAATCTGACTGAATGGACGGCTCATCTTTGTAAGGTTTGGTCTCTTCACACATCTCTGTAGGTATTTCAGACCAATCACCACTGAGGATACAACGTTTCACAACCGACAAAATAGGGTCATGGCTGGTCCAGATCCTAACTTGTTGAGCAGTGACAGGAGTTCCTTCACTCTCAAAAGCATTCATTACCAACATTAGATCTGCGGGTTGAGGCGTTTTCACATCAGGTGTAGGCAAAGGCAAACGACTCTGCATCGGCACAATTCTCAGTACCGGGTCTATGACGAATAATGTAATTATAGCCAGACAATGTCAACACCCACCTCTGAATATGGGACGATGCATTGGTATTAATACCTTTGTTTTCAGAAAATGATGAAATGAGTGGCTCGTGATCCATTTCGAGTTCAAAACAGAGACCAAACAGATGCTGATGCATCTTTGTTACACCATGTACAAAGGCCAAAGCTTCTTTGTCTACCATGCTGTAGGCTCCTTCTGCTTTTGATAAACTTCTCGAAGCATACACAACAGGTTGTAGCTTACCCGACTCAATAGCTTGTTGGAGTATACAGCCAACATCATATGATGAAGTATCTGAGGTTAATACAAGACGCTTACATGGATCATAATGAACAAGCAACTTGTTTGAACAGAGCAGACTCTTAGCTTTCTCAAAGGCTCCATCTTGAGACATACCCCAGACCCAATTGTTAGCTTTTCTGAGTAGCAAATGCAGTGGCTCTAATAAAATGCTCAATCTGGGTAAGAAATTACCAAAGTAGTTGAGTAACCCAAGGAACGAACGCAGCTTTGTCATATTCTGAGGCTTGGTTGTATTTTTGATGGCCTTGGTTTTTGAATCAGTAGGCCTGATTCCATCAGCAGAAATCTTCCTACCAAGGAATTCAACTTTAGGTGTCATGAAGGCACACTTCAAACGTTTCAGCCTGAGTCCCACTTTGTCCAGACGATGTAGAACTTCCTCGAGATTATTCAGATGTTCAGCAGTGTCATGACCTGTGACCAGAATTTCATCTTGGAATACGACAGTTCTAGGAATGGACTTCAGTAGACTCTCCACATTCCTCTGGAATATGGCTGCAGCCGAACAAATTCCAAAAGGACACCTGTTGTAGACAAATAGTCCTTTATGGATGTTGATGCAGGTCAGTTTATTCGAATTATCGATGAGCTCCTGTGTCAGGTAGGCCGATGCCAGATCTAGCTTAGTGAACAACTTTCCACCATCTAGCATGGAAATAGGTCATCAGCCTTCGGTAACGGGTACTGAACCTGTTTCAAGAATCGGTTAATCATAACCTTGTAGTCTCCACAAATCCTGACAGTGCCATCACTCTTCAACACCGGAACAATACGACTGGCCCACTCATTGAACTCGACAGGTGATATGACCCCTTCATATTGGAGTCTATCAAGCTCAATCTTAATCTTCTCCCTCATCACAGAAGGGACAGACCAAGCTTTGTGATAGACAGGCCTTGCTTCAGAATCCAGGTGAATCGGCACCTTGGCTCCAGTAAAATTACCAATGCCAGGCTCAAACTGTTGTGTATCTGTAAAGCATGGACTCCCATGTTCCGTCAACAGCGAGCACATCCCCTGAAGTCCCAAGGGATCCCAGCATCCCTTGGGAGCACTGTATATAAGCCGGCCCCTGAGGCCTGTTCCTCACTCTGGAGTGTCTTAATAAAGACTGAGGTCACTGTTACTTTAACCTCCCTGTGTGCAGTCTCATCTGTGTTAGGAACACAATAACTGACGACGAGAATACGAATCCAACGCAAAGATGCAGCAAACTGTGGGCATCCTGGAGATGTTCTCAGAGGGTGAGGACTGGGAAGCCTATGTCGAACGGCTAGACCAGTACTTTGTAGCCAACGAGCTGGATGGAGAAGGAAGCGCTGCAAAAAGGAGAGTGGTCCTCCTCCCGGTCTGCGGGGCACCGACCTAAAGCCTCATGAAGAATCTTCTGGCGCAGATGAAACCCACAGATAAGTCGTATGAGAAGCTGTGTACACTGGTTCGGGAGCACCTTAACCCGAGGGAGAGCATGCTGATGGCGAGGTATCGGTTCTACACGTGCCAGCGATCTGAAGGTCAGGAAGTGGCGAACTACGTCACTGAGCTAAGGCGACTTGCAGGACAATGTGAGTTTGATGGCTACCTGGAGCAGATGCTCAGAAATTTTTTTGTACTGGGCATTGGCCACGAGACCATCCTACGAAAACTTTTGACTGCAGAGATACCGACCCTCAGTAAGGCCACTGCGATAGCACAGGCGTTTATGTCCATCAGTGACAACACTAAACAAATCACTCAGCACACAACTGCTAGCAATGTTCATAAATTAACTGGAACTGTGTTTGCGAGCAGAAATGTACAGGGCAGAAACCATGAGTCTGCAACTGCAAGCAGCTTAAGGTGACCCAGATGACTCAGAGTCCGCAACAAAGGATGAATGCAAGGCAATTCACACCTTGTTGGTGTTGTGGAGTTCCCATTCAGCCTATTCATGCCGTTTCAAAGGGTATGTTTGCAAGAGCTGTGGAACAATGAGGCACCTCCAACGAGCTTGCACACGAGCTGCAAGCTCTGCAAAACCTGCTAACCACCACGTGGCAGAGGATGATCGGTCCATGGTGGATCAAAGCAATTTCGAGCCTCACAGAGAGGAGGCAGATGCTGAAGTACACGGGGTGCACAAATTTGAGACGAAATGTCCACCTATAATGCTAAATGAAAAATTGAATGGCTTACCCGTAGCCATGGAACTGGACACTGGCGCTGGTCAATCCATCATGAGTAAAAAGATGTTTGAGAGACTGTGGTGCAACAAGGCACTTAGACCAGCCCTGAGCCCCATCCACACGAAACTGAAAACGTACACCAAAGAGCTCATCACTGTCCTGGGCAGCGCCATGGTCAAGGTCACCTACGGTGCATGAACAGCCACTCTGGATTGTCCCGGGCGATGGCCCCACACTGCTTGGAAGGAGCTGGCTGGGCAAAATCCACTGGAACTGGGATGACATCCGAGCGCTATCACATGTCAATGAGACCTCATGTACCCAAGTTCTCAACAAATTTCCTTCCCTTTTTGAGCCAGACATTGGAAACTTTTCCAGGGTGAAGGTGTGGATCCATTTGGTCCCAGAGGCACGACCCATTCACCACAGGGTGTGAGCGGTACCTCACATGATGAGGGAGAGAGTGGAAATCGAGCTGGACAGGCTGCAATGTGAGGGCATCATCTCCCCAGTGGAATTCAGCGAGTGGGCCAGCCCGATCATTCCAGTACTCAAAAGTGATGGCACGGTCAGGATTTGTGGCAATTATAAAGTAACTATTAATCGTTTCTCGCTACAGGACCAATACCCGCTACCTAAGGCAGATGACCTATTTGCGACATTGGCAGGAGGTAAGACATTCACCAAGCTCGACCTGACTTCGGCCTACATGATGCAGGAGCTGGAGGAGTCTTCGAAGGGCCTCACCTGCATCAACATGTACAAGGGACTGTTCATCTACAACAGACACCCATTTTGAATTCGGTCGGCTGCAGTGATCTTCCAGCGAAACATGGAGAGCCTACTCAAATCGATACCACGTATGATGGTTTTTCAGGATGACATATTGGTCACGGGTCGGGACACCGCCGAGCACCTACAAAACCTGGAGGAGGTCCTCCAGCGACTTCATCGCTTGGGCTGCGGCTGAAGAGGTCGAAATGCGTCTTCATGGCAACAGAAGTGGAGTTTTTGAGGAGAAAGATCGCGGCAGACGGCATTCGGCCCACAGACGCCAAGACCGAGGCTACCAGAAACGCGCCCAAGCCATAGAACATCACAGAGCTGTGGTCATTCCTGGGACCCCTCAACTATATTGGTAACTTCCTCCCAGGGTTAAGCACCCTTTTAGAGTCCCTACATGTGTTATTGCGCAACAGTGAGAACTGGGTATGGGGAAAAAACAAGTAATTGCTTTTGAGAAGGCCAGAAACATTTTATGCTCCAACAAGCTGCTTGCATTGTATAACCCGTGTAAAAGACTTGTGCTAGCATGTGATGCGTCGTTGTACGGAGTCGGGTGTGTATTACAACAAGCTAATGTTGCGGGGAAGTTGCAACCTGTCGCCTATGCCTCCGAGAGGGCCGACAGCATGATAGAGAAAGAGGCATTAGCGTGTGTGTTCGGGGTAAAGAAAATGCATCAGTACCTGTTTGGCCACAAATTTGAGCTGGAAATCGATCACAAGCCCCTCACATCCCTTTCGCTGAAAACAAGGGGATAAATACTAATGCCTCAGCCCGCATACAAAGGTGGGCACTTGCGCTATCAGTGTATAACTACCATCCGCCACAGACCAGGCGCCGAGAACTGTGTGGATGCTCTCAGTCGGCTACCATTGCCCACCACGGGAGTGGAAATGGCGCAGCCTGCAAACTTGTTGATGGTGGCGCAGCCCGCAGACTTGTTGATGGTCATGGAAGAGTTTGAAAATGAGAAATCACCTGTCACGGCCTGCCAGATTAGGACACTGACCAGCCAAGATCCTCTGCTGTCCCTAGTAAAACACTGTATACTGCATGGGAGCTGGGCCAGAAGCCCCATTGGAATGCAAGAGCTAATCAAGCCGTTCCAGCGGCGAAAGGACGAGCTGTCCATTCAGGCAGACTGCCTGTTGTGGGGTAACCGCGTAGTGCAACCCAAAAAGGGCAGGGAGACGTTCATCTCGGATCTCCACAGCACACACCCGGGTATAGTAATGATGAAAGCGATAGCCAGATCCCACGTGTAGTGGCCCGGTATCAACTCTGATTTAGAGTCCTGTGTACGACAATGCAGCATGTGTGCTCAGTTAAGCAACGCGGAAGAGAGGCATCACTAAGGTTGTGGTCCTGGCCCTCCAGACCATGGTTGACTATGCGGGCCCGTTTCTCGGTAAAATCTTCCTGGTGGTGGTGGATACTTTTTAAAAATGGATTGAATGTGAAACAATGTCGGGAAGCACCGCCACTGCCACCATTGAAAGCCTGAGGGCTATGTTTGCCACCCATGGCCTGCCTGACAAACTGGTCAGTGACAACGGGCCATGTTTCACCAGTGCCAAATTTAAAGAATTCATGACCCGCAATGGGATCAAACATGTCACCTCGGCCCCATTTAAACTAGCCTCCAATGGGCAGGCAGAGCGGGCAGTACAAACAATCAAACAGAGCCTTAAACAAGTCACAGAAGGCTCACTCCAAACCCGCCTGTCCCGAGTACTGCTCAGCTACCGCATGAGACCCCACTCGCTCACAGGAGTGCCCCCAGCTGAGCTACTCATGAAAAGGACACTTAAAACCAGACTCTCGCTGGTTCACCCCAACCTGCATGATCAGGCAGAGAGCAAACGGCAGCAACAAGATCGTCGCGCCACTGTGTGACAGGAAATTGATCTGAATGACCCTGTGTATATGCTAAACTATGGACATGGTCCCAAGTGGATCGCGGGCACGGTGATAGCTAAAGAAGGGAGTAGAGTGTTTGTAGTCAAACTAGACAATGGACAAATTTGCAGAAAGCACCTGGACCAAACGAGGCTGTGGTTCACAGACTGCCCTGAACAACCCACAGCAGACACCACCTTTTGAGAGCCCACAACACACACCCAAAAGATCAACGACACCACCCCGGACCAGAAAATTGAACCCATCATGCCCAACAGCCCAGCAAGGCCAGGCTCACCCAGCAGCCCTGCAGGGCCACAACACGCCAGGCCAGCGAGGGCACAGCCAACACATCAGAACAGACATTTGTACCGAGGCGATCCACCAGGGAAAGAAAGGCTCCCGACCACCTCACCTTGTAAATAGTTTTCATTTTGACTTTGGGAGCGAGTGATGTTGTGTATCTGTAAAGCATGCACTCCCATGTTCCGCCACCAGGGAGTGCATCCCCTGAAGTCCCAAGGGATCCCAGCATCCCTTGGGAGCACTGTATATAAGCCGGCCCCTAAGGCCTGTTCCTTACTCTGGAGTGTCTTAATAAAGACTGAGGTCACTGTTATTTTAACCTCCTATGTGCAGTTTCATCTGTGTTTGGAACACAATACAAACAAAGAAGGAAACTTCTTCAACACTTGAGCACAAGAAGTGTCGTCCACCGAGGATAACGCTTTGACATCACTCCAGTTCAGCTTAATGTTCTTGAGCTAATTCCGGCCGAACAGCGTTGGACCATTATCTGGGATGATCCATAATGGTAGATCTTGGATCACGACATCATATGACACCTTGACTACTGCATTGCCAATCACAGGTATGAGTTCCTTCGTATAAGTACGCAACTTGGCCTCGACTGGACACAGCTTCGGCTTCACAGCCTCAGTGTTCCACAGCTTGTCAAATGTTACTTGGCTCATGATCGACTGACTTGCGCCCGTGTTCAGCTCCATTGATACAGGCACACCATTCAGCTTCACATTAACAGTTATCGGCTGGCTCTTTGACGAGAACGAATGCAAACTATACACTTCCTCCTCAGGTTGTGTATCAAAGTCAGCACTGGACTGGTCATCATCAACAATATGATGAGCAGCAGCAGCATGCTTGGTCAATTGTAGGCACATTTTCTGGAGATGTCCCACTTTCGAACAGCTATTACAGGAGTATTGTTTAAACTGACACTAATGAGGCTGATGATTGCCCCCACAACGCCAACAGGGTGAACTCAGCTTCGTACCAGTTGTCGTGCTCTGAGCAGCTACTGGTTTCACGTAAACAGTTGACTTGGCCCTGCCATGAGCAGCTTTGCCAGAAGACGACACAATTTTGTTTACAGTACTGACAAGCCTGCCGTGGAGCTCCGACCTTTGGATGATATCTGCCTCAAGTTCTCATCAGTCGACATGCATGCCTGGGCAATTGCGATGGCCTTTTCCAAGTTAAGTTTCTCTTCGGCCAATAACTTCCGAAGAATCACATCATGGTTGATGCATATCACGAAAAAGTCTCTTAACATGTCTTCCAGCATGCTCCCAAACTTACACGGCTCAGCAAGATGTCGTAGGTTGGTGATGAATCCCGACACGTCCTGGCTCTCAGCACGGACATGCGTGTAAAAGCGATAGCGTGAGATGATGATCCCTTCTTTTGGCTTTAAATGATCACGCACCAATCACACAATTCCTCGTAAGACTTGGCAGTTGGACGTAAAGGTGGGAGCAGGTTCTTCATGATACCATAAACCTTCTGACCACAGACGGTGAGGAAAACTGCCCTGTGACGGACTGCATCAGCCTCCCCCTCCATTTTGTTGGCAACAAAATATTGGTCCAGGCAGTCAACAAAATCTGCCCAATTCTCGCCATCCACGAATTCGTGCAGAATTCCAATAGTACCCATTGTAAATAAGAAAGTTCTTAGTTTCCCTCGTTGCCAATGTAATAACACAAGAGTTCTGTTATTATAAGCTGCCTCGGGTCTCTTTTATTCCCACTTCTGATAAGTACAAGAGTTGACTTTCTGTATTACCTGCATGACATCCGACAGTGGCACCCTCTTTGTGTCAGGTGACCCCAGGCATAAATATATTACAGTGTTGGTGAGGCCACACCTGGATACTGTGTGCAGTTTTGGTTTCCATATTTACGAAAGGATATACTTGCTTTGGAGGCAGTTCAGAGAAGGTTCATTAGATTGATTCTGGAGATGAGGGGGTTGACCTATGTGGAAAGGTTGAGTAGGTTGGACCTCTACTCATTGGAATTCAGAAGAATGAGAGGTGATCTTATCGAAACGAATAAGATTATGAGGGGGCTTGACAAGATGGATGCAGAGAGAATGTTTCCACTGATGGGGGCGACTAGAACTAGGGTGCATAATCTTAGAATAAGGGGCCGTCCATTTAAAACTGAGATGAGGAGAAATTAATTTTCTCAGAGGGTTGTAAATCTGTGGAATTTGTTACCTCAGAGAACTGTGGAAGCTGGGATATTGAATAAGTTTAAGACAGAGATAGACAGTTTCTTAACCGATAAGGGAATAAAGGTTATGGGGAGCGCAGGGAAGTGGAGTAGAGTCCATGATCGGATCAGCCAAGATCGTATAAAATGGCGGAGCAGGCTTGAGGGGCCGTATGGCCTACTTCTGCTCCTATTTCTAATGTTCTTATGTTCTTATACCCAAAATGGGTGAGGCCATCACCCTACATGCTCTGAGATTCCACATGCGATGATGTCAAATCAATCGTCTCCTCTGCAGCACCATCATGCAGAAGGCTTGCACAGGTATGGCATTGTCAGTATTGCCCTCATGATTAAAATTGACCTTTGCAAGAAGCTCAAAACAGCCAGCAGGCAGGACAAGGTTCTTTGTTCTCTCTCCCCACAAGGTCTGTTTGGACTATACCCAGGTCTGAACAGGCGCAGTGACTGGGAACCCCCCTCCTCTCCCCCGCCAGGCTTCATTTGATGGGTAGTGTAGGTTTCTGATGCCTTCCATATGCCTTCTACAGCCCCCACCCGGGCTTCTTTTGAAGCCAAGCCCCAAGCCCATGTCCAGGCAAATATCAGACTCTGCCGGCTGACGCTTCGACCCTTGAGCCCTGTTTGCAGACATTCGGTGGTGGCATGTCAGTTTAAAAAAAATGAAAACTTAAAGAATTCCATTAAACTTCTATTTCCTGCATTTTAAGGTAAAAAAAATTAGGCTTTATTATGCATGTTTAAGAGTTCTTCACTCCCTCCAAAACTTTGCATGAAAACAATGGCGTCTTTCTGCGCCGATTTTTGATGTGCGCTGTTTTTCTTAAGTTACCAGAACTTTTTTCGGGAGTGGGCACATACGCCGACCTAGGAAAAATTTTAATTGGCCAAACTTACATAATTGAGTAAAACTGGCGCAAACATCAGGTTTCGCAAAACGTCACAGTCCCGGCCTGCAAGAGCATCAGCAGGCCGGGGCCATTAGAGGGAGCAACGTGTACCACTGCAGGGAGCAGCGCGTGCCGCTGCAGGAGGGTGACGGCTGACTGCAGTGCAGGCAGGTACAGCAGGAGTGGCGAGATCGGGGCAAAGAAGTGGCAAGAGTTCGTAGAGGGTTGTGATCGGGGCCCAGGAGAGGTGAGAGTTTGGGACCCAGAAGAAGCGAGGGCGCAGGGGCAGCCCGGGCCAGCCCACGCGGCGATGTGTGTGCGCACTAGGTCCGTGCAGCAGAGCTGGTCTCCAGTCGCCTTGGTTAATCCTTGCCATTGGACCAAGACCTAGATCTGTCAAGCCCGTGTGGTGGCTGGGGTGCAATGGCCACCACACGTTAAATAAATCCAAGCACAGGCATCTTCCACCCTTCAAGATGTAGTTCGGGATGTGGAATATTAGGTCCTTCATTGAAACACCTGTGAACTCATCCCTTTTCAGAGTGGAAGCAAGTCATCCTCGTTTCGAGGGACTGCCTATGATGATGACGCAAAAAAAAACTAACCTAAAAAAATTGTAACTAACTGAGTTACGCTGGCGCACATTGATTGGGGAAACTTGTATTTTTTTTAAACTTAGGCCAAAAAAAGCGCGTGCACCAAAAAACTGGTGCAAATCACTGAGGAAAACTGAGCTCTATATTTGTGAGACTTGCATGGTGATTACTATTTTTGACTTGACTAAGTGAACTTTTGATTTTTGAAAAACCTGCTGTTAGCTGCTGTTTCCCTTCAATTCAACACCCCTTTTGTGCACACTTCCCTCTTGTTCACACCTGTTCACCCCTTTGGCCAGCCAATGGCTATGTTGAGTTTGGAAGAGGTGTCTTATTTTTTATTAATTCTCTAGATGTGGGCATCGCTGACAAAAAAGTCATTTATTGCCCATCCCTCGTTGCCCTAAGAAAGTGGTTTGATACTACTGAGTGACCCGTTGGGCCACTTCAGAGGGCAGATAAAAGTCAACCGTTCTGGTGTGGGACTGGAGTCACCTATAGACCAAACCTGGTAAGGACGGCAAGTTTCCTTTCCTCAAGGATATTAGTGAACCAGTTGTTTTTTTTAAAAAGGCCTACCTAGATTTCCTTGCTGTCTTATGGTGACCAGAATTGTACACAGCACTCCAGGTTTATACAGGCTCATTATCACTACTTGGAATTTCTGTTTTATCTACACGGCTATACAACCAAAAATTTAATTAGCTTTCTTTTGTTGGTTACAGTGAGCTGTCCACCAAATGCCCAGATCCCTCTACTTGTTGTGTCTTGTACTGTAGGGATATTTATTTAATATTCTGACTGTTTACTTTCCTTCCTATTTTCATGTCCTTGCTCACATTAAATGTCTTTTGCCATTCATCAACTGACCCTTCCGAACTTATCCAGATCTCTTTGTATTTGGTTTGGGTTTGCTCCAACATTTGAATCCCTCCTCCCCATTTACTGTCACCTAAAATATTTTGACACCTTTGTTTCTTCCCCATGCTCCAAAATGTTTATATGCACAGTGCTGATCCTTGTGACAGCCCATATTGACCTCTTACCATGTTAATGCAAGTCCATTCAAAACCAGCCTTTGCTTTCTGTAATTTAGCTCATTTTCAATCCACCTCAGAAACTTGCCTCCTATTCCAGGCATTCTGGAATGTGTCTTTCAGATATCTTATCGAATGTGGCGACTTTAAAGGAAATAACAATCAGGAGAGATGTGCAACAGGCGGCCAATTTGTTGTCACTTGTTTTACACTATCGCACAAAGTCAAAATCTACCCACCCAGCATTTCACAGCCAACTTCGAGTGGCCAATTTACATAACATGTTCAACTTAGATGCAGCAAACCTTCCTCACATAGAATATATGGAAGATAGGCACAGCTATCTAGTGTACAGAGTTCCCGCCTCTGGGCCAGAAGGTGCAGGGTTCGAACCCCACTCCACACAGTCCCGGCGAGTGGAGTCGGAGCTCCGGCTTTGGATTCTGGGTTGACATCCAGCGGGATACTCACGTTCAGTGGGTGTGGGTGGTCCCCCTCATCATATGGGCTGTGGGAGCCCATAAAACCCTCCCACTATATAGGACTAACCTCCCTATCGGCTGGTTACAACCATGGAAGGAGTGTTAACACGGCCAGTCAGTCTATTAATCAGACTGCGAATCCTTCCACTACTTCACACTGATCCCCAAAGGGAACGGCGAGAAGATTTGAGAGGAAGAAGTGTACAGAGGCCTTTGCTAATCTCTGATAGTGATGCTGTCTGGTGAATGGATATAAAAAGTAAGTTTTAAAAGAATTGTGAGCCCCCGCTCCTGAACACCAAACAAAACATGAAAAAGCTATTTTACAAATGGGTACACGTTGGATAATCTTAGAATGGGTAAGCTAGAAAAGGCATAAAAGTTTAGAGCTATGCTGATATATTAACATGACAACTGAAGAAAGTTAAATGTCAGCTTCTTCCCACTGTTGCAGAATTTTTATAGATCGGAGCCAGAAAATCAAATGAACAAGAATTATACAGTTTGGGAGCAGTTAGTGGTAGACTAATAGATGTTTTACATATTTTTTCAGGCCAGTCAGCCAGCAAGATCTGCAGCACTACAATGTTTAATTTACCACAAAGGTAATCAGCATTGGTGTAATAGCCAGTCCACTGATTGTGCAACATACTTATCATCTGGTTGCCATTACTGAGTTTGAGCAACATTTATAGATGCCTGAAAGGGTAGATAGGGTATTGAGTTAGCATCGTATCTGAAGGACAGCATATCCAACAGCACTTTGTACTACACTGAATGTCAGCCAAGATTTTGTGCTCAAGTTCTTAAATGCACAATCTTCTGACTGAGTCAAGACTTAAAAAAAACATAAGGGGCATAACACAGAAAAAAAGGTTCAAATATATCTGTTTTGAAAAGAGTTGGAGAATTCAAATATCTGTTTATTTTAAGTAATATATTCAAGGTTTGTTTTTGTTTTCTTAGGCAATCATGAGCATATATTTAAATTGCTTATTTTTTAATTATGCTATTTTTGAAATTATCTTTCATAATTTACTCATATTTGTGGTAATTTGTTTCCTATTTTCTACCTGATTCGAAAATGGCCTCTGGCTCTACAAATGCTATCAACTTACTAGTTGTGGTCTTCCACAATCAATGACACTCTCAAATGTAAACAGCCCAACTGCCACACAGCGTGAGCAGTGGAGACTTGGCGTTTGGTAGATCTCATAATTTGCCAAACAAACAGCATCCTCGCTTCTCATTCTGTTAGATGTACTGAACCACTTCAATATATCAATATGCTTGTACTGTGACACATAGTACATTACAATATTATATTTCTGACCAAATCAGCATGTGCAGTGCATCATGACACCGTGACCTAGAGTTTCTGCCAGATTGCACTGATTCCAGCGCAATTCGCCCTATATCGGCCAAACCAGCACAAATGTTCGAGGAATTTCAAGCAAAAATTACATCCTGTGCAAATCCAGTTTTGTGCTAGTTTATAAAAGATTATTCTTGAAGCTGGCCCTGCCCACACAACTGCCAATGCCCCTCAGATTGAATTAATCACTGTGATGAGTTTCTGCTAATTGCGCCCATTTGCGGGCTTTCGAGGAGGCTCGTAAAATTTAATTTTTTGTTAGGCACAAGGGCTCTAATAGGCTTTTAAATATATATTTTTTACTTTTACTAAGAAACTGACTACTGTACACCAATGTAACTAGTAAATGTTTTTGTTGAACCTTTTAAAGTCATTTTCAGTTATTTTAAATCAGGTTACTCACAAGTGGACTAGACACTCTGATTAAAATGCTTATTTTTGTGTTAAACCCAGTTTCAGCTGTATTAATAAAACTGCACAGGGTTTCCACTCTTAAATATATCAAGTACTATTTTTTAATGCAAATTTTTAAAAATTACACTCTTAATCACTGCCCAAACGCACTAGTTATTCACAGATTTTAAGTTTGGTGATATGCAAATGAGTTTGAGCAAAAACTTGAGTTAAAACAATCACTTCTGATAACTAGTGCAATTTTGAGTGCAATTTGCACCCGAATTACTGATTGCGCCCAAAGTGGAAACTCTTAGCCAGTGTTCTGAGGCCTGTCCCCTTAACCAGTCTCTGACCAGTCTACACAGAGATCAAAAGAAAGTGGTAGTATAAATGCAGGAGAGTGGCAAACATGGACTATTGTACCAGTGCTCTTCCTATAACCAATTTCCTGGGCTAAAGGAAGAAATGCACTTCAACCTGCCAGCCAGAAGGGTGGACAGGGTATCCTCCAGAATTAAATCAATACTATTGCTTAAATTGTTCCTCTTCCTCTTCCAAATGCGCTAGCCAATATTTCATCTGGAAATATACCAAACCTTCCTTGCACAAACTGAACTCTGAATATAAATGTTAATCAATACTGGGATTTGGAATGGGGGAGGGGAGGATTGGTAGGGGTGGGTAGGCATGTGGGATTCTCCTCCTTGGAGCAGAGCTCCGATGGGGTGGGAGTTCCATCTGCCCCTCCAAAACCACCCCAGGCCTGACCCAGTTTTCCAGGTGGGATCTCATTGCCTATGCACTGTAGGATCCCAACAGGATTCCCATCCTCAAGAGGGACCCCATCAGTGTTAAAGCAGAGAATTCTGGAGGTGCTGCAACTGGGATCCCACTGCATCAGCAGACCAGAACAAAGATTAGCTTTTAGTTTAAAGATTGATCTGAAGGATGAAAACATTGTCCAAAAGATCGAATGGTTCATGTTACTGATATTATCACTATTTGAACTTTTGGACCATATTCGATAGCTAGTTTAACCACTCTAATTGTGCCTACATTATGTAGTCAGGTTGTGATCAGATGGATTTATATCCATTATGGGGTCACACTCATCCTCAAACTACTAAATAAGCAGGACTGACTTATGCACCACAAGACCTCATCTACTATCCCCTCTTTAGCTATCTGGGATTAAACAGACTCATCACAACTATGAGGTTACATAACCCTCTCCATTAGATTATTAAGGGCTAAATAAAATATATCATCTCAGAAATACTTAACTTTGTCAGAAGCTGTAACCACAGAGCCTGTTCAATACTCATTATTATGGAAAGGAAGTATATTGTGATTGTTGACATAATGACATGTATCTACAGAGTTGGCAGTTTATTTTCAACAAGGTACATAATCCAGCCAAAACCAAAAAAGACAGAATTGGGACAAATGACAATATTCACCAAATTAATCAATGTGGGTTGCTTTGGGGTTTGGGCTCTGCTTCAACACTTAGCTGTAAATTGTGTGATGTTTTTAAGGTCTGAATCTGTAGCCATCTCAGGAAGTTGATCAAGTAGTCTTACCAAATATAAACAAGCAAGAAACAGCATAATCTAATCTGTGGAAGTACGAATAGTTTGTATATTTCTCATCAGCAGGAACCGCAGCAACCAAATGTAAACAGGAAGCAGCTATAATTAGAAATCAATTAGTGTGTGCATCATTTAATCTGTGAATACCCTTAGCATGCCACGTTAGTGTTGCACGAATGAGGAAATATTTTCTTCAATAAAACTGACATTAATTTAAGAATTTTTGTGTAAAACTAATTTGCATCCTGCCCACATTGTCCCTTGATAGCTATAAACTGCTGAACCTGTTCTAAACAACAAGGCTAAATTTGAGATCAGTTAAACATTGGTGACTGAAATTAATGCGGTTTAAATAGATTAGCTCCACTCGGCTAATATCAGATATATTTAGTTTAACAATAATGATGTTACACCAAATTAACTAACTTGTACTAGAAGAGATACACAGATGTTACCATGGTTAACTCGAGGTTTGGAAGCAATTATTTGAAAGTACTGTGTTCAGTAAATGTACATGATGTTCCTGGCTTGTTTTATTTTTAAAAAGACATAGACCACGTAGAACAAATACAATATCTAATAGAAGGTTGTCCTGGAAGTAAGGAACTTTTCACATAAGCAATGTATTTAGAGAAAACACATCGGCAACTGGTGTATTTTTTGAGGGAAAAGATATTATCACAACAAAGCTGCAGGGTAGCAAGGAAATAAGGTAAAGAAATAAAAACAGAAAATACTGGAAATACTTAGCAGGTCAGACAGCATCTGTGGAGAGAGAAACAGAGATAACATTTCAGCTCAATGACCTTTCATCAGAACTGGAGGAAGTTGAGATTTAAGTTTATAAACAAGTACAAAGCCAGGGAAAGGGGGGAGTGGGGGAAGGGGAAGAACAAAGAAGAGGCTGGATTTTCAGGTCATTAGCGACCCGTTATTCGCCGGATTTTGACTCTCCGCAGCGAAAAATGGGACGGTGAGCTCTTTTGCATCCTGGCGCGATCCTCAGGTCGGGTTTTGCGTTGGCGCTTAGAAGTACCGCCGGGGAGAGCTGCACCGGGTGTACAACGGCTCTCCTTAACGACACCAGCAGAAGTTTTGATGCGCACCCGACCCGTACACCCCGAAATGCGCCCCGCGATGACCGCCAGGGAAAACGCAGCCCTGCTGGCGGCGGTGAGGTGGAGAAACTGCAAAAAAGGTCAATTCCAGTTTTTATTCTTTTTTTTTTTGCAGCGATTTGTGTTGTAAGGGTGTTGGCAATGTTTTTGTGATATTTCCCCCCCCCCCCTCCCAAGCCCTCTCTCGGAGCGCTCCCGGTCCCGCACTTTAGTTGGCGAGGTTCCCGTTTTTGCGCTGCAAAAGACATACAACGCCTCCATTTGCGCTGCGCCCCTGATGCAGGGCCCAAATAGTAAAAATGACTCCACACAGCGCAAACGTTAATCGACCTGTAAATTTCCCACCCCAAAAACGGCAAAGCCGAAAATCCAGCTCAAGGTGTCAAGGTGGAGGGCAGGTGATTAAATGCCAAAATTACATCAGCATCATCAATAATACAAAGACTGAGGCCGGAATTTTCATTACCTGGTCAGTCAGGTGCGATCGATCCCGTTCTTTTTCATCCCGCTCCTCAGAGCGATGTTCCCTTAATTAAAGCAGGCTTGCGTGTTTCCTGGCCCTATTAAATGGTGCGGGTCTGATGACATCATCAATGACTCATTTCCAGCCAGGATATTTAAAGGAGCATTGGCCACATTGCGTTTGAAGGTTCATCTAGGAGTGTGCAGACTGTACATTTCAGTATTTGGATCTTGCTTAGCCTTGAACACATCGCTGCACAGAGACAGAGGGCTGTGCCCAGATTCTTAGATGACTCCCTCCATATGCTTGTGGAGGGAGTCAGAGCATGCAGGGAGGTTCTCTTCTCTTCTGAAGGGTGCCAAGGAGACCAAAACAGCCTGGCTCTATATTGCAGAGGAGGTGAACAGCAGGGGTGTGGCGAGGAGGACCTGGGTACAATGCCGGAAGTGCTTCTATGATATGTGATCAGGAAAGGTGAGTGCAAAGCCACACTCAACTTCATCCTGCTTTGACTCTCACCACATCCCCATCATTCTGCCTGCCGAAGCCTACTCCAGCACATCCTTGCCCACACCAACATAACTTGCACATCCACCCAACCCTCTCTCTCCATCTACATACTCACATTCCCATCGACTAACCACCCCTCACACTCAACCTCATCCTAATGCAATCATACCAACTAACACCACACAAGGCGGCCATTTGGCATTGGCACCTCACTCAATCATAGTCACCCTCTAAAGGTGTAACCCACACATTCCTTGCAATCATGCCATCACTCTCGCTCAAACATCTCTTCTTTCCCTCCTTGCAGAAGAAAGCCCATAATAAGAAGGAGGGGGAGATAACCGGAGGTGGCCCTCCATCATTGACCATGTTAGCTCCAGCAGAGGAGGGTGCCCTGGAAGTCTCAGGAGTTGCAGAGCAGCTGGCAGTGGGAGATGGAGAGAGGGGGACATCCCAGCAACCTGGTGACAGAATTATTCTCATACAGCCACATGGCATACGGCAGTCGCTCATATGAGGACTTATATCAGCAGCCATTTCAACATGTGCATAATGGTATCGTTACCGATTCTTGATATGACATTTCTAATTCATCTCTTTACTCTCTCACAGGTCGATCACAAGCCTCTCCCTCACTGTCCAGGCAGAAGAGGAAGCTCCTCAGAAGAGCCTCCAGCCTCTGAGGATGCACCATCACCAGACATGAGCACACCCAGTGCCACGCGAGATAGAGTAGTGTTGTCACTTGGTGTGTCACACATCACAAGTCAGCAAGAGGAGATGGTGGAGACAGGGACAGCAGTGGAGACACCTCGCCAGAGGGCGCAGGATGCTCCCAGCTCTGCTCAGCTGCATGCAGACACAGAGCCTCGGGGGCCATTGAGAAGGAGGGTGATCCTGGATGTGTAGGAAGAAGTGCAGGAGGCTTTAACAGGTTTTGCGATTGTGATGTCTGGAAATGTTCAGAGAATGGAGACGGCTTTGTGAGTTGGAATGAATGGTGAGACATAACATTACCTCCAGCAATGGTGGTCAGTGTGAACAAAATGGCTTGGTTATTGTAGGGATGTTTTATGGTGTTGTTGGGGCAGGGGTGGAACCTGGAACAGCACATGTCAGCCATATAGGTGTAATGCAGGAAGTTAAGTAAATCTGGCAACGATGAGGCCAGATTTGGCCTCCTAGGCAGCAATGTGCTCAGGTGCTGGTGGTACTTGGACCACAGGTTCCTCCTGTTCCTCCTCATCTTCCAGCTGATGCTCCTTCTCCTGCTCCTCCTCCTCTGAAGAGGCTATGTGCTCTGCACCTTGCAGCGCTAATCCTCGCTGCTGCGCGATGTTGTGCAGAAGACGGCGACAATTCTGGAGACCCTGGCTGCTGCATACTAAAGGGCTCCTCCAGATCTGTCAAGGCATCTGAAGCGCATTTTCAGCATACCTGTTATCTGCTCTATGGCACATCTGGTGGAAATGTGGCTTTCATTATATTTCTCCTCAGCCTCCTCAAGGGTGCCATGAGCCACGTCTTCAGTGGATAGTCTTTGTCTCCAAGCAGCCAGCCAAAAATTCTGTTTGGAGGTGCGAAGAGTTGAAGGAGGGTGGACTTGCACATGATGAAAGAGTCATAGCAGCTGCCAGGGAATTTGCCGCATGCATGCATGATGATCTTCCTATGGTTGCAGACGAGCTGCACATTGATGGAGTTGAAGCCCTTGCAGTTGTCCTGAGTGATGATGGGGAGCCCTGATGGCCACATGTGTGCAGTTGATGATGCTCTGCACCTGTGGGAAGCCAGCCAGAGTTGCAAAGCCCAGCGTCCGCTCAGTCACACTGGCTTCATCAGTGGATAAATTTATATAATTGGCTGATTTGTCAAACAGGTCATTGCTGACCTGTGTGATGCATCTGTGGGTGGCCGACTGCGAGATGCTGCAAATGTCTGCTGCAGATCCCTGGGAGGAGCCTGAGGTAAAGAAGTTGATGGTAGTGGTAGCTTTGACAGCCACTGGTATGGCGTGGCCACCCGCTCCTCTGGGGTGCAGGTCTTGCTCGAGCAATTTGCAAATGTCAGCGATAACCTGGCATGATAGCCTGAGCCTCATTTGGCACTTCTGCTCAGTCATGTTGAGAAAGCTCATCATCATACCCTGTGTTGGGGGTATCACCTCCAGCGTGGTGCAGCCCTGCGCTGAATCTCTTTGTCCTGTGGCGCATCAGATCATTGAGGAGAAAGTTGGTGGTGTTGTTGTTGGTGCTGCTGGTGTGCCTGGTGCTGCTAGTGTTGGGGCTCATCGTCGTCCGATTCTGACGACCAAGGTGAGTCAGTATAAATGGCACCCATGCTGGTGTAACAGATGGCAGGTCAAGTAGAGATCAGAGAAGCAATTTGCTAATGGTGTGATAGGTAACAGCACTGAGGTGAGAGTTGTTTCCGAATTTGCAGAAAAGACTTGCAAACTCCAGACACCTAAATCTGTGCTGAAAATGCACTCAGCAATAGATTTCCCTTAGGAAGTAAGCTGGTGTCAGGTAGCAGTATATATTGTGCTTTTCATGCTCTGCAGGAATAACCTTGATCAATAGCCACTGAACTTGTGCCTCAGGTTGACAGGTGTGGTTCCCGAGCTGCGTGATTTCCATGGTCATGCATTGAAATTTAAAAGATCTGGTTAAAAACATGGTTAAGGGTTTGATAACAAGGTAATAATGATCTAAATTACTTCAACCGCCTCTGCTGTTCAGGTCCGTGCCACACTGGCAAATGCGGCTGAGTTAAGAGCGTGAGGAGGCGGGATTATGGCGGGTTCCCGACCCGCTCCAATTTATTTCCACTTTTACTCCTGACCCACCTCCAAACCCACATGTACGACAGCAGGAAAATTCTGGTCTAAGGATTAACTCCAACACACATTGATATCTAATACAAAATGAGGGAGCTATGTTGTGGGGGAGGCTGAGACCATTCAAAATGGAGTTGACAGTCTTTGCTTTTCTTTTGTTTCTCCCTTTACTTGGTTATTTTGGGAGGGTGAGTAGCGGGGGGTGTAGTTCGGATTTTGTAGACCGTTTGTATCATTGGTGATGCGGATATAATTAATGTTGGATTGGATACCAGTCTATGCTTCTAGTACCAAATGGTTCTTTTTGTCGCATATAGCTCAATCTTTAAAATATAAATAACATTTTATTGAGCACAGAAGTTTAATTTTTTTGTTTGTATTGAGAAAAAGAGCATGGCAAAGGATAAAATAGAGACAGAGAAAAGGAAATATGTATTTTTTAAAGAGGGGAATATGTCCTTTGGTTCTATACATTTCTCTAATTTCAATTGCAGAAATATTAAAACATTAGTCTCCACGAAAGAAAAGAGGTTCATATTTTTAAGCTCAAATAGGCTTTCAGTGCTGAAGCCCACAAAAGCAGCATTGCCGTAGGAACAACTTACATCTATTCTCTGGATTCCTTTCAGTGGATAAATATATTAGTGTTTGCATATGGGAACTACACTGCTGATCAAGGTCAACCTGAGTTACAATAAAATGTCTAAATTCTGTTATTTTAGGATTAGCCTCAAACCTCTAGGTGTTTTCTATTAATCTTAACATTTTTATAGGTTTTAGTTCAGATAGTTTTCATTCCATGCCATTTTTATTTTCATTAGTGAGGCCTGAAGGGATAGTATTATGTTGGTCTTGTCTGTACGTCTGTGTACCAGTGTGCCAGTAATAATGTGGTTGGCTATGGATTGAAGGTTGCTGACACCCATGGAACTGTACCCAGCCTGAGTCATCACGCTCAAGGAGAAAGGGATACAATTAAAAACGAAACACTCTGCCAAGCTCTCGTTGATGCCTATCAAGAGATAGATTGAATGTTGGGCTAAGTGAGTGTTTAGAATTTGATGGTGCGCACACCCATTGTTTCAGCACCATGCTTGACCAATTAACTTTTTCTAAGACAGTGGCTCATTACTGTAAGCTTATGCCAGCTCTCTCAGCCAGTAGGATCGTTAGGTATCAACAATCAGTCTATTAATGATGGATAATAACTGTTAATGACAAACTATTTTTTTACACCAGTGAATGGAAATCTGTTTTTGATGCAGATTTTCAGCTGCATCATCAAGTTGACAGAAAATAATATTAAAAAAGCTAATCTGGAGCTGGTCATACATACACTGTTGCATTCCTGATATAATCACAATGAATTATTATTGCCCTGCTGAAATCTATTTTAATACATAGTAGAAGTCAGTCCAGCATTACCACCCACTTTGAGTTCGCCCACCCATATTTGGTTGGACGTGGTCAATGGCTGCCATTAATTTCAGCAGGAAATCCTGCCAGTGGCAGTAATTGGTGGACAGATGACTTCTCATTCCTGCCTATCCCAGATCAATCCAAAATAGGGTAGTAAGGAAGCTAGGGGCGGTTATTTCTGATGATAAGCTGAAGTGGATTCTTTTTTGAAAAAAAATGATCAATATTAAATCTATAAACTGTTTTTGTCTTGCACAATGATGTGTTGAATTCACACTGAATAATTAGACTCAAAAGTTACTGTACATTTTGTAAAACTAGCATCTTGAACCTGTACAATATTAAATTTTCCCAAGGGTAAAGAACATTTCCGTGAGAAGTTACTGTTGACAATATTAGCAGACAAACGCTTCACATGTTCAGGTGGCATTCCTCTGTCCACTATTTTAATGGAGGTGTTAGCCTGCATATTTTAAACGTAAATGGTTTTACTCTTGGTTTATGCTTACAAACTCTAGAGGGCAGCAAAACCTCAGCAGCCAGCAGTTCCTGTGGCAATGTGGGGGATTGTCAGACATCAAGATCTGAGGAACTGCAGTGTGGTCTAGTTTTTATTGCCTTTCTTAGATGTTTAAAAGTATATATATGTTTATTTGTTTTTGATAAAAAATACAAATCAGCAGAATTATTTTGTAAAATAAAACAAATATGTGAACCACATAAATAATTAAGTATTCTGCTTAAATAGAATTACAATTTTATGGCTTTCAAAACTGTCCACAATAAAGAAGGAAGTTGAGATGCTGGGACTATTTCCATCAGAGCACAGAAGACTAAGAGGAGATTTAATAGAAATGTTTAAAATTTTGAAGAGCTTTGATCGAGTGAATGGAGAAAGACGATTTCCTCTAATTTGGGGCGGTGATTTAAAATAATCAGCTTAGAAGAAATTTCTATACACAGACAGTTGCAGGAGATTTAGACAAATGTTTGAAGCAGTGGAAGACACAAGGCTATTGGGAGAGAGCAAGGCAATGGGATTAGTTTTGGATTGCTCGAGCAAAGAGCCACGATAGACGCAATGGGAGGGAATTCCTTCTGTGCTATAAACTTCTATGGAATTCCCAATATGCACTGATCTGCAAAAGGACATAGACAGGCTAACTAAGTGAGGGCAAAAATTTGGCAGATGGAATATAATGTTGGAAAGTGTGAGGTCATGCACTTTGGCAGAAAAAAATCAAAGAGCAAGTTATTATTTAAATTGAGAAAGATTGCAAAGTGCTACAGTACAGTGGGACCTGGGGGTACTTGTGCATGAAACACAAAAGGTTAGTATGCAGGTACAGCAAGTGATCAGGAAGGCCAATGGAATCTTGGCCTTTAATGCAAAGGGGATGGAGTATAAAAGCAGGGAAGTCTTGCTACAGTTGTACAGGGTATTGGTGAGGCCACACCTGGACTACTGCGTGCAGTTTTGGTTTCCATATTTACGAAAGGAGGCAGAACAAACATCACTAAACTAATGTGTACAGTCTAAAATTATTTGGTCAAATTTATTTAGAGGCAAAATTGTAATGTCTGTAAGCTTATAATGTTTGTAGCGCCACACTGTGGATGTGGACGTATTGTGTACTGCAATTGCAGAGTAAAATCATTAAACAGAAGTAGGCACCTTCCGGAGACTTCCGAGAGAGCTGCCTCCATGTTAGGAAGCTGTGTGTGCTGTGCTCTGTGAATATATCACAGTTGGCGACTGAGATGGGATTTTTCGGATAATTTAAAGCTTAATTTTTGTTGGTGAAGGATTCAGCCAGCCGACAGAGAGACTTTGGAAGTTTCTGTCTTTGGAAAAAAGCTACAAAAATCCGAGGTAAAATACAGCACACGGTGTGAACAGCTAGAGGTTAAAATGGCAGGTTTATTGGGACATTTGGGTGAATATAGACATGACTGGGAACGTTTTAAAGCATATGTGGATTGGCTAGAAATGTATTTCACTGTAAATAACATAATCGAAGTTCCAGACAATGCAGTCCAGAACCAGGCTGTGTTGGAATGTAAGAGAGCGATCTTCTTATCGGAGGCAGATCCGACATTATACGAAACCCTTGTAAATCTGCTTGTGCCTGACGAGCTAAAGGACACAATGCTTAAAGAGATTTTAATGAAGTTAGAGCAGCACTATAACCCCAAACCGTTAGAAATTGCTGAAAGCTATCGTTTTGGGATTCGGAATCAAAAGGCTGATGAAAGTATCGGTGATTACATCATAGCATTAAAAAAGCTATCGATGCACTGTAATTTTGGAAACTTTCAAAACCGAGCATTACGGAATCGTTTTGTTTGTGGGGTGAAAAATGATGCGATCAGAAGGAAGTTATTGATGATGGATGACTTGACTTTTGAGATTGCTTGTCAGACAGCGAGGTCGATGAGCATGGCCGAACAATATTCCCGAGAATTAAATAATAATTACAGTCAACAGTCAACCGAGGTAAATCACCTGTGGGTTCAAAGTAAAAGACGGTGGGGGCCCACAGGCTCAGAAACTGAAAATTCTAAAAGAGCAATGAAGTTATGCTATAGGTGCCTGGAACAACACATTGCTCAAAGTTGTCCATACGTGAAGGCAGAGTGTTTCTTCTGCAGAAAGACTGGGCATCTGGCGAAGGCATGCCAACTGAAGGGTTAACCAGCTTTTAAAGCTATGAGTCCAGCGTTCAAAGCTATGAGTAGAAATCCCAAGAGACTACATAGCATGGAAGAACAACAACAGGACGAGGAGATGTTAGAGTTACAAATCATCAGGAGCACGATTCGGGAAGCATTAAAATCCACATAGATGTTGCGGGATTCAAGACACCAATGGAAATAGACACGGGTGCATCCTTGTGTGTAGTACCGGAGTCACTGTACCGCAACAAATTGCGTGATTTCCAACTGGAGAAATGCCAGATAGAGCTGCGAGGCTACTCGGGAGAGAAAATTCCTGTAGTAGGCCATATCACCGTACCAGTGAAATATAAAGATCAATTTCAGAACTTGCCTCGAATAGTAGTGAAAGGAGACAAGCCTGCCTTACCAGGAAGAAACTGGAGCTCACTGAAACTGGATTGGAGTAAGATTTTCCATGTGGAAGCGAGATTTTCATCAACAGATGAGGTTATCAAGAAGTATCCGAAAGTGTTCAGTGAAACGGGCAGTCCGATCCAAGGCTTCAAGGCGAGTGTCAGGGTACAGAAGGACGCAAGATCGGTTTACTACAAGCCACGTTCCCTACCATATGCACTCAAGGAGAAAGTTGAGCAAGAACTGAAAAAACTAGAGACTGAGAACATTATTTGTAAGATAGATCGATGTAATTGGGCTACACCCATTGTTGTTGTACCTAAGTCCGATGGTAAGGTAAGATTGTGTGGTGATTATAAAGTAACCGTAAACCAGGTTATAGAGGGTAATATCCCCAATACATTGCCGAATATAGAAGATTTGTTCACAATACTGACAGGTGGTCAGATCTTCTCAAAACTGGATCTTACGAATGCCTACTTACAGCTTGAACTAGATGAGGAGTCCAAGTCATGTTTGACTATAAATACTCATCTAGGCCTATATCAATTTAATCGGCTACCGTTTGGAGTGTCTTCCACCCCTGCCATAGTCCAAGAGATGATGAATCAGATTTTACAAGGTATTGAAGGGGTAGTATGTTATTTGGATGACATACTAATTTCAGCACCAAATATGCAAATTCATAATAACATTTTGAATTAAGTCCTCAAACAGCTAGAGAAGCATAGAGTATGAGCGTCTGCCCGTAAGTGTGAAATTAAACCAGAAGGTGAGAGTGAAGAACCATCACCATAAATGGTTAAAGTGGCTACCAGGAAGAGTGGTGAAGATATGTGGTCCTCGCACATGTTTGGTAAAGATGTTTGATAATGGACAGGTTAGGTTTGTTCATATTGATCATATTTTACCTACAGACATGGAAGGAGTTGAAGGTGGGAATGATTCAATTATTTCTGACTCATCAGATAGGTTTGCTACACCAGTAGCAAATCCTAAATCCAATGTACTGGAAACAAATCCAAGAGAGAATCAGAATGAAAGTCTGAGTCCGAGTCAGGAAAACAAAGAGCCTGAAGTTAGAGTGAATTCAAATGAAAATCAAGGCAATTCCGTGGAGGAAAACGTTCCTCAGGATGAGCCTCAAATGAATTTAGATTCGACACCATGTTTGGAAGGTTCTGTTCGAGAGCGAAGGTATCCTCTTCGAAACAGAAAATGTGTTAAAGTTAAATTTGTAAATATGGAAAAAAATAAGTTTATATCCTGTGTTGTGTAAAACATTAAGATTGTGTTTGATGTTTGTTATGATGGCTTCTTCATTAAGTAGGGAGAAGTGTAATGTCTGTAAGCTTGTAATGTTTGCAGCTCCACACGCTGGATGTGGACGTATTGTGTACTGCAATTGCAGAGTTAATCATTAAACAGAACCAGGCACCTTCCGGAGACTTCCAAGAGAACTGCCTCCATGTTAGCAGCTGTGTGTGCTGTGCTCTGTGAATATATCACAAAAATAATGCGTAGAAGCAAAAAGACACAGCAAGATACTAAACAGCACAACACTAGAATTTCTGCAAACCTTCCAGTACACTCCCACAGAAGGTCTGGGATTTAGATCAGGACCTATATACACCGGGTCCCAGCTTTCACTGGCAGTTTCCACAGGGCCTTGTTTGGGATGCAACATTTTTCCACCCCAAATAAGGTCAACCCCAGCAGATGAAGCATGGCTGGCGGTGGGGAATCCAAGGGCATGGGTTTCCTTGGTCTTAGCTTGGGATCCATCAGGAAACTGATAGGCTTGGTGCAAAGAGGGTTACTGGCCTGTTAGCCAGTGGAAGTAGAGTCAGCTTGGAGTAGGCTGATCATACATCCCCGTTTTCCGGGGACAGTCCTCGGATTAAGTACTGTATCCCTGGGCAAACAATGTCCCCGGAAGAGTCCCCAGTTCAGAAAACTGATCCCCGAATAGAGTCTTTGGGGGAGAAATTGAGAACACCCATGTGTGTCTGGGGACACTAATGGATCGCAAATGACTTTATGACCAAGCACGACGCTGCTAACGACTCCCGTTAAATTTGGCGGGAGTTTAGCAGTGGTGCTATGGCATTGCGGCCCAATCTCCTGTGCCCAGAGATCGTGACGCCATCGCCATGCGCATTGCCCCAATAGCGCCCGGACCCTAAATTGGGTATCGCCCCCTGAAGTTGTGCCGGGCAAGAAACGGCAATAACTTCAGGGGAAGGGTACCGGGTGGCTGGCTGCTAGCGGAGTGAAATTTAAAGGGGAGGTGACTGGCTGCTGCTGATAGAAATCTCCCGTATTCCTTTCTGCTCTGGTGCCACTTTAGTCGCCGGGTCACTGCCACGATTGCTCATCACGATACTCTGCTTGAGTGCCAGGCTGATCGTGTGGCACCCCCGCTCCCCGGTGGTCCAGGTAGGTGGGTTCCATCTTTGCAGAGTCTGCAGCTTGGGCCCTTCCCTTTAATTCAGGGAAGAGCCCCTCATACACTGGCACGTGTAGCGCTGCTGAGCCGTGCGCCCCTCTCCCACCCCACAAAGGAAGTGGAGCGCTTGATTTAGCGTTCCTCTTCCTTTCAGCGGTGGTATCCCCAATTTGGCGAGGCCTCTGCGCCTGATGCAAAGTCTCGCGCTGAGTACTGAGTCGCTAAGCCTTTATTTTTAAAATGTGAATCTTCCCGGGGGGAGATTCGCGGCCTGCTCCTCCCCGGTTTGAGCTCAGGAACGGATTCCGGGATCCGGTTGAACAGAGGCTACAATGGCAGCCTTGTCTTCCCACAATGCAGCACGTTGGTGAAAAAGCTCCATCGATGACTCGGGCCACTTTGCAATCTGGGGATTGAGTCACCTGGCACCATATTTCAGTCAATAGTGACTGGCCAGAGGGTGGAACCTTTAAAATGCGCGGGAGAAGCCGAGGGCACAATGAGAGCTGGTGGGTGAGTGGATTTACTTTACCTCAGATTAGTACGATACATCGTGCTTTTTTTACGGAATAAGGCAAGCTCTAAATTCTCCCACTGGGAAGAGGTTTCTAAAATCTTCTGAGAAAAAAGGTGTTTCACACTTTATACAGAGAATCTTAGTCTGTTTGGAACAGATTTAAAATTGAGAAATTAAAAGTTAAGGTATTCAAAAATACCTTAAGAGAGTTCTGGAGGCAGTTCAGAGGAGGTTCACTCGGTTGATTCCTGAGATGAAGTGGTTGACTTTTGAAGAAAGGTTGGTAGATTGGGCCTATACTCATTGGAGTTTAGAAGAATGAGATGTGATCTTATTGAAATATAAGATACTGAGGGGGGCTCGACAAGGTAGATGCAGAGAGGATGTTTCCACTCATGGCGGAATCTAGAACTAGGGAGCATAGTTTAAGAATAAGGGGTCGCCCATTTAGAACTGAGATGAAGAGGGATTTCTTCACTCAGAGGGTCGTAAATCTGTGGAATTTTCTGCCCAGAAAGCTGTGGAGGCTGAGTCATTGAATATATTTAAGGTGGAGATAGACAGATTTTTTTATGATAAGTGAGTGATGGATTATGGGAAGTGGGCAAGAAAGCGGAGCTGAGCCCAAGATTAGATCAGCCATGATCTTATTAAATGGCGGAGCATGCTCGAGGGGCCAGGTGGCCTACTCCTGCTCCTATTTCTTATGTTCTTAAGATGAGCATACATTGTTTCCAGAACACACACAAGATTCAAGATCCAGTGTAAAGTGAAAATGACATAGGAACAATCAATTTGTCCAACCAATATGAAAATTAAAATCACCCATGATTATTGCCATACCTTTCTTATAAGCCTCCATTATCTCTTGCTTTATACTCCATCCAACTGTGCAACTACTATTAGAGGGCCTATAGACTACGACCACCAGTGACCTTTTTCCCTTTATTGTTTCTTACCTCCTCCCAAGCTGATTCTACATCTTGATCTTCTGAGCCAGTATCATTTTTCACAACTGCACTGATCTCATCCTTTATTAACAGAGCTAACACATCTCCTTTTCCATTCTGTCTATCCTTCCGAATTGTCAAGTACCCCATAATATTCAGTTCCAAGACTTGGTCAACTTACAACCACGTCTCTGTAATGCCTATCAAATCATATCCATTTATATCTATTTGTGCCGTCAACTCATCTGCCGTTGTCTCTATGCGTATTCTACTGGCAGAAGCAACAAAGTCTTCATGCCCGTTTTCTTGAAATGCATTCCTGGGTACTTTACTGTGCTCTCAACCTGTGTGTCCCTGGATTTGGTTTAGATAATATGGTCACCCTAGCTTGGAGGTCCTTGTTGATGCGGCCTGAACGGCGTATGATTTTGGAGATTTTTTTTTGCATTATAAGAGGCCAGTGGGGGTCTTACCATTGGTCTCTTCTGGACTGCTGGCACGAGGGGTGGCTAGCAGCTGTCACATGTCATATTTCTTATCTCATTCTTCTTGTGGGCACCCAAGATGCACTTGTAGTGGTGCAGGCATCTGCCATATTTATTTAAATCAAGAAACATCTCTCTAACCCTAAATACACTGACATGATCTGGAGCAGCGGTGTCCTTTTTCGGCAGTTCTTGGCATTTAGTATCAAAGTGTTGGCCATATGCATTTTTAGCCCCAAAATACCTAGAAACAAACGACAAAGGGATTAATTTTTTTTTCTGATGGGCTGTCATGTATGTACATGCTGTTTGTAGCCACCAGATGGTGTCATTGTTGGAGGCCACTGAGCAGCATGCACATGGTGCTGCTCTGGTATAAAAGGTCAGGCATTTTGTGAGTCAGGCACTTTGGGCCGTAATAAAGCAGAGCCAAGGTTGTACCTTGTTCAGTTAAACAGTACTCAGTTTGTACCTTTATTGCATACATAACATTTGGCAACGAGAATACAAGAACCTTTATTTGTAAAATGAGCACGATTGGATTTTGAGAGTGATTCGTGGAGGGAGAAGATTGGGCAGACTTTGTGAGCCGTTTGAATCAAGATGCTTAGTTGATCAATGATGACAAGGAACACTTGAGATACAGGTTTTATACACACATTCGATCGGAGGGCCAGAGCGCGGCAGAATTTGTTGCCGACCTGAGACGTCTAGCGGGATTGTGCAAGTTCAAGACGGTGTTGGCAGACATGCTGCGGGACTTCTTTGTTATCGATATCAACCATGAGGTGATCCTGCGCAAACTTCTGGTGGTGGAGGAGTTGAATTTAAAAAGGGCCATTCAGATTGCTCAATCATGTATGACGATGGACAGTAGTTTAAAGCAAATAATGGTGAAGGACCGAACCTCGGCAAGTGCGGTAAATGCGATTGATTCGGCGTTCAGCAGGGCGGGACATGGCAGGGCCTATCCGGCTGCATTCACGAATGATTCGCCATTTGGCAGAGCAGCACATGGCAGGGCCTATCCGGCTGCGTTCGCGAAACCTGTGGCTGCCCAAAATCCGCCAAAGGGAATGTATCCGACTTCTCCATGTTGGCGTTGTGGGGGAAATCATCGGCACTAGCAATGCTGATTTAAGCAAAGGCTTGTAAAGGCTGTCTGAGAGTGGGGCAGCTCCTGTGCAAGTGCCCGCAGATGAGCAAGTGAGCTGCGACACACCACGTGAAGGATGAGAGTCAGACTGCGCGGATCCGGATACGCAATCTGAGATGCCAGAGGAGGAAGTGTATGGACTGTACTATTTCATAACCAAGAGTAAACCAATTTTTATTCATGTAAAGTTTAATAGGATACCGATATTGATGGACCTGGACATAGGGGCGAGTCAATCGATCATGAACAAGAGGCATTTAATAAGCTGTGGGATACTAAGACTGTGAGGCCCAGGCTGAGCCCTGCTGATGCCAAGCTGCGCATGTACACCAAAGCACTGATAAAGGTGATTGGCAGTGCACAAATTAAATTGTCATATAATGGTGCGGTGCATGAGTTACCACTGTGGATTGTTCCTGGCAATGGTCCAACGGTGCACGGCAGGAGCTGGTTGGAGAAAATCAGATGCGATGGGAATGACAAAGGCATTGGCGTCGGAGGAAGATACATGTGCCCAAGTATTGAGCAAGTTCCCCTTGCCGTTTAAACCGATTTTCGACAACTTCACAGGAGCCAAGGTGCAGATCCACGTGGACTCAGATGCAAGATCCATCCATCATAAAGCTCGGGCAGTGCGTATATGGTGAGCGAGAAGATCGAAATTGAACTGGACAGACTCCAGCGTGAAGGGATCATATCACCGGTCGAATTTAATGAATGGGCCAGCCCCATTGTTCCTGTGCTGAAAAGTGATTGCACAGTCAGAATCTGTGGAGACTACAAGGCTACGATCAACAGGTTTCGAAACAAGATCAGTACCCGTTACCGAAGGCTGATGACTTGTTTGCGACGCTAGCCGGAGGGAAGTCGTTCATAAAACTGGACTTGACATTGGCCTATATGACGCAGGAGTTGGTCGAGATGTCGAAGAGACTTACGTGCATTAATATGCACAAAGGACTGTTTATTTACCACAGGTGCCCGCTTGGAATTCGCTCAGCTGCAGCAATATTCCAGAGGAATATGAAAAGTCTACTGAAGTCCGTTCCCAGAACCACCGTATTCCAAGATGACATCCTGATCACCGGTCGTGACTCCAAGGAACATCTGAACAACCTGGAAGAGGTTCTACTACGTTTGGACAGAGTGGGACTCAGACTTAAACGCTCGCGGTGCGTCTTCATGGCACCGGAGGTTGAATTCCTCGGAAGGAAAATCGCCGCTGATGGCATCAGACCTACTGACGTGAAAACCAAAGCCATCAAGAATGCACCCAAGCCGCAGAACGTGATGGAGTTGCATTCGTTCCTGGGTGTACTCAACTACTTTGGTAAATTCTTACCTAAATTGAGCACCTTACTTGAACCACTGCACATACTATTGAGAAAAGGTATCAACTGGGTGTGGGGCGCATTGCAAGACAGAGCTTTCGAGAAAGCCACCAATCTGCTTTGCTCGAACAAGCTGCTGGTACATTATGACCCATGTAAACATTTAGTTTCGGCCTATGATGCATTGTCATATGGAATTGGTTGCGTGTTACAACAAGTCAATGAGTCGGGAAAACTTCAACCTGTCGCGTATGCATCCAAAAGTTTGTCCAAAGCAGAAAGAGCCTACAGTATGGTACAAAAAGAAGCTTTAGCGTGTGTGTACAGTGTTAAAAAGATGCATCAATACCTGTTCGGTCTGTGGTTCAAATTAGAGACCGATCATAAGCTGCTCATTTCGTTGTTTTCCGAGAGCAAAGGTATCAATACCAGCGCTTCAACCCACATCCAAAGGTGGGCGCTGACATTATCTGCCTATGATTATGTCATTCGCCACAGACCTGATACAGAGCACTGTGCTGATGCTTTGAGCCGGTTGCCGTTGCCCACACCGGAGGTGGAAACGCCACAACCGGCAGATTTAATGTTAATCGTGGATGCCTTTGAGAGTGAACGTTGCTGGTTAAAGAGGAGATTAACGCAATAGTAAGGAAGGACATTAGCATGGATGAGGTGGAATCTGTATGGGCAGAGCTGCGGAACACCAAAGGGCAGAAAACGCTAGTGGGTGTTGTGTACAGACCACCAAACAGTCATAGTGAGGTTGGGGATGGCATCAAACAGGAAATTAGGGATGCGTGCAATAAAGGTACAGCAGTTATCATGGGTGACATTAATCTACTTATAGGTTGGGATAAACAAACTGGTAGTAATACGGTGGAGGAGGATATCCTGGAGAATATAAGGGATGGTTTTCTAGGCCAATATGTCGAGGAACCAACTAGAAAGCTGGCCATCCTAGACTAGGTGTTGTGTAATGAGAGAGGATTAATTAGCAATCTTGTCGTGCGTGACCCCTTGAAGAGCGACCATAATATGGTAGAATTCTTCATGAAGGTGGAGAGTGACACTGTTAATTCAGGGACTAGAGTCCTAAACTTAAAGAAAGGTAACTTCGACAGTATGAGACGTGAATTGGCTAGGATAGACTGGCGAATGATACTTAAAGGGTTGACGGTGGATAGGCAATGGCAGACATTTAAAGATCACATGGATGAACTTCAACAATTGTACATCCCTGTCTGGAGTAAAAATAAAACGGGGAAGGTGGCTCAACCGTGGCGTGCAAGGAAAATTAGCGATAATGTTAAATCCAAGGAAGATGCTTATAAAGTGGCCAAAAAAAGCAGCAAACCTGAGGACTGGGAGAAATTTCGAATTCAGCAGAGGAGGACAAAGGGTTTAATTAGGAGGGGGAAAATAGAGTATGAGAGTAAGCTTGCAGGGAACATAAAAACTGACTACAAAAGCTTCTATAGATAGATGAAGAGAAAACTATTAGCGAAGACAAATGTAGGTCCCTTGCAGTCAGAATCAGGTGAATTTATAGTGGGGAACAAAGAAATGGCAGACCAATTGACAAATACTTTGGTTCTGTCTTCACTAAGGAAGACACAGATAACCTTCTTGAAATACGAAGAAACCAAGGGTCTAGCGAGAAGGAGGAACTAAAGGAAATCTTTATTAGTCAGCAAATTGTTTTAGTAAAATTGATGGAATTGTAGGCCAATAAATCCCCAGAGCCTGATAGTCTGCATCCCAGAGTACTTAAGGAAGTGGCCCTAGAAATAGTGGATACAAAGGTGATCATTTTCTAATATTCTATAGATTCTGGATTAGTTCCTAGTAGCTAATGTAACCCCACTTTTTAAAAAAGGAGGGAGAGAGAAAACAGGTAATTATGGACCGGTCAGCCTGACATTGGTGGTGAGGAAAATGTTGGAATCAGTTATTAAAGATGTAATAGCAGCGCATTTGGAAAGTAGTAACAGGATCGGTCTAAGTCAGCAAGGATTTATGAAAGGGAAATCATGCTTGACAAATCTTCTAGAATTGTTTGAGGATGTAACTTGTAGAGTGGACAAGGGAGAACCAGTGGATGTGGTGTATTTGGACTTTCAAAAGGCTTTTGACAAGGTCCCACACAAGAGATTAGTGTGAAAAATTAAAGCACATGGCATTGGGGGTAATGTATTGACATGGATAGAGAACTGGTTGGTAGACAGGAAGCAAAGAGTAGGAATAAACGGGTCTTTTTTAGAATGGCAGACAGTGACTAGTGGGTTACTGCAAGGTTCAGTGCTGAGACCCCAGCTATTTACAATATACATTAATGATTTAGACAAAGGAATTGAATGTAATATCTCCGAGTTTGCAGATGACACTAAGCTGCATGGCAGTGTGAGCTGTGAGGAGGATGCTAAGAGGCTGCAGGGTGACTTGGACAGGCTAGGTGAGTGGGCAAATACATGGCAGATGTGTATAATGAAGATAAATGTGAGGTTATCCACTTTGATGGTAAAAAAAAGGCGGCAGATTATTATCTGAATGGTGACAGATTAATAAAAGTGGAAGTGCAATGAGACCTGGGTGTCATGGTACATCAGTCATTGAAAGTTCACATGCAGGTACAGCAGACGGTGAAGAAGGCAAATGGCATGTTGGCCTTCATAGCAAGAGGATTTGAGTATAGGAGCAGGGAGGTCTTACTACAGTTGCACATGGCCTTGGTGAGGCCACACCTTGAATATTGTGTACAGTTTTGGTCTCCTAATCTGAGGAAGGATAGTCTTGCTGTTGAGGGAGTACAGCGAAGGTTCACCAGATTGATTCCCGGGATGACAGGACTGACAAGGAAAGACTGGATCGACTAGGCTTATATTCACTGGAATTTAGAAGGATGAGAGGGGATCTCATAGAAACATATAAAATTCTGACGGGATTGAACAGGTTCGATGCAGGAAGAATGTTCCCGATGTTCGGGGAAGTCCAGAACCATAGGTCACAGTGTAAGGATAAGGGGTAAGCCATTTAGGACCGAGATGAGGAGAAACCACTTCACTCAGAGAGTTGTGAGCATGTGGAATTCTCTACCACAGAAGGTTGTTGAGGCCAGTTCGTTAGATATATTCAAAAGGGAGTTGAATTGCCCCTTACGGCTAAAAGGATCAACGGGTATGGAGAGAAAGCAGGAAAGGGGTCCTGAAGTGCATGATCAGCCATGATCATATTGAATGGTGGTGCAGGTTCGAAGGGCCGAATGGCCTACTCCTGCACCTATTTTCTATGTTTCTATGTGAAGGTACCCCTGTCACGGCTCAACAAGTTAAGACCTGGACCAGCCAGGATCCGATATTATCGGTGCTAAAGGGTTGCATCCTCAAAGAGGATTGGTCTGCCTTACCTAAGCAAATGTGCGAGGAGGCCAAACTGTACATTCATCGCAAGGGCGAACTGTCTATTCAAGCAGATTGCATACTGTGGGGCAATCGAGTTGTAATGCCTAAGAAAGGGAGAGAAGTTTGTGCGTGAGTTACACAGCACACATCCTGGTAAAATGATGATGAAGGCCATCGCCAGGTCCCATGTATGGTGGCCAGGAATTGATTCGGAGCTGGAAGCATGCGTGCATCAGTGCAACACCTGCATGTAGCTCAGCAAAGCACCAGCGGAATCGACGTTGAGTCTGTAGGCATGGCCATCCAAACCTTGGTCCAGGATCCATGTAGATTTTGGCAGGTCCCTTCCTGGGCAAGATGTTTTTAGTGGTGGTGGATGCTTATGCAAAGTGGATAGAATACAAAATCATGTCATCCAGTACATCCACAGCAACCATAGAGAATCTCAATGTCATGTTCGTGACACATGGTCTGCCTGACATAGTGGTGACGACAATGGCTCGTGCTTCACCAGTCAAGAGTTTCAGGAGTTTGTAAAACTTAATGGCATAAAACATGTAAGGTCAGCACTGTTCAAGCCTGTGTCCAATTGGCAAGCAGAACATGCAGTACAAATTATCAAGCAAAGCATGAGGAGATTAACCCAAGAGTCACTGCAGACCTGCTTGTCCTGCATACTGCTGAGTTACAGGACAAGACACCACACACTCATAGGGGTCTCGCCTGCTGAACTCATGATGAAAAGAGGTCTTAAGACCAAGTTATCTCTTGTACACCCGGATTTAAGTAATCATGTTGAATACAGAAGACAGAGTCAACAAGGGTACCATGATCGCGCAACTGTGTCATGCGAGATTTCTGTTATTTGTTGAATTATGCTCAGGGTCCCAAATGGATCGCTGGTACGGTCATGGCCAAGGAGGGCAACAGAGTATTTGTTATTAAGCTCAAGAATGGGCAAACTTGCAGGAAACACATGGATCAAACTCAACCTGTGAAAGATTGTGATAAGATCTCAGAGGAGGATATTGTCATGATATTTACATGCTGTTTGTAGCCACCAGATGGTGTCATTGTGGGAGGCCACTGAGCAACACGCACATGGTGCTACTCTGGTATAAAAGGCCAGGCATTTTGTGGGTCAGGCACTTTGGGCTGTAATAAAGCAGAGCCAAGGGTGTACCTTGTTCAGTTAAACAGTACTCAGTTTGTATCTTTATTGCATACATAACATGGGCATTAATTATTAAATTAGTAAGAGCAGTCAGATTTGACTCCAAGTAGGTGACTGCAGCTACGCTGGCTTCAGAATTTGCTCAAAGGTGGTACAAGTGCTAACGACAAAGATATATTTTCTACTGTTTAGGATAGTCTAGAAAATTTTGATCTTTGACTATTTGGTGCATTTTCCAGCATTTTTGTTACAATAAGAATTGATTACAATTTGTGGCTGTAAAAATATGTCAATACTGTTGACTGGGTTCAGTTTTTTAAATTCACTCTTGGGATACGGATGTCGCTGGAAAGGCCGGCATTTATTGCCCTTAAAAAGGTAGTGGTGAGTCTTCTTCTTAAACTGTTGCTATATGTGCAGTGAAGGTGCTCCCACGGTTAGATGGGGAATTCGAAGATTTTGACCCATCGACGATAGATGTCAAAGTCAGGATGGACTTGGAACTGGAGTGACTTGGAGGGGAACTTACACACACCAACTGCCATTGTCCTTCTAGGTGATGGAGGTCATGGGTTTGGGGGGTTGCTGCCAAAGAAGCCTTGGCGACTTGGTGCAGTGCATCCTATAGTTAATGTCATCAACATCATCATCATAGCAGTCCCTCGTGTCGAGGATGACTTGTTTCCACGCCAAAAAGGGATGAGTTCACAGGCGTTTCAATGAGGAACCTAATATTCCAGGTCCTGAACTATATATTGAAGGGTGGAAGATGCCTGTGCGTGGATTTTTTTAACACCAGCCACCACTCAGGCTTGACAAAGCTAGGTCTTGGTCCAGTGGCAAGGATTAACCAAGACGACTGGAGACCAGCTTTGCTGCACAGACCTAATGCACACATATATCGCAGTGTGGGCTGGCCCATACTGCCCTTGGGCCCTCGCCTATTCGGGGCCCCAAACTCACGCCTCTCCTGGGCCCCAATCACGTCGCTCCATGATCTCTCGCTGCTCCTCCGCCCCGACCTCGCCGCTTCTTCGCTCTGACTTCGCCCCGAACTCGCCGCTCCTGATGTACCTGCCCACGCTCCAATCAGCGACCTGGATTTTGGTGACGTCCAATCCAGTCGCCCTCTTCACAGCCATTGCTCTCCTGCACCAGCCAATGCTGTACCTTGAAGTGGTATGCTCCACGCTGCTCCTCCTTTAAGGTCCCGACCTGCTGCTGATAGTCCTCGCAGGTTGGGGCCGCTGCACAGCCTGTAGATAGTACACACCGCAGCCATGGTAAACCAATGGTGAAGAGAGTGATGGTTAAGCTGGTAGATGGGGTGTCGATCTAATGGATTGCTTCAATAATCATGGATGGTGGTGAGCTCCTTGAATGTTGTTGCACCTCCATCAATCCCAAAAATTAGTTTGCCTGTCTGCTTTTGTGGCTAGAATGTTTCCCACAACAACAACAACTACAACAACTTGCATTTATATTGCACTTTTAATGCAGTAAAACATTCCAAGGTGCTTCAATGGAGTGTTATCAAACAAAATTTGACACCGGGATATAAGGGGATATTAGGACAAAGAGGTAGGTTTTAAGGAGAGTGTTAAAGGAGGAAAGAGAAGTAGAGAGCTCCGAGCCTCAGCTGCCAATGGTAGTGCACAAGAGGCCAGAATTAGAGGAGTGTAAATATCTTGGGGAATTGTGGGGCTGGAGACGGTTACAGAAATAGGGAGGGGCGAGGCAATGGTGGGATTTGAAAACAAGGATGAGAATTTTTAAATCGAGGTGTTGCTTAAATGATCCAGAGACATGAGTTCAAATCCCACCATGGCAGCTGGGCAATTAAAACATTCAGTTAATTAAATAAATCTGGAATAAAAAGTCAGCATAAAACTACCTAATTGCCGTAAAAAAACCCCATCTGGTTCACTAATGTCCTTTAGGGAAGGAAATCTGCCTTTCTTACCCGGTCTGGCCTATATGTGACTCCAGTCCCACAGTAATGTGGTTGACTCGAGTAATGTGGTTAACTCTTAACTGCTCTCTGAAATGGCCTAGCAAGCCACTCAGTTGTACACAACTGCTATGAAAAATAATAATAAGAATAAAAGGAACTAAAGAATAAAAGAAACTAAACAAAGGAAACTGAGTAGGTATGAGGGAAGAGTTGGCTATGATATTTTGAGAAATTACATTAAAAGGTATGATGGTAGACAAGCAATGGCTAGCATTTAAAGATTTCATACAAAATTTACAACAAGCATACATTCCTGTAAGGCCCAAAAAACCCAGAGTGGTCCAATCGTAGCTAACAAGAGAAGTTAAAGATAGTATTAGATCAAAAGAAGAGGCTTTTAATGTTTCCAAAAAGCCTGAGGATTGGGAGGATTTTAGAATTCAGCAAAGGAGGGCCAAGAAGTTGATAAAGAAAGAGAAGATAGAATATGAGAGTAAAACAGACGTTAAAATCTTTTATAGGTATGTAAAAAGGGAAAAATTAGCGAAAGTAAATGTGGGTCCCTTACAAGCTGAGACAGGAGAAATTATAATGGGGAATAAGGAAATGGCAGAGAAATTAAACAAATACTTTGTGTCTGTCACAAAAAATCTACCAAAAATAGTGGAGAACCAAGGGTCTAGCAAGAATGAGGAACTGAAAGAAATTAGTATTAGTAAAAAAATAGTGCTGGAGAAATTAATGCGACTGAAAGCTGATAAATACCCTGGACCTAATGGCCTACATCCTAGAGATTTGAAAGAGGTGGAGTGGTTTTTTTTGAGGTTGTATCTAGCAGAATAGATAAGGGAGAACCAGTGGATGTGGTGCCTTTGGATTTTCAGAAGGCATTCGATAAGGTGCCACACAAGAGGTTATTGAACAAAATTAAGGCTCATGGGCTTGGGGGGTAATATATTAGCATGAATTGAAGATTGGTTAACGGACAGAAAACAGAGAGTAGGAATAAATGGGTCATTTTCGAATTGGCAGGCAGTACTAGTGGGGTGCCGCAAGGATCAGTGCTTGAGCCTCAGCTATTCACAATCTGTATCAATGATTTGGATGAGAAGACCAAATGTAATACATCCAAGTTTGCTGATGATACAAAGCTAGATAGGAATGTAAGTTGTGAGGAAGATGCAGAGACTTCAAGGGGATATAGACAGGCTAAGTGAGTGGCCAAGAACATGGCAAATGGAATATAATGTGGAGAAATGTGAAGTTATCCACTTTGGTAGGAAAAATAGAAAAGCAGAGTATTTTTTAAATGATGAGAGATTGGGAAATGTTGGTGTTCAGAGGGACCTGGGTGTCCTTGTACACAAATCACTGAAATTTAACATACAGATACAGCAAGCAATTAAGAAAGCAAATGGTATGTTGGCCTTTATTACAAGAGGATTTGAGTCGAAGAGTAAAGGTGTCTTACTGCAATTATATAGGGCCCTGGTAAGACTACACCTCGAATATTGTGTATAGTTTTGGTCTCTTTACCGAAGGAAGGATATACTTGCCATTGAGGAAGTGCAACGAAGGTTCACTAGACTGATTCCTAGGATGGGGGGATTGTCCTATGAGGAGAGATTGAGTAGACTAGGCCTATATTCTCTAGAGTTTAGAAGAATGAGAGGTGAACTCATTGAAACATACAAAATTATTACATGGCTTGACAGGGTAGTTGCAGGGAGGATATTTCCTCTGGCTGAGGAGTCTAGAACCAGGGGTGACAGTCTCAGAATAAGGGGTCGGCCATTTAGGATTGAGATGAGGAGAAACCTCTTCACTCAGAGGGTGGTGAATCTTTGGAATTCTCTACCCCAGAGGGCTGTGGAGGTTCAGTCGTTGAGTATATTCAAGACAGAGATCGATAGATTTTTGGATATTAAGAGAGTCAAGGGATATGGAGATAGTGCAGAAAAGTGGAGTTGGGGTAGAAGATCAGCCATGATCTCATTGAATGGCTGAGCAGGCTCGAGGGACCGAATGGCCTACTCCTGCTCCTAATTTTTATGTTCTTATGTTCAAGGCTGCTTTAAATATCGGTACTGGAAATGAGTATTCAATGATGTCATCAGACCTGCTCCATCTAATTAGGCCTGGAAACGCGCATGACTACTTTAAGTGGGGCCATTAATTTAAAGTAGCCCTGAAAATGTACTGAGCAGAATATCATGTTCTCGACCTGTTATGCAGCCTGCATGCACTCAACCCGACTCGAAGGTACAAATTCCGGCCAATGGCTTCAATCTCCCCAATATTTAGTTAGAGAAAATTTCTGCTCATCTAGTACTGGATGTCGGACAAGCAATGTGCCAATTTAGAGACAGTGGAGGGGCCAAGGATGTGGTGGTGAGGTAGAGCTGGGTGTCATGGCATATATGTGCAACCTGATGTTGTGTTTTCGGATAATGTCGCCGAGGGGCAGCATATAGATGAGAAATAGGAAGGGGGCTAAGGATGGAACACCAGAGCTAACGATCTGGGATCTGGAAGAGAAACCATTGCAGGTGATTCTCTGGCTATGACTGGATAGATATGAATGGAACCAGGTGAGTGCAGTCCCACACAGTTGGATGATGGAGGAGAGGCATTGGAGGAAGGATGGAGTGGTCAACCGTGTCAAAGGCTTCAGACAGGTTGAGAAGGATGAGGAAGGGATAGTTTACCATGGTCATAGTCACATTGAATGTAATTTGTGACCTTGATAAGAGCCATTTTGGTACAATGGCAGGCGTAGAAACCTGATTGAAAGGTTTCAAACTTGGAATTCCAGCAAAGATGAGCATGAATTTGGGAGGCGACGACACCTTCAACATCTTTGGAGAGGGAAGGAAGGTTGGGAATGTTGTATATGCAGACTATGGATGTACTGTCTGTGTAGTTACTGTGTGGTTGCATAAGATGGAGACTTGTTTACCTGATGTACAATCAGTAAGGTTTACACTGTGTATATACATGCTGGCACCACTAGAGGGCACAACTGATGGAGACCGGGGTTTCTTGCCCTGGTGGCAGAGCCCAGTATAAAAGGCTGCCCACCATGCTTGTGCCCCACTCTGGAGTTTGGAATAAAGGACCAAGGTCACTACAGTTTGAGTACAATACGTTGCCTCGTGGAGTCATTCATAAGTATAGTACAGACATAACAACTGGCGACGAGAATAAGGACTTTCACGTGATATTATGGCTACCTATGGCACACTAAAAGACTTCACAGAGGGTGATGATTGGGATGCTTTCACGGAAAGGTTCGAGCAATATTTTGTGGCAAACGACCTGGCAGGGGAGACGGACACATTGGTGGAGAAGCGCAAGGCTATGCTGCTGACCAATTGTGAGCCCGAGATCTACCGCCTCATCAGGGACTTGCTGGCACTCACAAAGGCCAAGGATAAGACATATGACGAGCTGACTGAACTAATTCACGACCAACTTAAGCCAAAAGAGAGCATCCACACGGCCAGGCACAGATTCTACACTCACCGCAGACCTGAGGGCTAGGAGATTATAAAATATGCTGACGACCTCAAAAGACTTGCGGCACCATGTGATTTTGGCACTCACCTCAACGAAGCATTGCGAGACATCTTCGTGATGGGAATTGGCCATGAGGGCCTCCTTCACAAGCTATTATCTGCCGACACCACAGTCAACCTGCAGAAAGCCATCAGCATATGCCAGGCGTTCATGACCTCGACCTGCAGCACCAAGCAAATTATTCATCCTGTGGACTCAAATCCGGCAAGTACTGTACACAGAATGGTGCCTTTCACAGGCAAGACTGTAGAACATAGCTCTGCCCAGGGCAGAGAGCACAGACCTCAGTGTTCCAGAACTCAGAGTCCACCGAGGGGTGCTAATTGTGTAGCACCATGCTGGTGTTGCAGAAGAAATCATAGGGCTCAGCAGTGTTGGTTTGCTGAGTACATATGCAAAGCCTGTAACACGAAAGGCCACCTCCAGCGTATGTGTAAAATAAATACGACTCACTGTCTAGCAGAGGAGTCGGTAGATGACTTTGAATCCAATGGGGAGTATGATGATTTGGCCAGAGAGGCAGCTCAGCCCCAAGAAGTGTCTGGAGTGTATACCTGCACAACTGATTATCCTCCAGTGAAGATGGAAGTCGAGATAAACGGTGTTCCAATCTTCATGGAAGTGGACACGGGAACAAGCCAGTCAATGATGAGCCAGGATGCGTTCGAGAGGCTATGGAACGAAAAACGACCCGAGCTCGTTCCAGTACAGGAAAAGTTGCGCACCTACACTAAGGAGCTGATCCCAGTCCTTGGTAGTGCAGATGTAAGTGTAATCCATAATGGTTTGGTGCTCAAGTTACCTCTAAGGATTGTTGCAGGTGATGGCCCAACGCTACTCGGAAGAAGGTGGATGGGGAAGATCCAGTGGAAATGGGACGACCTCTTCACTCCAGCAATCGATGTCCCCTGTGCTCAGAGGCAGAGCAAAACCTCACCTTCTCTTGGGCCAGGCACCAGAGAACAGACCAGTGCAGCACCTGAGGCACAGACCATCCATCACGACTGCGTGGCAATGATTCGACCGGAACGACCTAAAAGTACCTTCCCAGCTCCAGTGGCAGGACTCCTGGGGAGGAAGATCGAATTCACAGGTACTCTTCCAGCTTTCGTGGCAGAATCATGGGAGAGAAGGATCAAAGCAGTCGACCTCAAGGACAGAGGCAAAATGGCGTCCCTGCTGCAGCGAGGGGCAGCGTGGTTGAAAAAAAAAAAGCTGCGGCAATATCACGAGGTGCAACACTGAGGGACCAATATGTGGTGTCTAACAAAGGATTCGATTGGGGTAAAGCCAGCAGGGTTCTCTTAAAGGAGACCTGCAACCAACTGAACTTAAAGAGACATTGTATGCATGGCAATCAATGTAATGAACCGATTAAGATTGTGAACAAAATGTTGTTGCGAATTGTCGGTACTATTCCTTATATAAAGAACAAAATGTTGTCGCGGGATGTCGGGAATAGAGTGTCCCCAAAAGTAGCAAGCGAGCGAATTCGGGAGGGTAAATATGCCCTGCCCCAGGTGTCCCCACAAGTTATAGGCCAGCGACCTCAGGAGGGTGAAGGCACTGATCCTGATACCCTGCCCCAGGTGTCCCCACAAGTTAGAGGCCAGCAACCTCAGGAGGGTGAAGGCACTGATCCTGATACTCTGCCCCAGGCCTATCCCATGTTGCAGGCACCCGATGGCACCACTCGCCAAGGATCTGGAAATGAAAACGGTGCCAATACATACAGTCGGCCGCCGTTGCCCACCACCCGGGTGGAGACGGTGCAGCCCCCAGACCCAGTCGCTACCTCGGCCATGTCCGGGAGCAAATGGTCAGAACAAACGAGTTCTCCAAATGGGACCTGGAACAGCCAGGTTCCCAACACCATTAGAGAGCAGGCGAAGACTCTGCAGCCCTCAAAGGAGGACAGGGAGGCGACACACACATTGTGGCTCTGCCCACCACTAGGCAACGGCAAAGGCCCTGAGTCCTGGCTAGGTGAGCGAACCCCAAACCCATTCCGCTAGCAGGGGGCGCAGCGCCGCCATCAGACTACTAGGACCCCGTCCAGTTGCTCTGGAACCTGCGTCCTCGCATACTGGTACTGCTACCTCAGTACTGACCATGACTGAACCATGAATGCAATCTACCCAATCCTGGCGCACGACCGCAAAACGTAACGAATGTTAATCACTGAACCAAGGCATCATGATACAATCTTTAAAAAAAAACTGTTTTTCTTCCTTTCTTTGTACTTGCACTGTGTCCGATCCTGTACATTAATGTAATGGGCCAGCTGCATGAGCTCGCTGTGAGGGGGTGGAAATGGATGTATGTAGCCATGGACACACACATGGATCACACCCAGACCCTCTGGAACCTCCACTGCATCATCGAACCATCCAAACTGGTAACCACTACCCAACGTTGTGGCAAAAGGTCTTGGGGCTTAACAGGGAGAGAGCCAAGCCAAGGCACAGCCAAGGTCCAAGGGCTATTGATACTTAAGTCTGGGGGTGAGCTAAGCCAGAGCATATAGTGCAAAGGTAATTGGCACAAAGGACTTGGGGGAGAGTGATGTTGTATATGTAGACTATGGATGTACTCTCTGTGTTGTCACTGTGTGGTTGCATAAGATGGAGACTTGTTTACCTGATGTACTAACAATAAGGTTTACACTGTGTATATACATGCTGGTGGAGACCGGGGTTTCCTGCCCTGGTGGCAGGGCCCAGTATAAAAGGCTGCACACCATTCTTGTGCCTTAGTCCGAAGTTTGTAATAAAGGACTAAGGTCACTATAGTTTGAGTACAACACATTGACTTGTGGAGTCATTCATAAGTACATAACAGACATAACAGGAAATGGGGTTGTAGTTTCCTTGGAGGGGTCAAGGGTTGTTTTTTTGAGGAGAGGGATGATGGCAGATTTGAAGTGGAGGGGGACGGTACCTCAGGAGAGAGATTCATTACCAATATCTACTAACTTGGGGACCAGGAATGAAAGTTGGGTGGTCAGCAGGTTAATGGGAATAGGGTTGCGGGAGCAGGACGTGGGTGGAATAAGTAGATAAGGACATTAGGAACAAGAGTAGGCTATTTGTCCCTTTGAGCCTGCTTCGCTATTTAATAAGACCTTGACGATCTTCTATCTCAACTCCACCTTCCCGCACTATCCCGCTATCTCTTGATTCCCTCAGTATCCAAAGTGGTCATGGACAAGATGAGCTTGGAGAGGACATGAGAGGAGAGAAACTAGAGAAAGTTGCGAGTTCAAGGCTAGGACAGGGGGGAACTTAGAGACCGTTTGGCACAGTCAGTATTCCCACACTCCTTGAGTCATTGTAACTCAACTAGGTGCATGCACTGCTGCTTCCCGTGGCTCCCAGGAATGAGAAGAAGTTGTCATTGCAATCCCTCGAGGCCTGCAGTAAAATATTGGTAATATTGCTAGAAATTCTAAATTGTGCCATTCAGACTAACTTTTGTAATCTGTAATAGTAATTTCCTCCAGCTGCTATATGTTTTATTGCTATTTTAGCTGTGTTATGTTCATCCTATTAAATCTGCTTCCACAAGGCTCCATTCTAAAGCCTGCATAGTCCAGGTACAATTGCACACGATTTTCTCTAACAGCCTTTAAAAATATACAGGAGTTATATGTGTTTATTATTGTAAGGCTACTTAGTTTAATTCAGTCGTTTTCTATTTTGCGTGAAAGCCAATCAAAACTGTCCATGGTTAATCGTTAGCGACACCGTTAAAAGTAAATATTGGCCAATTCCTGGATCCCGGGAAAACTTGCCCCAGGATCGCTACATGCACAGAAATAAAGGTGCATGGTGAGTGGGGGTTGCAGATCTTGTTGGACTCATTGAGGTCAGCAAATTGCAATAATTATCACGACTGATTCCCTGATGATCTAGGTACAAGAACTGTAAAATACAATACTGTTCTGTCAGCATTGAATCATAATTTGAAAAAGATATATTTGTTCAATTTGAGTTGCAGCTAGTATTGAATCAAGAAAGGATTTGCATTTAATAATGTAATAGTGATTATTAAATGTATTATTAAGGATACTTAAAGGGCTGTGATTGTATTTCACATTATGGCAAATAAAATGTTATTTACAAGAAAGCTTGGGCTAGAAATGTGGTAGTTTAGCGCCTCCTCTTAGCGCCTGGAGGGGGTGCTAACAGGGCACTAAGAGGTTAACGGCCGGGTGCGGCAAATGCAGTGACACCCATGAACTTCAGTGCCGGTTTAGCGCTGGCGCTAACTCTTAGCACCTGGGTCTCTAGCACCTCGTAGGTCGTGACATCATAAAGTGCACAGTGCCCTGTTATTACCCTGGATGGAAAATTGACGCTCGCTCCCCCCCTGCTTTATTACCTCGCGCTGACAATGCCAAGTAGAGGAGGCACTGTGAACTCGGTTGTCCACTTCGGGAGTGGTAATTAAAGGGAATGCTTTTCCTCTAGCGCAACCTTTATTATTTGCACTGGTCTGGTGCCTGCGTAAAGTTTTTAATGTTTCACTGGTGCAAGATGCCAGGTTCATGGCACCGTGGCTGGCTCTGCTGCACAGGAGGGTGGAAAAAAGAGTGGGAGAGCAATAGTGATAGGGGATTCGATTGTAAGGGGAATAGATAGGCGTTTCTGCGGCTGCAACCGAGACTCCATGATGTAGACTTTACCAATATCTCGCAAAGATTCCAGGTACCTTTCCCCTGCAGAGGAGAAGAATCCCTTTCGGGGCTTTTAAAATGAGTTTAAAGGGGCAGACGAAGCCTGCGGGGGATAAAAGGGGATGCATTCATGGAGACCGCCCCCCCCCCCCCCCAGTGTTTGGACTCATAGGAAAGGGAATTCAAAATGGACCTAAATTACAGAAGCTTGAGATCCCCTAAACATCTATGGGAAGGAGCATATCAATTTTAAGATTCTACAACATTTTGGCTGCGAAAAAGAGTTACCAAATACAGGAGGTGTGGCCAACCTCTGAAGCAAATTCATGTATTAAGGACCCCAGGCTATTCACCCTCTAAGAGATAATCGAATTACCCAATCAAGCACAATGGAAATCATGGTCAGAAAAACTGAACAATCCTAAAACAATGCAAAACCAGTGATAGCACATTCTCACACCCTAATCGAGTTACTGCTGACAAAGGAGACATTTGAAAATCAATGGACAGAACAGTTTAAACAGAGCCCAAGAAATTTGATGGGAGATAACGGAGCCTTTTTTGGGGATATATCTATCCCCCAGTTTTACAAGGAAAGACTAGCAGAACATAGAACGAAGCAGAACACAGACTCGAACAAGGACACAGACAGGAACACAGACACAGACACAAGCAGCCTGCTTCCTCTTCAGTGAAGAAATGGAATAGTGAAGGAAACTACCAGAACTCATCAGGAACTGACCGAGCACGAGGCCCATGAAACGGAAGGTTGTCAGCAACCAAATTGACAACCACTCTACAATCTACTTCTGAATGACCCAATGGGGGAGAAATTACCAAAAGGGACTAACTAAAACTATTACTAACCAAAGAAAGTGGGTACTGACCCCATACATCCAAAACGCAGCTTAGTGCATCAATGGACGCACCCCAACCGAAGACTACGCAGTCCGAAGTCCTCTCCTCCGTCCGGGATGCGGCTCGCCTAGAAGGCCAAGTGCAGCAAACCCCGAAACCGTGATTCATCGGCAACTGTCTAAAGGGATTGGTGAGCACAGCCCCTGAACCCTCAGAGCTATAACTTAGTTAGTTAGGGGAATTGGGAGGGGGGAGGCTGGGATAACTTGTGTAAATGTATCTGCATTCTCCTCTTTACCCCATTTAGAGTTTAAGATGCATTCTTTTCCCCACAGGCTGTAATTTGACATTTTATTCAATGTGTTGTACCCTTCAGTGTGTATTGGTCTGTGTGTGTTATTAAAGGTGTGCCTTTTACTTCTTTTTAAACACAATAAAGCCATACCTGCTTCCTACCTTGAAACCGATTGTCTGTCCAAGTCTGTCACAATCCCTTCATAATTCCAGTGTCTAGAACCAAGGGTGTGGGAGCGATTCGGAACCGCTCAATAAGGTCAGAAGGGAAAGCTGACCCCCTGCAAACCACCCCTTACAATGATGGGATGTTGCCTCCCTGGTGCAAGGTTCAAGAATGTCTCAGAGCGGGTGCAGGACATTCTGAAAAGGGAGGGTGAACAGCCAGTTGTCGTGGGGCATATAGGTACCAACGATATAGGTAAAAAACGGGATGAGGTCCTACGAGACGAATTTAGGGAGCTTGGAGTTAAATTATAAAGTAGGACCTCAAAAGTAGTAATCTCAGGATTGCTACCAGTGCCACGTGCTAGTCAGAGTAGCAATCGCAGGATAGCTTAGATGAATACGTGGCTTGAGCAGTGGTGCAGAAGGGAGGGATTCAAATTCCTGGGACATTGGAATCAGTTCTGGGGGAGGTGGGACCAGTACAAACCAGACGGTCTGCACCTGGGCAGGACCGGAATCAATGTCCAAGGGGGAATGTTTGCTAGTGCTGTTTGGGAGAAGTTAAACTAATATGGCAAGGGGATGGGAACCTATGCAGGGAGACAGAGGTGAATAAAATGGAGACAGTAGCAAAAGATAGAAAGGAGAATACTAAAAGTGGAAGGCAGAGAAACCCAAGGCAAAAAACAAAAAGTGCCACTTTACATCAGAATTCTAAAGGGTCAAAGTGTGTTAAAAAGACAAGCCTGAAGGCTCTGTGCCTCAATGCAAGGAGTATTCGGAATAAGATGGTCGAATTAACTGCACAGATAGCAGTTAATGGGTATGATGTAATTGGCATCACGGAGACATGGCTCCAGGGTGACCAAGGCTGGGAGCTCAACATCCAGGGGTATTCAGCATTTAGGAAGGATAGACAGAAAGGAAAAGGAGGTGGGGTGGTGTTGCTGGTTAAAGAGGAAATTAAAGCAATTGTAAGGAAGGACATTAGCTTGGATGATGTGGAATCGGTATGGGTGGAGCTACGGAATGCCAAAGGGCAGAAAACGCTAGTGGGAGTTGTGTACAGGCCACCAAATAGTAGTAGTGAGGTTGGGCACAGCATCAAACAAGAAATAAGGGATGTGTGCAATAAAGGTACAGTAGTAATCATGGGCGATTTTAAGCTACATATTGATTGGGCTAACCTAACTGGTAGCAATGCGGTGGAGGAGGATTTCCTGGAGTGTATTAGGGATGGTTTTCTGTACCAATATGTCGAGGAACCAACCAGAGAGCTGGCCATCCTAGACTGGGTGTTGTGTGATGAGAAGGGACTAATTAGCAATCTTGTTGTGCGAGGCCCCTTGGGGAACAGTGACCATAATATGGTAGAATTCTTTACTAAGATGGAGAGTGACAAATTAATTCAGAAACTAGGGTCCTGAACTTAAGGAAAGGTAACTTTGATGGTATGAGGCGAATTGGCTAGATTAGACTGGCAAATGATACTTCAAGGGTTGACGGTGGATAGGCAATGGCAAACCTTTACAGATCATATGGACGAACTTCAACAATTGTACATCCCTGTCTGGAGTAAAACTAAAACGGGAAAGGTGGCTCAACCGTGGCTAACAAGGGAAATTAAGGATAATGTTAAATCCAAGGAAAAGGCATACAAATTAGCCAGAAAAAGTAGCAAGCCGGAGGACTGGGAGAAATTTAGAATACAGCAGAGGAGGACAAAGGGTTTAATTAAGAGGGGGAAAATAGAGTACGAGAGGAAGCTTGCCAGAAACATAAAAAATGACTGCAAAAGCTTCTATAGATATGTGAAGAGAAAAAGATTACTGAAGACTTTGATCCCTTGCAGTCGGATTCGGTTGAATTTATAATGGGGAACAAAGAAATGGCAGACCAATTGAACAAGTACTTTGGTTCTGTCTTCACAAAGGAAGACACAAATAACCTTCCCGATGTACTAGGGGTCCGAAGGTCTAGTGAGAAGGAGGCTATCCTTATCAGGCGGGAAATTGTGTTCGAAAAATTGACGGGATTGAAGGCCGATAAATCCCCAGGGCCTGATAGTCTACTTAAGGAAGTGGCCCTAGAAATAATGGATGCATTGGTGATAATTTTCCAACAGTCTATCGACTCTGGATCAGTACCTCTGGACTGGAGGGTTGCTAATGTAACACCACTTTTTACAAAAGGAGGGAGAGAGAAAACGGGGAATTATAGACCAGTTAGCCTGACATCAGTAATGGGGAAAATGTTGGAATCAATCATTAAGGATGAAATAGCAGCACATTTGGTAAGCAGTGATAGGATTGATCCAAGTCAGCATGTATTTATGAAGGGGAAATCATGCTTGACAAATCTTCTGGAATTTTTTGAGGATGTAACTAATAGAGTGGACAGGGGAGAACCAGTGGATGTGGTGTATTTGGACTTTCAAAAGGCTTTTGACAAGGTCCCACACAAGAGATTGGTGTGCAAAATCAAAGCACATGATATTGGGGGTAATGTACTGACGTGGATAGAGAACTGGTTGACAGACAGGAAGCAGAGAGTCGGGATTAACGGGTCCTTTTCAGAATGGCAGGCAGTGACTAGTGGAGTGCCGCAGGGCTCAGTGCTGGGACCCCAGCTCTTTACAATATATATTAATGATTTGGATGATGGAATTGAGTGTAATATCTCCAAGTTTGCAGATGACACTAAACTGGGTGGTGGTGTGAGCTGTGAGGAGGACGCTAGAGGTTGCAGGGTGATTTGGACAGGTTAGGCGAATGGGCAAATACATGGCAGATGCAGTATAATGTGGATAAATGTGAGGTTATCTACTTTGGTGGCAAAAACACAAAGGCAGAATATTATCTGAATTGTGGCAGATTAGGAAAAGGGGAGGTGCAGCAAGACCTGGGTGTCATGATTCATCAGTCATTGAAGGTTGGCATGCAAGTACAGCAGGCGGTGAAGAAGGCAAATGGTATGTTGGCCTTCATAGCAAGGGGATTTGAGTATAGGAGCAGGGAAGTCTTACTGCAGTTGTACAAGGCCTTGGTGAGGCCCCACCTGGAATATTGTGTTCAGTTTTTGGTCTCCTAATCTGAGGAATGACGTTCTTGTTACTGAGGGAGTGCAGCGGAGGTTCACCAGACTGATTCCTGGGATGACAGGACTGACATATGAGGCGAGACTGGATCGACTGGGCCTATATTCACTGAAGTTTAGAAGGATGACAGGGGATCTCATAGAAACATATAAAATTCTGACGGGACTGAACAGGTTAGATGCAGGAAGAATGTTCCCTATGTTGGGGAACTCCAGAACCAGGGGACATAGTCTTAGGATAAGGGGTAAGTCATTTAGGATTGAGATGAGGAGAAACTTCTTCACTCAGAGAGTTGTTAATCTGTGGAATTCCCTGCCGCAGAGAGTTGTTGATGCCAGTTCAATGGATATATTCAAGAGGGAGTTAGATATGGCCCTTGCAGCTAAAGGGATCAAGGGGTATGGAGAGAAAGCAGGAAAGGGGTACTGAACGAATGATCAGACATGATCTTATTGAATGGTGGTGCAGGCTCGAAGGGCCGGATGGCCTACTCCTGCACCTATTTTCTATGTTTCTATGTTTCTATGTCCAAACCCTCTACTTTGTGAGAGTGTTTGGGGCTGTTGGCAGTCACGCAGGTCGCCTTACAAAACAGAACTGACAACAACTAGCTTGTGCAGCATCATTGGCCCTTCCCTTTGAGTGAGGGAAGCAGCTTCTGTGATGAAAAAGTGCTGTTACCAATGCGCTCAAAATTGTTTACCACTCTGCCACTACTGCCCCACTCTCGACCTTAGCGCCAAAAGGGAAGTGGTGAGTGCTTGATTTAGCGCTTCACTTCCCTCTTGGAGAGCTAAAATTGAATTTCACGGGAGGCAAGAATTATTAGCCTCTGGAGCTACTTTTACAGTTTTTAAAATTTATTGCCCCAGACGGGGCTATACCGAATTTCTCTCCCAAGGACTTGGTAGAGATAAAAATCAATTCCTGCTGGCCCAACCATTAAATATGAAAATGTTTTGAGAATTTAACATTCAAATCCAGTGACCTGAATTTTGTTAAGGGAGGTTGGCGATATTGGATGCTCCTCATGATGCCATAAAAATCACACAAAAAACGTACTCTTTATATTTTTGGAGTGTCCTCCTGTGGTCAGTTTAAAGACCACTGATTAAGTTGCTCAATGTACAGTTCCATTGGGTGGGACTTATGCAGTGCACACTCTGTCTAGTGAAAGCCCTATGTACTTCATCGTACCCCAATTTGCCTGGGCTAGAGAGGTGTCTGCAAATTTTGGCAGGCAACTTGTCTGCCGCCTGCGATGGACCTCACCAAAATGGCAGTGTCCTAGGCATCAGCTTGAATGGGGCAGTAAGTACAGTGTCATGATTTTCAGCGCACTACTGTCCTGTTCCCGCCCAGCAGAGAGAATGAACATCGACCACAATATCTCAAAATGGATTCCTATCCTTACAAAATGGGTGCAGGGAAGATGGATCTTGTACTTTTACTGGTGCCTGTGGAGGCAATTCAAGCAATTGTTAATGCTGCACATTAAATATAGCATCACTGCCTGTTAAAGTTGCTATGCACAGTACCTGACTTGATTATCACAGGCATGTAAGAATCTGATTTTATGTCAGTTCAAAATCCAAAAAGGCTGGTGTGCTTACAAAAATCAGCCTCAGCAACATATCAGTACTCATCCCTTCAGGGCAGTGCACCATGAACTAATGGGGAGGGGAGACATGATTTCCTTATTGCTGATGTGAGATTGTGTCTTTACTGCAAATTGTGGCACGAACCGATACACGCCAACTGTCCATATATTCCACAAGGAGTCAGCATTTCGAATACACAGTTGGCTTCTTTTGCATTTGCTTCTAAATCTCAGTAGAGTTGCCAACATCCCATGCAAACTTCCTGTGCTCCACTGAGACATTTACTCCAGCTAAGCTTTAATCTGGCACGACTGCATCGTGTGGCTTCTGTGCTCAACAAGGCTGAAGGACCGGTGAAGAACGAGAGAGGTTAGCATTTTGTAACCCTTCCAATGTAAATTATCTCAGGCTCCAAAGGAGTAATTACACTGGACTCCAAAATGGTGGGAAATACTCCAAATATTGGGTCTGGTAATGCAGTTTGCAGCACCTGTAGTGCTCCAAATTATAGGATGCCAAAGCCTGAGGCCTATGGTGCACCCGATGTGTACTGACATTGATAAAGTGCTCTGGAACCACCTGTAGCACTCAAAGCCTGCATGTGTATTGTGCACTAGGCACGTTAAGGCTCCAAAAATATTTAAATTAATGTTAGGCCCTATAAACAGTTGAAGTGCCTGAACTGTGTTACAGGCACTGCAAGAGATGCCTCTTTACTCATGTTGTGTCTTTGCTCTTAAAGTGAGCTCCACCTTAAGCACTTATTGCCAGTGCTTGAGCGGAGTAGATTTTTACTGTTTAGTTGCTTTGCCACAATCAAACTTACTATCAGCTTCTTAAAGCTGCACTCCATCTGTTGTCTCAGCCTGTTTCATACTGTGCTATTTCTGGGCATCCCACTGTATTTGTAGATTTTGGAGGAGGAAGAGGAGATATGCCAGACAAGTACATTTGCACCTTAGAAATTCAGTTAGAATCTGTCATTATGATACCACTCATATGCACAGATACATACTGTAAGAAGAAAGATTGTCATTCTAGTCCCTGGCAGATAAATCCCTATTGGAATCTGACGTGCCTCAAGACTTTCCAAGTAAAATAAAATCCACAATTTTTCTGTGGTATGTAATTTGATCTCCTGTGGCCTATAATCTATAATATTTCAATGTCAGGTGATTACAGTGCTTGTTTTTGCTTTATTTTGAGACTAAAACAATTACAGCTATTCCTCTCTTTTCGCCTCACTACTGCTAGAGATCTGCCATAATCAGGTATTTTTGGGCGTAGTTCGGCATTCCTATATGCATTATACCACTTGTAGGTTTGTCAGAGCTCTGATCAGGTGATATCTAGAAATTTGCTCTCATATAGGAACTGATTCAAAATGTTTTAACTCACATAGGGTTTACGATCCAGGGAGTTCTGAGGTCAGGACTGGACTGCCTTACAGAGCGGTTGTGGTCAACAATGAAGGAGAGTTCCTCTGACCTTATGGATGCACGGTTGCCTGTCTTTAGACTCATCCCTGGGAGCCATATGCAGATATTGGAGTAGAGAACTTCAGCTGCAGGACGTTGGACATTGGAACTTAAGTCAGGCAGCCATCGCTACATGGGGTAGATTTTCTGAAATTGCCCTTCCAATACACAGCTTTACATGGTGGGAGCACATTTTGAGATCAGCTGCCTCACGGGAATTTCCATCTATTAATTTTAATTTATAAAATCTACCCCAAATGGTCCTTGCAAAAACGACGACTTCTTCAGGGCAATGGTTCAAAGCCCTGATATTTGATGATCGGAAAATGATGCTAATCGTTCCACGATTCCCTTACACCAAATTGAAAACATCCAATGGCCATGCTTCCTAACAGAGAAGTACTCAGCTTTCACAGCTGAAGACGAAAAAGTATACATAGCAGGTATAGTGATGCAACAAGTAAAATAAACTGATTTAAATCACGGTATTTGCCTTTATCACCTCTGTTTTATGTGTTTTTGACAAGGTATAGCGGCAACAACACCTGAATTTCCGATGTACACTGACAGTGGGCAATGCTCACTGCTGGAGATGCAGTCAGGAAATTATCCTCATGGTGTACCACTTTACAATATTGCGCTATCCAATGAAATATTTAAGGAATTATGGACAAGTGCTGTACTTGTAGTTAGAAGTCTATGTCGGATGAGGTGGTTGCAAAGTGTCTAAGTGAGAAATTCCTAGCTTCTTTTAGAGTGTGAACTTTTATGACCTGAAAACATGAGGTAGCAAGATGCTGGCATGTAGATTGTTACAGTTTAATGAGAACAGGTGCAGCCAATTACCGCACCAGTGCCTCTTTCATTCTGCCTTATTTGGGCCCAGTGTGGCTAGCCGCCCCCATTGGATCAATGGGTTTATTAGAAATGTCCAGCATAATGTTAGACAGGTTGAACCTCTCTTATCCGGGACTTCCTTATCCGGCACCACCCCTCGTACGGGACCATTACCGGCCACCAGATGGCGCAGGCGCAGAACGCAACTGTCAAAATCTTACTCACCAATATAATCTTTCTCCTCAATCGGCTGCTTCATCCTTGTTGCCCTGCTGGAACTCCTGCAGCCACAGTCCTTGGGCTAGCTGCTCCTCCACACCTCCCTCGGGGGGTTGGGCCAGCTCTTCTGGGCCTGCCGACTGTTCCGAGGCCCGCAGGGGTCCACCGATTGTTCCAAGGCCTGCCGGCTCTTCAGGGCCCGTCGGGACCCGCCGACAGTTCTGAGGACGGCCGACTCGCTGGGGCTCGCTGGCTCGCCGACTGTTCCGAGGTCTGCTGGCTCTTCAGTGCTCGCCGACTCTTCGGGGCCCGCCAGCCTGCCGGCACTTCTGGACCCCCTGCACACTGATTGGCTGACTGACTAACTGACAGTGGGTCCAGCCAATCAGCGCACACACACAATTACCCAGCAACAGCACTTAAAGGCGCTGTCCACCCAAACATGTGACCTTCCCTCATCCGGCAAAATCCCTCATTCGAGATAGGCCAGGTCTCGAGGGTGCGGATAAGGGAGGTTCAACCTGTACTCTTAAACTGCCTCACATTGCTGCGCAAATGAACTTCTTGATTTTAATTATTGTTGTTGATATAGTTTAAATTTTATTTCTGTATAATAGTGTTTTCCCTCATCTTTAAAAAATGATGGATCAGAAAGCCCGTTGATGGAACCATTGGGGTAAACACATGCAAGTAGTAGAGCAATGGATTTTTACTCCAGTATTTGTTTTCAAAGAATCATAGAATGATTAGAGCACAGAAGGAGGCTATTTGGCCCATCGAGCCTGTGCTGGCTTTCTGCAAGAGTACTTCAGCTAGTCCCACTCACCCGCCCTGTCATGTATTCAACTATCATTGTAACCCATGTATAAGCTGACCTAAGTTGTACACCTTGAGAACATTGACCACAAGGGGGTGAACTTGTAGGAGACACTCCTAACCTGGACCTACAGGTATAAAAGGGGAAGCTCCATGCACCTTCATCACTTGAGCTCTTGGTAATAAAGGTAACTGGTCACAGAGTGACCTTCTCTCAAGTATGGGCCTCGTGTGCATTTATACTGTATAGTAAGGACATATTATTGGCGACGAGAAACTGGGATTTAAACCACGCGAGCATGGCCACTAGCAGCACAGAAGAGAGGTACTGTGTTGGTGATGATTGGGACGACTTTATTGAGAGACTACAGCAAAGTTTTGTCACTAAGGAATGGTTGGGACAGGATTCGGCCGACAAACGCAGGGCTCATCTCCTGACGGTTTGTGGATCCAGAACGTACTCACCGATGAAGGACTTCTAGCGCCAGAGAAGCCAGTGGACAAGACCTTCGAAGAGCTCAGTAAGTTGATCGGGGAACACCTTAAACCGGCGAGCAGCATGCATATGGCGAGACACCGGTTTTACACACACCGGCGGCGAGAAGGGCAAAGCATTCCTGACTTCGTGGCAGATCTCCGGCGACTGGCGAGCCTATGTAAGTTCACAGATGCATGCAGAGTGGAGATGCTGCGAGACTTTTTTATTGAGGGCATCGGGCACGCTGGGGTTTTCAGGAAACTGATTGAGACCAAAGACTTGACCTTGGAAGCGGCGGCTCTGATAGCCCAGACATTTATCTCAGGGGAGGAAGAGACCAGAATGATGTATGACAAAAATCTTGGCTCAAATGCGGCAAACGACCAGAGAGTCAACATTGTTAACGTGGCACACAGTTCTCTAGGCAGATAAGAGCAATCGGACATGCTCAGCATGTAGTCGAACCCAAAGGGGGAATTCAACAGAGACAATGGCTAGCTCAACGGCGATTCATGCCATCGCAATGGACAATGCGGCCAGTAATGGGGCCATCAACACCTATTAATGGTGCGCTTAAGGACAGTTACAGAGACAGTCAGAGAAGATTGACTGCTAATGGACCTTTTGTTTCCAACAACGGGGCCTCCAGCTCATGCTGGAGGTGTGGAGGCAAACACCCAGCCAGAGCTTGCAGGTATCAGCAATATACCTGCAGAAACTGCAACGTCAGCGGTCACTTGACACGTATGTGCAGGAAGCCTGCAGCCAGGTTGATGTACGAGGAGGACGGGCCAGATGTAAGCCCTACGAGGCCAAATGAATACTGGGGGAAATCGCTGGAAGCTGAAGTTCAGCGAGTTCATGTGGAGCACATATACAGTTCATATACCAGGACGCCACCAATAATGATGAAAGTGCTCCTCAATGGCATCCCAGTACTAATGGAGCTAGACATGGGGGCCAGCCAGTCCTTGATGAGTATCAAACAGTTCGAAAGGTTGTGGGTGTCCAAGGCCAGGAGGCCAAAATTATTGCCAATTGACGCACAGCTACGGACATATACAAAGGAGATCATTCTGATGCGAGGCAGCGCCACGGTAGTCGTGACCCACAAAGATTCGGAGAATAGGTTGCCACTCTGGATTGTCCCAGGGGACGGTCCCGCACTACTGGGGAGGAGTTGGCTTGCTGTCATGAACTGGAAATGGGGCAATGTCAATGCAATTTCTTCTGTGGAGTGAGTATCATGCTCACAGGTCCTGGACAAATTTGACTCATTATTTCAACCCGGCATCGGCACTTTCATGGTGGCCAAGGTAGTGATTCACATAAACCCGGATGCCAGGCCAGTACACCACAAAGCCAGAGCGGTGCCGTACGTGATGCGGGAAAAGATAGAATGCGAATTGGACCGCCTTCTGAAGGAAGGCATCATCTCGCCAGTCGAATTCAGTGAATGGGCAAGCCCGATCGTGCCGGTGCTCAAGGCGGATGGGTCGGTTAGGATATGTGGCGATTACAAGGCCACCATCAATCGGGTGTCACTCCAAGACCAGTACCCGCTACTGAAAGAGGAGGACCTCTTTGCGACGCTATCCAGTGGCAAACTTTTTTCAAAATTGGACCTGACCTCAGCTTACATGACCCACGAGCTGGCAAGTGACTCGGAAGAAGCTGACCACTATCATGACACTCAAGGGGTTGTTTGAGTATAACAGATGTCCATTTGGGATTCGTTTGGCCGCCACGATCTTTCAGCGAAATATGGAAAGCCTCCTCAAGTCGATTCCAAGGACCGTGGTTTCTCAAGACGACATCCTCATCATGGATCGCGATACTGAAGAACACCTCCACAACCTGGAGGAGGTGCTACGCAGACTGAACCGGGTAGGGCTGCGACTGAAAAAGGCGAAGTGCGTCTTATTAGCTCCAGAGGTAGAATTCCTGGGGAGGAGGGTAGCAGCAGGCGGGGTCAGACCCACTGCGTCCAAAACGGAAGCGATCCAGAGAGCACCCAGACCCCGTAACACGACGGAGCTGCATTCGTTCCTGGGGCTCCTGAAGTATTTTGGTAACTTTCTTCCCAAATTGAGCATGCTGTTAGAGCCGCTACATGAGCTCCTATGCAAAGGTCATGATTGGTCTGGGTGGACAGCCAGGAAAGGGCTTTAGATAGAGCACGCAACTTGTTGTGCTCCAACAAACTGTTAATGTTATATGACCCGTGTAAGAAACTTGTTCTAACATGCGATGCGTCATCCTATGGGGCCGGGTGTGTGTTACAGCATGTGAATGCCAATGGTCAGTTACAGCCGGTAGCTTATGCCTCCAGAAGTCTGTCCCAGGCAGAAAGGGGCTATGGGTTGGTAGAAAAGGAAGTGCTAACATGTGTATATGCAGTAACAAAAATGCACCAGTACCTGTTTGGCAGGAAATTTGAGCTGAAGACAGATCACAAACCCCTAACATCCCTTTTGGCCGACAACAAGGACATAAATGCGAATGCATCGGCCCGCATACAGAGGTGGGCACTTACGTTAGCCGCCTATGACTACACAATACGGCACAGACCGGGCACTGAAAACTGCGCCAATGCACTCAGCAGGCTCCTACTAGCCACCACTAAGGGGACAACTGAGCATGATGCTGAGATAGTCATGGATGTTGAAGCTTTCGAAAGCAAAGGCTCATCTGTGACAGCCCGTCAGATTAAAGTCTGACAAATAAAGACCTGCTACTGTCTTTAGTTAAGAAATGTGTCCTGAATGGGGACTGGGCAGCCACGTACGGGGCATTCCCTAAGGAATTTAAACCGTTTCATAGGCGCAAGGATGAACTCTCGATTCAAGCCGATTGCCTATTGTGGGGAAACCGAGTAGTCATACCCCAGAGGGGCAGAGAGGTGTTTATCAGATAACTTCACAATGAGCACCCGGGCATTGTCATGATGAAGGCCATTGCCAGGTCACACATTTGGTGGCCAGGGATAGATGCAGACTTGGACCTTTGTGTTCGCAGGTACAACACGCGTGCTCAGCTGGGCAACGCATCCAGGGAAGCCCCCCTTAGCCCCTGGTCCTGGCCCGCCAAGCCATGGTCACGCATCCATGTGGACTACGCAGGTCCTTTCATGGGAAAAATGTTTTTGGTTGTAGTAGACGCCTACTCCAAATGGATTGAGTGTGCCATTTTAAATTCAAGCACATCCTCTGCCACGGTAGAAAGTCTACGGGCAATGTTCACTGCCCATGGTCTACCGGATGTCTTGGTCAGCGACAATGGCCCGTGCTTCACAAGCACTGAATTCCAGGACTTCATGGCAGGCAATGGAATCAACCATGTCAGAATGGCACCGTTCAAGCCAGCCTCAAGTGGCCAGACTGAACGAGCAGTGCAGATAATCAAACAGAGGATGCTCAGAATCCAAGGGGGTTCCCTACAAAGCCACTTATCACGCCTCCTGTTGGCCAATAGATCCCGACCACACTCGCTCACAGGGGTTCCACCGGCAGAGCTACTAATGAAAGGATGCTCAAAACCAGGTTATCCCTTATACACCCTACTATGAAAGAAATTGTTGAGAGCAGGCATCAGTCACAATGTGACTACCATGACAGGAATGCGAGGGCACGATGCATTGATGTCAATGACCCTGTTTTTGTCCTTAATTACGCTGCAGGGCCCAAATGGCTTGCAGGCACTGTGATTGCCAAAGAGGGGAATAGGATTCTGGTAGTTAAACTTACCAATGGACAAATCTGCCGCAAACACGTGGATCAAACTAAAAGGAGTTTCAGCAACCCCATAGAAGAAGCAGAGGAAGAACATGACGTAGAGTTTACTCCACCACAGGTGAACGAACACCGGAACCAAGTGGAGGAGAGCCCAGTCACTGTGGGCAGTCCAGACAGGCCTGAGGCACCTCAAACAGCAGACACTCAGACCAGCGCCCAACAACCGGAGCCCCAACTCAGGCACTCTACAAGGGAGCGTAAACCACCAGAGAGACTTAACCTGTGATTCCAATAAGACTTTGGGGGGGAGGTAATGTCATGTATTCAACTATCATTGTAACCCATGTATAAGCTGACCTAAGTTGTGTAGGAGAGGACAAAAACCCCCTCATTTTACCCAGAAGGAAAAGGGCTGTGGGATCTGTCTGTGCTGCGATGTGAATTGAAACTGAGATGGTTTGACCTTGGCAGAGCAGTGATTGGACGGGGGAGGACACCGGAGGGCCAATGGTGGGACAGAGTCAGCCCGAAGCATGGGGCTTTCAAGCCAATGGGAGAGCATTGCTTGAAAACTGTGGGACTGATCCATCACCATTATCGGGCTATTGTCTTCCCCATGTTTACACTATGGAAGGAAATTATGCAGACCTTCAGAAAACTAGGGAACCCAAAACAAACCAAGGGCCTACACAATGGCTACAGGAGGCCAACCCAATCAACCCTTACTCAAACCTTGAGTAGGTTCGAGAAAACTGAATTGGAGGGAAATTATGCAGACCTTCAGATAACTAGGGAATCCAAAACAACCCAAGGGCCTACACAATGGCTACAGGAGGCCAACGTACTCAACACCCACTCAAACCTTGAGTAGGTTAACATCAGTGGAAAAAACCCACAATAATCTAAAACTGCTGCATTTTTCAAACTCACAATGCCCACCAATGCGAAGGATCGATTTCAGCAGGAGAGGCGGACTGGATAATATGGCTATAAAAAGGGGTTTCTGATGCATTATGTGTGGTTCCCTGCTCTCGTGATCCAACAACCAGCAAGCCTCTCGACACTGAAGGAAAACCAGTGTCCGAAGACACCGAAGATAGAAGAAACAAACCACCAGACTGCAGAAGGCACAGTAGTGAGTATAACCTCTGGTCCCCGGAACTCCCAACTCAGTTACGCCAGGAAAGGTGGGAGGTTGGGCATTGTACTGCTAAACTTGTGTAAAGATTTTCGTTGTGTCAGTTTAATGGGATTTAGGGGGATTGTTTTGTTGGTGCATTGCTGTTTGTTGAGATAAACCTTGTCAAATAAATTGGAAGCCTAAGTTCCTCTTGGAATCACCTTGTCTCAGTTCTATTGTATTACATCTCCTGATCGTGAGTCTTATGTCAGAACAGTGTAAGGGAAGCTAGGAGCGCCTCGAAAACGCTCAACTGTGTGTCACAGGCTAGGGAAGAAGGGGTTAGGAGTGTTTGACACTCACAGGTGCCTCACAGGCTAGGCATAAGCTGTGGGGATGCACGAGTCTCAAAACCCCCTTCATAAGCTGTGGACACAGAGTCTCCAGGGGTGTTCTTGCAGCACTCAGGGTACCTCACAGGCCAGGCATAAGCTGTGAGGGCAGAAGCCCAGAGAGAGACACCCAAGGCACAACAACACTCCCCGAGAACCTCTTACAGTTGTACACCTTGAGAACATTGACCACAAGGGGGTGAACTTGTGGGAGACACTCCTAACCTGGACTTTCAGGTATAAAAGGGGAAGCTCCACCCACCTTCATCACTTGAGGTCTTGGTCATAAAGGTAACTGGTCACAGAGTGACCTTCTCTCAAGTATGGGCCTCGTGTGCATTTTTACTGTATAGTAAGGACATATCACACCCTTTCCCTGCAGCCCTGACAATGCTTTTCCCTCAGGTACTTAACCAGTTCCCTTTTGAAAGCCATTATTGAATCTGCCTCCATCACACTTTGAGGTAGTGCATTCCAGATCCTAACCACTCGCTGTGAAAAAAGATTTGCCTCATGTCACCTTTGATTGTTCTGCCAATCACCTTAAATCTGTGTCCTCTGGTTCTTGACCCTTCTGCGAATGGGAACAGTTTCTCTCTATCTACTCTGTCTAGATCTCTCATGATTTTGAATACCTCTATCAAATCTCCTCTCAACTTTGTCTACTCTCAACCCCAGCTTCTCCAGTATATCCACAAAACTGAGGTCCCTCATCCCTGGAACCAGTCTTGTAAATCTTTTCTGCATCCTCTCTAAGGCTTTCAAATCCTTTCTAAAGTGTGGTGCACAGAATTGGACACAATACTCCAGTTGAGGCCGGACCAGTGTTTTATAAAGGTTCATCATAATTTCCTTGCTTTGGTACTCTATGCCTCTATTTATGAAACCCAGGATGCTGTATGCTTTTTTTTTAACGGCTTTCTCAACCTGCCCTGCCACCTTTAACGGTTTGTGCACATAAACCCCCAGGTCTCTCTGTTCATGCATCCCCTTTAGAATTCTACCCTTTAGTTTATATCATCTCTCCTCGTTTTTCCTAACAAAATATATCACTTTGCATTTTTCTGTATTAAATTTCATCTGCCACGTGTTCGCCCATTCCATCAGCCTGTCTATGTCCTCTTGAAGTCTATCACTATCCTCCTCACTGTTCACTATACTTCCAAGTTTAGTGTCAGCTGCAAATTTTGAAATTATGCCCTGTACACCCAAGTCCAAGTCATTGGGCTCAATTTTCCCCAATGTCATTTTTTGGTGTATTACAAGAGTTATGCCCTTTTTTTTTGGCCCCAATTACTCCCCAAAAATAACTTGCAAGTTTCCCCATTCTAATTTTTGAAATTGGCACAGCCTGTCCTTTAGCTTCGGGGGGGGTGGACGCAAAAAAAACAATGACCCCGCCCCCCCCTTCTGTGCATGCGCGGAAAAAAAAAGACGTTTTTTACGTGATTGCGATGGGCGCGCATGCCCAGTACAGCTCCTGGTCTGTATTTGGCCATTTTTAAGGAGCCAGTTGTGTGTGAGAACTTTAATTCTCAGTGGAAAAATCAGAGGTGCAATGTGCAACGCGGCTCAAGGACCAAGAATTTCTCACAAGAGGAAGTGGAAGCACTAGTTACTGTAATTGATGTCAGAAGGCACGAGCTGGACACCAGCTGAGGTTACATAAAAGTTTCACCAAAAGAAATTAAGAAACGCTGGAACCAACTTGCAGAAGATTATTGTGCAATGGTGACCACCCCGAGGTCCGGAGGCCAGTGCAAAAAGAAATGGCAGGACCTTGGTCAAGTAGTTAGTATAAGTAATATTTTTATTTATTCAATGGAATTGCAATTGTAAATGTGGCCATCTATATGTCCCACCCAGCAGAAAGACACCCTCTCTAAAAAGTTATATTTTCATCTTTGCAAAGGAAGGTGGCACACAACAAAATGGAAAGAACTCAAACAGGAGGAGGCCCGGTAAACCTGCACCCACTGACACACTTGGAAGAGAGGGTCGCTGCTTTGATGGGTCCTGCCTGGAGAAAAGCAACCACCACTGCACAAGCTGGGCCCACACTCGAGGAAGAGGAAAAGAGAGGATAAGTCCTGCAAATTCCACAGTCTGGCTTTGCTAAAAGTTAAGTACTGCGCGGCTAGCCATGCTTCGGTTCATGGGGATGTCTCCGTCAGCTACGCTTCGGTTGATGCAATGTGCTATCATTCATCGTGGTCCTTCAAATGAGCCTGCTGCCTGCGCTGTGTGAGCCTACTCATGCCACCCACCCTGCCCCTCCTCTGCTGCTAACCATTTGTCTGTTCTGATATATTTTGCAGAACTTGAGGCTAACCCTGACGAGGCTGAAGCTGATGCAGAAGAAGATTAAGGCGCGGACGAGCCTGAAGAGGAGAACATCTTCCAATCCCACCTTCCAGTTGAAGAGTAGCCTTTCTTTGCTGTTGTTGTTATTAATGTTGTGACTGTTGTAACTGTTCTCAAATTAAAAGTTTTTTGTAAGTGATGTAAATTTACAAGTTTAAAAGTTTGTAAGTGATCTTAAAGTTTGTAAGTGATCTTAACTGAAAACTTTAAAGTTTGACACAAGAATATTTTTATTATAGTTAAGTTAAGTACAAACAAGTGTTAAACTTTTGAATAAAATATGTTTTAAATTATAACTGAATAATTTCCATTATTTGTTCCATTAAAACAACTTTTTGAAATAAATAATTATTTCCATCATTTGTTCAATTAACACAACACAACATTACGGAACAGGTCCAAACAGTAAGCATGGTCCATATGGAATCGTTGTCGCTGAGCCTTCAGGCAGCAAAGCGTTCATGAATGAACTGCTGGCGCAAGGCTCGAGCAATTGTTGCAGGGGCACAACGGACCGCCCTCCTCCGCCATCGTGCTCCCGGTTCAGGTAGTTGCGTAGCTTGCTCCTCCTCATCATCATCATCATCAGCCACTCTTACCACAGGTGGGTCATCTACTAACAGTTGCTGCTGCCTCATGATGGCTAAGTTATGCAGCATGCAGCACACAAAAGTGAACTGACCAACAATCTCAGGGGAGTATTGCGAGTATCCTTCAGAATTGTCCAGGCATTGGAAATGCTGCTTCAAGATGCCAATGGTCCTCTCTATTGTGCTGCGCGTCGCAAAGTGTGACATGTTGTATTCCCGGTCGGCTTCCGTCCAGGTTATGCATAGGGGCGTCATGAGCCAGGTGGCAAGACCACACCCTTTACCTTCCAGCAGCTAGCTCTGCCCTCTGGCTGCTGTTGAAACATGGCACATATAGCACTCTCGCGTAGGATGAACGCATCATGGGTGCTCCCAGGGTATCTTGCATCAACTGACATGATGTGATGCATGTCATTACACACGAGCTGCATTTTCTGTTCCTGTACATCTTGGAATCCTCCAAAGATGCTCACAAGGCGATATGGGAACAATCAATGCAGTCCTGTACCAGCAATCCTGGAGAAGCCCACAGCCCTGTCACGCATTGCCTGGGCGGTCATAGGCAACTTTATGTAGTCATTCCTGCGGGCATATCATCATCATCATAGGCAGTCCCTCGAAATCGAGGAAGACTTGTTTGCACTCTAACAGCCAACGAAGCTCAAATCTTGTACCGAGCTGATCCTGACAAAATGTTTCAAATTTTGTAAAGCATGCAGAGAGGAATCATTGAAACAAACAATGCTATGTGATTGGTTGAGCTTGTGTATAGCTGACAGTTGTTTTTTATTAAATATGAACGGTCAGATGTTCAAAATCTACAATGTTCTGCTGACCTTTTTCCAGTATATTAAATGGCGGTTCGTTTGCATCCTAGACTCTGATTGAAAGTATTGGAGAAGAAACAGATCGGTCTGAAAGTCCCAAGAGGCAGAGAATAATCAGTTTCAATTTCCAAGAAATAATTTAGAATATTAGGCTCCCACAATGGTACAAAATTCTAGGAAAAGAAACACTATTGCTTAACAATTACTTGTAAAGGATTATCTTACTTCTTAGAGCTGCAATGTTTTTATTATTTTATTCGCACATGGGGCGAGGTGAAAGAATGTCTATTGTAAATACATAACTACATTATATCATTATATGACTGTTACTTATTAACTTGTTCATCTTTTATGAAATAAATTTGCTTGATATTTTCAATCTAAAATGAAGTCAGGTGCGCTGCCCTATCACTTCTGAAAATTAGATCAGGATCTTATGGGGGCACAGGATAGGTCCAAGAACTAAGAACAATTACTAGATAAGTTTTGCTGTTCATTTCCCAAGCACATTACCAAAAGCATACATAGATCTCCAAGCAATGATAAATGCTCTCAAAGATGTAAGAAGTCGGGAATCACCCGTGAGATTGAGCTAAGAAATGATAGCTGAAATAATCTGGGGAAGAAGATTCAAAAAGACCCATAGATTATTTTTTATTTGTTCAGAGGATGTGGGCATCACTGACAAGGCCAGCATTTATTGCCCATCCCTAATTGCCCTTGAGAAGGTGGTGGTGAGCCATCTTCTTGAACCGCTGCAGTCCTTATGGTGAAGGTATTCCCACAGGGCTGACTTTGTCTGAACGGTTTGGTACAACTGACCCATTTCAGATGGCATTTCAGAGTCAACCACATTGCTGTGATCTGGATTCACATATAGGCCAGAGGATGGCAGGTTTCCTTCCATGGGTTTTTACAACAATCCAATAGTTTCATGGTCACCATTATGGATACTAGCTTTTTAATTCCAGATTTATTTAATTAGCTGCCAAGGTGGATTTGAACTCACATTTCTGAATTATTAGTCCAGGATTCTGGATTACTAGATCAGTAACATAACCACGATGCTACCTTACCCCTATGTAACAGCTCCTTTAAGTAGTATTTCTGATGTGAATTATAATCAGAGGATCATAAGCTTCTTCGAAAGGTGAGATTCCCAAAGAAGTGCAATTGATTGCAAATGATTTACTTAAATAGTTACTGTTGCTGGATTCTAATATGTGCTCAGCATATATGGTCTAAGGACTACCAATCCACAAAACATTCATCTTCCTGCACTACTGTAATAAGAAAGAAATAAAACTTTTACTTGGGAAGAAAAATCAAATTGTTGCTTCAGGCAGAAATGTCCACATGATCATCATCATCATCATAGGCGGTCCCTCGAAATCGAGGAAGACTTGCTTCCACTCGAAAAATGAATTCTTAGGTGATTGAACAGTCCAAAACGTGAATTACAGTCTCTGTCACAGGTGGGACAGACAGTAGTTGAAGGAAAGGGATGGGTGGGACTGGTTTGCTGCACGCTTCTTCCACTGCCTGCGCCTGTTTTCTGCATGCTCTCGGCGATGAGACTCAAGGTGCTCAGCACCCTCGCGGATGCACCTCCTCCACCAAGGGCGGTCTTTGACCAGGGATTCCCAGGTGTCGATGGGGATGTTGCATTTTATCAAGGAGGCTTTGAGGGTGTCCTTGTAACGTTTACTCTGCCCACCTTTGGCTCGTTTGCGGTGGCGGAGTCCGGAGTAGAGCGCTTGCTTTGGGAGTCTTGTGTCAGGCATGCGAACAATGTGGTCCGCCCAATGGAGTTGGTCGTGTGTGGTCAGTCCTTCAATGCTGGTGATGTTGGCCTGATCGAGGATGCTAACATTGGTGCATCTGTCCTCCCAGGGGATTTGCAGGATCTTGCGGAGACATCGTTGGTGGTATTTCTCCAACAATTTGAGTTGTCTACTGTACATGGTCCATGTCTCTGAGCCATACAGGAGGGCGGGTATTGCTAGAGCCCTGTAGACCATGAACTTGGTCGCAGATTTGAGGGCCTGATCTTCGAACACTTTTTTCCTCAAGTGGCCGAAGGCTGCATTGGTGCACTGGAGGCGGTGTTGAACCTCGTCGTCGATGTCTGCCTTTGCTGATAATAGGCTCCCGAGGTATGGAAAGTGGTCCACGTTGTCCAGGGCCATTTTGATGACTGGGGGGCAGTGCTGTGTGGCGGGGTCAGGTTGGTGGAGAACCTTTGTCTTATGGATGTTTAGTGTAAGGTCCATGCTTTCGTACGCCTCGGTAAAGATGTTAATTATGGCTTGAAGTTCAGCCTCTGTATGTGTGCAGAGGTTGGGGTGATCTTGGACCTGGCCTGGAGACAGTGAAGGTTGAACAGGTTCCCACTGGTTCTGTAGTTTAGTTCCACTTCAGCGGGGAGCTTGTTGACTGTGAGGTGGAACATTGCAGCGAGCAAGATCGAAAAGAGGGTTGGCAGGATGATGCAGCCCTGCTTGACACCGGTCCAGACGTGGATTGGGTCTGTGATGGATCCGTTGGTCACGATCACAGCTTGCATGTCATCATGGAGCAGACGGAGGATGGTGACAAACTTTTGGGGGCAGCTGAAACGGAGGAGGACGCTCCATAGTCCCTCGCAGTTGACAGTGTCAAAGGCCTTTGTAAGGTCAAAGAAGGCCTTACACTAGTCCCTGGCTCTGTTTATATTACATTACACCCTGTCTCTGTTTATATTGCACTACACCCTGTCTCTGTTTATTTAGCACTAGACCCTGTCTGTTTATATAGCACTACTCCCTGTCTCATAGAAACATAGAAAATAGATGGCTGCGCTCTAAAAATCATGTCCGTTGTACCCCGTAGTGGACGAAACATATAGTCCAGCAGTCCGAGCATATAGTGCAGCACTCACCTGCCGAATGCAGATATGGTTGCATGTTGAGAAATGGGACACACATCCGCAATTATGGCCTGGTATTATCCAGATGCATAAAATGAAAGTGCAGCTGTAACCTTTTCTTCAACTGACAAAGCAGTCCTCCTGATGCTTCTAGGGTGCAGGTCTGCTTTTACTAACTCACAGATCTCGGTTACAACTTCTTTGCGGAATCACAGCCATCTCACACAGTCTGCATCATTCAGGTGTAGGTATGAATGCCTGTCTTGATATCCCCGATGTGGGTAAGGCCTCCTGCCCATCATCCTATGTGCTCTGAGGTTCCTCATGCGATGTCTAATCAAGCGTCTCCTCCGCAGCACCATCATGCAGAAGGCTTGCACGAGGTATGGTATTGTCACCATAATTAAATTGTAGCTTTGTAAGAAGCTCAAAACAGCAGGACAAAGGATTTAAACTTTCCCTCCTCTCTCTCTCCCCGAGGTGGACATCCTAGTGTGGACCACACCCTGGTCTGCGCATGTGCAGTAGGCTTGCTTAGAACGAGAAGCTGGGCATTCAGTCAAGAAATTGGGGCAACAAAATCTAATGCAATTCTTTAATTTTTGATTTTTTTCAAAGTACCACCCCACCACTGACCCAACGTCTCCTCACCGGGCTCGGGGGTCGACTGGCAGAATCGCTCCCTCGCCTGGACACGGGCGCGGCATCCACTAACCCTCCCCCCCCCCGGGCTTCTTTTGAATCTGCGGTATGTCTAAGGGTTCTCATCCCTTCAGTTCGGCTTCCACTCCCCCACCCCCCCACGCCCCCACCCTCCACACCGCCCCCAGGCTTCTTTGGAAGCCAAGCCCCGAGCTGCTGTGTCTGGGCGAGGGAGCGATTCTGCCGGCCGACTCTTCGACCCTTGAGCCCGGCGAGGAGACGTTCGCTGGTGGGGTGGTACTTTGAAAAAAAATCAAAAATTATAGAATTGCATTAGATTTCCATTTTCTCCCTTTTGAGTGTGGAAAAATGAAGCTTCATGATGCATATTCTTTGTCTTCTTGATTCCTTCCAAAACTTCACATAAAAACAATGGCGTCTTTCTGCGCCGATCTTTTAGTGTGCACTGGTTTTTCTTAAGTGCCGAGAAGGTTTTTTTGGAGTGGTAACATACGCCGTCCTAGGAAAAATGATGTTGGCAAAACTTGCTTAAATGTGAAAAACCGGTGCAGACATCAGGTTACGCCCCCTATGACGCAAAAAAAACGAACCTAAAAAAATCGTAACTAACTGAGTTACACTGGCGCAGAAACTTTGGGGAAATTTGGATATTTTAATTTACGGCAAAAGATAACTGGGGAAAATTGAGCACATTAATATATATCAAGAAAAGCAGTGGTCCTAGTACTGACTCCTGGGGAACACCACTTTAGACCTTCCTCCACTTGCCTGTCACTGAGCTAATTTCATATTCAGGCTGCCACTGTCCCTTTTATTTCACGGGCTTCAACTTTGCTGGCAAGCCTTTTACGTGGCACTTTATGTACACCACATTAACTGTAATGCTGTCATCAACCCTCTCTTGTTACCTCATCAAAAAACTCAATCAAGTTAGTTGAACACGATTTGCCTTTAATAAATCCAAACTTGTCCAATGACTGTTAATTTTGTCCCAGATTATCATTTCTACAAGCTTCCCCAGTACCGAGGTTAAACTGTCTGGCCTGTAGTTGGTGGGTTTATCCTTACACCCTTTTTTGAACAAGGGTGTAACATTTGCAATTCCTCTGCCCTCTGGCACCATCCCTGTATCTCAGGAGGATTAGAAAATTATGACCAGTACCTCCTCAATTTCCACCTTTATTTCCCTTTGGTGTGAGCTTGTTTCTCTCCCCACCCATCCTATCACAAAGTGCAATGATGGATAATTACACACATTGGGATCGTTCAGACAGTTTTCGTGGCTGGAACAACCATAAATACTCTGATTGGAAAGTTCAATTGAAATGCTGTGGGTGATAGTCACACATGCCAACCCAGTCAACTCACAGGGCTGACCAACAGCTTTACAAAAGCAGGCATAAGCCTTAAAAGCTGACAATTCAAATATGCCCTGAATATAAGCCTATGACATGTGAAAACAAGTAATTACATTTAAAGTGCAGTGGATCATGGCCCTATAACTCAAGTTATAGGTGTACCAACATTACTTCACTCATATTGGAGGGTAAAAAAAGAAGTGTATGAAAACCTGAGGGAGATACTATTGTTGGAGATACAATACAATATCTAGGGCTCTGATTTTCTTCGCTCTTTCCACCTAGAGCCAGGTCAAGCAGTGTGCCACCTGATATGACCTGAACTCTCCTGGATTTCCAGATTCGGATCATTAGCATTGGCTCAATGTTCCCAAGGCACAGGCCCATGCCTTGATGGAGGCCTATGCCCAGAGGTAGGGGCTGGAAATCCAGTTGTTGGAGTTGTTGAACTCAAGATGGCCACTGGGGTGGCAGCTCCCTAGGGAGCTCCCCTGCCAAAACAACTTTACCCTTGTCAGGTTCCACCATCCGACAACTTTTCACTCTCAACCTCCCCCCGTCCACTGTCTAAACTTTCCCTAGCCTTAATAGGCCCAAATAGGGGGTGCATTTTCTTAAAACTTTACTTTAAACCCTAATTCTACAAATCCCACAAATTCAGGCCTACCTCAGGCGTGAACCTTCTCTCCAAACCTCCATGCCACTCATCGGCGATGACAACCGGACTACCAGCAATGACTGAGCCTCCTGCAGTGGTGACCTAGACTTGGACCTGGACCTCTTTCCTCCTTCGACATTGACTCAGCTGCCCCACCCGATCCCCGATCCTCGACAACGCCCGGTGAGCTAGGTGAGTCTCCGATGAGGCGATCGGGCCTCCACCCCTCCAACGGTGATTGGGCCTCCTCCCCTTTGGCGACGGTGGCTGGGCCTCCCCTCCTCAATGGCGATTGGGCCTCCTCCTCTTCAGCGATGGCGGTTGGCCTCTCCTCCTCCTTCAACGGCGGCTGGGCCTCACCTCCTCAATGATGATCGGGTCTCTTCTGCTTCAGCAATGACTGGGCCTCTCCTTCCCCATTGGTGATCTGGCCTCTTCTCCTCCAGCACGTGGTGAGTACCATGGCTGTGACCACCTTGACCTTACACTCTGAACTCCAGTGGATCACTGACCCTCACAATGCCTGCCCCCAACCAAGCCTCGGACCACCTACCATCAAGGGCGCTACTCAGTGCCGAGCTTGCGGTCAACATCTCGTCATAGGCAACTAGGATCATACAACAGTGCCTGGTCTCCAGTCGTCTTGGACCCTCTTGCCACTGGACCAAGACCTTGCTCAGCTAAGCCCGTGTGGTAGCCGGTGTGCAACAGCCACCCCATGTTAAAAGAACTCACGCACAGAATCTTCCATTCCTTTAACATGAAGTTCGGGACCTGGAACGTCAGGACCCTCATGGACAACTCCAACATCGACAGGCCGGAACGCTGCACCACCATAGTTGCCTGGGAACTTAGATGCTTCAATGTCGACATCGCCGTCCTAAGCGAGACCCGGTGGGCAGGGGAAAGCCAGCTCAAGATGGAGGTTACATCTTCTTCTGGAAAGGGAAACCAGAGGAAGAACGCCACCTCCACGGAATCGGTTTCGCCATCAAAAATGAGCTGGTCGACCACCACAAAGACTTCCCCTGCGGGGTTAACGAATGTCTCATGATTCTCCGACTCACCCTATCCCGGAATCAATGCGCCACAGTCATCAGTGCGTACGCCCCAACACTCGATGCGACAGATTAAACCAAAGAGGGTTTTTACTCCAATCTCGAAAAATCCCTGTCCCACGTCCCTGCAGACGACAAACTGATCCTCCTTGGTGACTTCAATGCCAGGTTCGGCAAGGACACAGCCGTCTGGGGAGGCGCGATCGGCAGAGAGGGGGTAGGGAAAGCCAACTCCAGCGGTACCCGACTCTTGACAAAATGTCTAGAACATGAACTTGTCATCACTAACACCTTGTTCCGCCAGAGGGACAAGTACAAGGCATCTTGGCAACATCCTCGCTCCAAACACTGGTACCTGCTTGACTATGTCATCGTCCAAGCCAGGGATCGCAAGGATGTGCGCATCACCCGCGCCATGACAGGAACTGATGATTGCTGGATGGACCACAGCCTAATCCGATCCAACCTTGATATCAACATAGCCTCAAAGCGGCGGGGCAGCAGATGAATTGCCGCAAAAAAGTCAATGTCGGGGCACTTAAGGACCTAGCTAAGAGAGCCCTATACAGTCGGTGCCTCACAGCTAACTATAATGTATGGAGAAAGAGTCAGACTGAGCACTGTGAGCTCAAAGTAAAAGTGTGAGCGTAGTCTTTTATTGCAGGTCTCCAGAGTGCCTCTCCAACCTATGAAGCCTTCTTATGTACCTGTGCTCCCAAGGGATTATGGGATCCCTTGGGACTCTGGGGGATGAGCCCTCTGGTGGGTGTACAGAGTAAATACAAGTCCACATATATAACAACATTCCCCCCCAAAGTCAATAATGTAACTATTTACAATGAGAGTTGATCCGGTGCCCTTCTTGCCCTGGTTGATCATCTCGGTGTGAAAGCTGGTATTGTTGAATCATTTGTTGGGCCCTCGCTGGGCTGCTGTGCAACTGGCCTTGCTGGGCTGCCTGATGTGTTGGGCCCTGCAGGGCTGCTGTAGATGATGGGTTCTGCTTCGTGGTCAACCGTGGTGCCGGTTGCCACTGGTGTGTATGTTGGGGGGTCAAAAAAGGTGGGGTCCAAGATGGGTTGCTCAGGATAGTCCGTAAATCTGAGTTTGATTTGCTCCAAGTGTTGCCGGTGAATGAGTCCATTTGAAAGTTTGACCCAAAACACCCTGCTCCCCTCTTTGGCTCCGACAGTGCCGGGAAGCCACTTGGGACCTTGTCCATAATTTAATACAAATACAAGATCATTGAATTCAATCTCGCGTGACACATTTGCACTATCATGGTATGCACTTTGTTGAAGCCGCCTGCTCTCTACCTGTTCATGTAAGTCAGGGTGAACAAACAAGACTCTTGTCTTAAGTGCTCTTTTCATGAGCAGTTCAGCAGGTGGGATCCCAGTGAGCGAGTGGGGTCTCGTGCGGTAGCTAAGCAGGACTCGGGATAGGCAAGTCTGCAGTGAGTCTTCAGTTACCCTCTTCAAGCCTTGCTTGATGGTTTGCACTGCTCTCTCTTCCTGACCATTGGACGCTGGTTTAAACGGGGCAGATGTGACATGTTTGATCCCATTACGGGTCATGAATTCTCGAACTCAGCACTGGTAAAACATGGCCCGTTGTCGCTCACCAGGACATCGGGTAAGCTGTGAGTGGCAAACATGGCCCGCAGGCTTTCAGTAGTGGCAGCGGACGTGCTAGTCGACATTGTCTCACATTCAATCCACTTGGAGTACGCGTCTACAACCACAAGGAACATTTTACCCAAGAACGGGCCTGCATAGTTGACGTGTACCCTAGACCACGGTTTGGAGGGCCAAGACTATAAACTTAGCGGTGCCTCCCTGGGTACATTCCTTAACTGCAAGCATGTATTACATTTGTGAATGCAGGACTTTGAGTCCGCATCGATACCGGGCCACCACACGTGGGATCTGGCTATCGCTTTCATCATTAAGATGCCTGGGTGGGTACTGTGGAGGTCATTGATGAAGGTGCCTCTGCCCTTCTTGGGGACCACGACTCGATTGCCCCACAGAAGGCAGTCTGCCTGTATAGACATTTCATCTTTGCGCCGCTGGAACGGCTTTATCTCTTCCTGCATTTCCACTGGGACACTGGACCAGCTCCCGTAAAGCACACAGCTTTTGACTCGAGATAATGAGGGGTCCTGGCTTGTCCAGGTTTAGATCTGCTGGGCAGTGACGGGTGATTGCTCACTCTCAAATGCTTCCATAGCCATGGCTCGATCTGTGGGCTGCGCCATTTCCACCCCTGTGGTGGGCAATGGCAACCTACTGAGAGCATCGGCGCAGTTTTCTGTGCCTCGCCTGTGGCGGATGGCGTAGTTGTATGCGGACAATATGAGTGCCCATCTCTGGATGCGGGCCGATGCTTTGGTATTTATCCCGTTACTCTCGGAAAACAGGGATATAAGTGGCTTATGGTCAGTTTCCAATTCAAATTTTAGCCCAGACAGGTATTGATGTATTTTCTTTACCCCATAGACATACGCTAACGCTTCTTTTTCGATCATGCTGTAGGCTCTCTCAGCCTTAGACAGACTCCTGGATTCATAAGCAACCATTGCAGTTTCCGGAAATCATTAGCTTGTTGCAATACATACCCGATGCCATATGACGACGCATCACATGCTAGTACCAGACGCTTACATGGATCATACAACACAAGCAATTTATTTGAGCATAACAATTTTCTCGCTTTTACAAAGGCATTTTCTTGCCTTTTATCCCAAACCCATTCGCCCCCTTTTCGTAGTAATGCATGTAGTGGTTTTAGCAGGGTGCTGAGACCCAGTAAAAAGTTAGCAAATTAGTTCAAGAGTCGCAGCAATGACCGCAGCTCCGTCACATTCTGTGGCCTCGGTGCGTTCTTGATTGCCTCCGTCTTCGCGTTGGTGGGCCTGATGCCGTCCGCCGCAATCCTCCTTCCCAGGAACTTCACTTCAGGCGCCAGGAAAACACACTTCTAGCGTTTTAACCTGAGCCCCATGCAGTTGAGTCGACTAAGAACCTCCTCCAGGTTCTGCAGGTGCTCGACGTGTTCCGACCTGTGACCAAGATGTCATCCTGGAAGACCACGGTGTGCGGGACTGACTTCAGTAAACTTTCCATGTTTCTCTGGAATATCGCCGCCGCTGATCGGATTCCAAATGGGCATCTGTTATCAACAAAAAGACCTTTGTGCGTGTTGACCCCATGTACCTCTGCCTCCTCTATCTAAGGACCTGTTTCGTCATTATCCTCCTCTGCAATATGGTGCTTTGCAGGTTTAACAGGCTTAGCAGCTTGCCTGCACACTTGTTGGAGGTGCCCCATTGTTTCACAGCCCTTGCAAACGTACTCTTTGAATCGGCATGAATGGAAACGATGATCACCCCCGCAGCGCCAATAAGGTGTTTTTGGTCTTGCATTCATCACCCTTGATGGTGGGCTCTGAGACATCTGCGGACGTGTAGCTGCATGTATGTGTGACCTGCCCTGTACGTTATGATTCAAAAACAACATCACTTTGTTTACAGTACTTGTAGCAGCACTTGTGTGCTGAGAGATTTGCTTCGTATTGTCACTGGTGGCAATGAACGCCTGGGCTATTGCTATGGCCTTACTCAAGGTTGGGGTCTCTACAGCCAAAAGTTTGCGAAGTATGGTTTCGTGGCCAATGCCAAGTACAAAAAAGTCTCTGAGCATATGCTCCAAATGTCATTCAAATTCGCAAGGTGTCTTAGCTCGGCGACATAACTCGCCACTTCCTGGCCTTCAGACCTTTTGTAGGTGTAGAACCGATACCTCGCCATCAGAACGCTTTCCTTCGGGTTCAAATGCTCTGGACCAGTGTGCACAATCGTTGCACGATTTCTCCGTGGGTTTCGCTGGAGTGAGCAGATTCTTCATGAGGCCATACATTGGTACCCCACAGATGGTGAGGAGGATCACTCTACGTTTGGCAGCGCTCTCTTCCCCATCTAGCTCATTGGCCACGAAGTATTGGTCGAGTCGCTCCACAAAAGTTTCCCAATCAGTTCCCTCCGAAAATGTCTCCAGGATGCCCATTGTTCCTGCATCTTTAGGATCGCTATATGTATCTCGTCGCCAGTTGTAGTGTATGGAGAAAGACTCAGACTGAGCACTGTGAGCTCAAAATAAAGTGTGACCGTAGTCTTTTATTGCAGGTCTCCAGAGTGCCTCTCTAACCTGTGAAGCCTTCTTAAGTACCTGTGCTCCCAAGGGATTATGGGATCTCTTCAGACTCCAGGGGATGAGCCCTCTAGTGGCTGTACAGAGTAAATACAAGTCCACATATGGAACACTAACCTGGCATGCATTAATGACCCCAAGATGCAGAATGCCCACAGTGCTTGGTCTGCCCTCCAGGTCTCCCTATCCAGTATCTGCGAAGAGACACTCGGTCATTCAAACAGGAAACACCAGGACTGGTTTGATGAGAATGACCCGGAGATCCAAGTGCTAATAGATCGCAAGGGCAGGGCATTTCTGAGACTTAAATAACAACCCAACTCGGGAGCAGCAAGACAGCATTACAGACAGCTTAAGGCCGAGGTCCAACAAAAAACTCGGGACTTAAAGAACAGGTGGTGGATGGAGAAAGCACAGGAGATACAGTAGTTGGCCGACAGCCATGATGTGCGAGGATTCCTCACCACAGTTAAGGCCACTTACGGCCCAAACAGCCAAGGCCCCACCCCACTGCTGACCAAGAACGGGGAAACACTCATCAAGGACACCGAGGCAATCAAGGCCCGCTGGAAAGAACACTTCGAAGATCTCCTCAGTCGAGACTCTGCCTTTGACTCACATGTCTTCGATTCCATCCTGCAGCATGCTGCCTGCCACCACCTCAGTAAAACCCCAGCACTTCACAAAGTAAAAAAAGCCATAAGACAGCTTAAGAACAACAAAGCTACAGGAGCGGATGGAATCCCCACCGAGGCACTGAAGTATGGTGGAGAGGCACTGTTGGCGTGAATACACAACCTCATCTGTTTCATCTGGAGGGTAGGAGAGCATGCCGGGAGATCTCAGAGATTCAGTGATCGTGACCATCTTTTAAAAAGGGGATAAGTCCGACTGCGGCAACTACAGAGGAATCTCCCTGATATCAGCCACTGGGAAAGTCGTCGCGAGAGTCCTCCTCAACTATCATCTCCTTGCGGCTGATGAGCTCTTGCCGGAGTCACAGTGCAGATTTCGTCCCCTACGGGGCACTATGGACATGATTTTTACAGCGCGACAGCTGCACGGAAAATGCAGAGAACAGCACCAGCCCTTATACATGGCCTTCTTCGACCTTGCAAAGGCTTTTGACACTATCAACCACGAGGGTCTATGGAGCATCCCCCTCCATTTCGGATGCCCCAAAAGTTCATCACCATCCTCCGTCTGCTCCACGACTATATGCAAGCAGTGATCCTTACTAACGGATCCATCACAGACCCAATCCACATCTGGACCAGTGTCAAACAGGGCTGCGTCATCGCCCCAACCCTCTTCTCAATCTTCCTCGCTGCAATGTTCCACCTCACACTCAACAAGTTCCCCGCTGAAGTGGAACTAAACTACAGAACCAGTGGGAACCTGTTCAACCTTCGCTGTCTCCAGGCCAGATCCAAGACCATCCCAATCTGTCGTCGAACTACAGTGCAGGGACGACGCCTGCATCTGCACACATACAGAGACTGAACTCCAAGTCAGAGTCGATGTATTCACTGGCGTAGAAAACATGGGCCTTACGTTAAACATCCGTAAGACAAAGTTCCTCCACCAGCCTGTCCTCGCCGCACAGCACTGCCCCCCAGTCATCAAGATCCACGGCACGGCCCTGGACAAGGTGGATCATTTCCCATACCTCGAGAACCTCTTATCAACAAGAGCAGACATTGACAAGGAGATTCAACATCGCCTCCAGTGCGCCAGTGCAGCCTTCAGCCACCTGAGGAAAAGAGTGTTTGAAGACCAGGCCCTCAAATGCACCACCAAGCTTATGGTCTACAGGGCTGTAATAACACCTGCCCTCATGTATGGCTCAGAAACATGGACCATGTACAGTAGACACCTCAAGTCGCTGGAGAAATGCCACCAACAATGTCTCCGCAAGATCCTACAAATCTCCTGGGAGGATAGACGCACCAATGTTAGCGTCCTCAACCAGGCCAAAATCCCCAGCACTGAAGCACTGACCACACTTGATCAGCTCTGATGGGCAGGCCACATTGTTCGCATGCCAGACGCGAGACTCCCAAAGCAAGCGCTCTACTGCTTCATGGCAAATGAGCTAAAAGTGGGCAGAGGAAATGTTACAAGGACACCCTCAAAGCCTCCCTGATAAAGGGACACCTGGGAGTCCCTGGCCAAAGACCGCCCTAAGCGGAGGAAGTGCATCCGGGAGGGCGCTAAGCACCTCGAGTCTCATCGCCAAGCGCATGTAGAAATCAAGCGCAGGCAGCGGAAAGAGCATGCGGCAAACCAGTCTCACCCACCCTTTCCCTCAACGACTATCTGTCCCACCTGAGACAGAGACTTGGTTCTCATATTGGACTGTTCAGCCACCTAAGGACTCATTTTTGGAGTGGAAGCAAGTCTTCCTCGATTCCGAGGGGCTGCCTATGATGATGATGTTGTAGTCCTGAGAGGCATACAGCAGTTGTAATGGACATGTGCTGTGGCGTCTTCAGTCTATTGTCCAAACACAGCAGGCAGAAAGCTTCTAGCCTCAGTCTGCGTAACCTCTAGCAGGCCTTCCGTTGGGACCCAGGCCCTGCTCTTTTTACGGGTGTACTACTGGACAGCTGCATAGCAACATAGAAACATAGAAAAGAGGTGCAGGAGTAGGACATTCGGCCCTTCGAGCTGCACCACCATTCAATAAGATCATGGCTGATCATTCACCTCAGTACCCCTTTCCTGCTTTCTCTCCATACCCCTTGATCCCTTTAGCCGTAAGGGCCATATCTCACTCCCTCTTGAATATATCTAACGAACTGGCATCAACAACTCGCTGCAGTAGAGAATTGCACAGGTTCACAATCCTCTGAGTGAAGAAGTTTCTCCTCATCTCAGTCTTAAATGGCTTATCCCTTATCCTTAGACTTGGTATATTGTCAGAGATGGAGGGATAGCCACAGCTAATATGGCTGATTTTCAAGAGTACTTTAATTGTAGAACAGAGGTAATTGTAATGGATGAAAGTGTGTGCAAAGGGAGGTACGATTATGATGCTGAAAAGCTTATAGACAGAAATGCTGCAAAAGATTCTGAGAGTCATATTGATATATGAAAAACAGTATGTGAGGTGATGTATTGGCGCAGAATAAATTAGAAGACGATGAAACATGTAAATTGTCAAGACCTTAAGGACTGGCATTGGCTGTCCTTATTTGCAGGTGTCCTTATTTTCAAAATGGTCACTGTATGTACTGTAAAAATGTTCCCAACAATCTTGAAGAACCAGCTGAAATTATGACCAGCACTTAATCAGCTGCAACAATGCTACGAATCCCCCTCCCACACATCAGCTTTCAGCTCTGTTCATTTAACAGTTTTGCTATCCAAATTCCCGTTTGATTTCAAACTGCTCTCACTTGGAGCAGATTGCAATTTCAGTAATGAGCTGCATTTCTCAATTCTACTTACCAGCTTCAGGGCAATCACAGGGCAAAAAAAGGAGGAATTGTGTTGACAGGTTGTGGCGGTATAGTGAAGCTGCCAAGACTTAGAACACATTGAGAACATTTGGGACGGAAAACACAAAGCCACATTGTGTGCAGGAGTGAAACTGCCGTTTTCTGTTTGAGCAGCGAGTCTGCAGGAAGACTGAGCAATAGCTGGGATGTCAAGGCCTGTCCATCACTTAATAGAGCAACAGAGAGACCCGGGACAGCCGTCCACCGTATTCCCCCAAGCCAAAGATCCTCAAAGATACAGATCGACCATCAGAAGTTGAGAGAAAGAAGACAATGCCAGGTTCAGAGGGAGAAGTGCAGCCAGCGGCTGCTGAAAGAGTGTATGAGTGTGGCGCTAAGGCAGAAAAGGATGAACCCTCTTTCTGTTCGCATGTGCTATCCTTTATTCGGGAGGCTGGTGAGTAGGGTGGCCAAATCTGTTTGGAAGCAAACCGGGAGATTTGACCACATGACATCTGATCCAAAAGTCCCATTCCCCCAGACAACATCTCTCTCTGATTAATGATCCTGAGATCCCCCGATTGATGATCCTGTGACCCCGATTGCTGATCCTGAGACCGCCCGATTGATGATCCTGAGACCCCGATTGATGATCGTGAAACACCCAGATTGATGATCCTGAGACCCCCAGAATGATGATACTGAGACCCCCCGATTGATGATCATGAGACCCCCCGATTGATGATCCTGAGACCCCAGAATGATGATACTGAGACCCCCCGATTGATGATCATGAGACCCCCCGAATGATGATCCTGAGACCCCCCGATTGATGATCCTGAGACCCCCCGAATGATGATCCTGAGACCACTCGATTGATGATCCTGAGACCCCCCGATTGATGATCCTGAGACCACTCGATTGATGATCCTGAGACCCGCCGAATGATGATCCTGAGACCCCCCGAATGATGATCCTGAGACCACTAGATTGATGATCCTGAGACCCCCCGATTGATGATCCTGAGACCCCCCGATTGATGATCCTGAGACCCCCGAATGATGATCCTGAGACCACTCGATTGATGATCCTGAGACCCCCAAATTGATGATCCTGAGACCCCCCGATTGATGATCCTGAGACCCCCCGATTGATGATCCTGAGACCCCCCGAATGATGATCCTGAGACCACTTGATTGATGATCCTGAGACCCCCTCGATTGATGATCCTGAGACGCCCATTTATGACACTGAGACCACGATTGATGATCCTGAGACCAGGATTGATGATCCTGAGACCCCCCCGATTGATGATCCAGACTCCCCGATTGATGATCATGAGACCCCCCGAATGATGATCCTGAGACCACCCGATTGATGCTCCTGAGATCCCCCGAATGATGATCCTGAGACCACTCGATTGATGATCCTGAGACCCCAATTGATGATCCTGAGACCACGATTGACGATCCTGAGACCCCGTGATTGATGATCCTGAGACCCCGATTGATGATCCTGAGACCCCTGATTGATGATCCTGAGACCCCGTGATTGATGATCCTGAGACCCCTCAAATGATGATCCTGAGACCTCCCGATTGATGATCCTGAGACCCCCCGATTGATGATCCTGAGACCCCCTGATTGATGATCCTGAGACCCCCCGATTGATGATCCTGAGACCCCCCAATTGATGATGCTGAGACATCCTGATTGATGATCCTGAGACCCCGATTGATGATCCTGAGACTCCACCCCGATTGATGATCCTGAGACCCCCCGATTGATGATCCTGAGACACCCGATTGATGATCCTGAGACCCCCCGATTGATGATCCTGAGACCCCAATTGATAATCCTGAGACCCCGATTGACGATCCTAAGACCCCCCCGATTGATGATCCTGAGACCCTGCGATTGATGATCGTGAAAACCCCGATTGATGATCGTGAAAACCCCGATTAATGATCCTGAGACCCCCCGATTGATGATCCTGAGACCACCCCGATTGATGATCCTGAGACACCCTGATTGATGATCATGAGACCCCGATCGATGATCCTGAGAGCCCCCCCCCGATTGATGATCCTGAGAACCCCCGATTGATGATCCTGAGACCCCCCGATTGACGATTCTGAGACCCCCCGATTGATGATCCTGAGACCCCAATTGATGATCCTGAGACCCACCGATTGATGATCCTGAGACACCCCGATTGATGATCCTGAGACCCCCCGATTGATGTTCCTGAGACCCCCCGTTTGATGATCCTGAGACCCCGCGATTGATGATCCTGAGACCCCCCAATTGGTGATCCTGAGACCCTAATTGATGATCCTGGGACCCCCCGATTGATGATCCTGAGACCCCCCGATTGATGATCGTGAAACCCCCCGATTGATGATCCTGAGACCCCAATTGATGATCCTGGGACCCCCCGATTGATGATCCTGAGACCCCCCAATTGATGATCGTGAAACCCCCCGATTGATGATCCTGAGACCCCCCGATTGATGATCCTGAGAGCGCGCGATTGATGATCCTGTGTCCCCGATTGATGACTCTGAGACCTCCCGATTGATGATCCTGCGAACCCGATTGATGATCATGAAACCCCTCGATTGATGATCCAGAGACCCCCCGATTGATGATCCTCAGACCCCGCGATTGATGATCCTGAGACCCCCCGATTGATGATCCTGAGACCCCCCGATTGATGATCCTGAGACCCCCCGATTGATGATCCTGAGACCCCCCAATTTATGATCCTGAGACACCCTGATTGATGATCATGAGAACCCGATTGATGATCCTGAGAGCCCCCCCCGATTGATGATCCTGAGACCCCCCGATTGATGATCCTGAGACCCCCCGATTGACGCTCCTGAGACCCCGCGATTGATGATCCTGTGTCCCCAATTGATGACTCTGAGACCCCACGATTGATGATCCTGAGACCACGATTGATGATCATGAAACCCCATGATTGATGATCCTGAAACCCCCCCGATTGATGATCCTGAGACCCCCCGATTGATGATCCTGAGATCCCCTGATTGATGAACCTTAGACCCCCCAATTGATGATCCTTAGACCCCGATTGATGATCCTGAGTCCCCCTGATTGATGATCCTGAGACCCCTCCAACGATGGTCCTGAGACCCCCCGATTGAGGATCCTGAGACCCCCCGATTGATGATCCTGAGACCCCCCGATTGATGATCCTGAGACCCCCCGATTGATGATCCTGAGACCCCAATTGATGATCCTGAGACCCCCCCGATTGATGATCCTGAGATCCCCCGATTGATGATCCTTATACCCCCCAATTGATGATCCTTAGACCCGATTGATGATCCTGAGTCCCCCTGTTTGATGATCCTGAGACCCCTCCAACGATGATCCTGAGACCCCCCGATTGATGATCCTGAGACCCCCCGATTGATGATCCTGAGAGCCCCCCCCGATTGATGATCCTGAAACCACCCGATTGATGACCCTGAGACCCCCCGATTGACGATCCTGAGACCCCGTGATTGATGATCCTGTGTCCCCAATTGATGACTCTGAGACTCCCCGATTGATGATCCTGAGACCCCGATTGATGATCATGAAACCCCATGATTGATGATCCTGAGACTCCCCGATTGATAATCCTTAGACCCCGATTGATGATCCTGAGTCCCGCTGATTGATGATCCTGAGACCCCTCCAACGATGATATTGAGACCCCCCGATTGATGATCCTGAGACCCCCCGATTGATGATCCTGAGAGCGCGCGATTGATGATCCTGTGTCCCCGATTGATGACTCTGAGACCTCCCGATTGATGATCCTGCGAACCCGATTGATGATCATGAAACCCCCCGATTGATGATCCAGAGACCCCCCGATTGATGATCCTCAGACCCCGCGATTGATGATCCTGAGACCCCCCGATTGATGATCCTGAGACCCCCCGATTGATGATCCTGAGACCCCCCAATTTATGATCCTGAGACACCCTGATTGATGATCATGAGACCCCGATTGATGATCCTGAAACTCCCCGATTGATGATCCTGAGACCCCCCGATTGATGATCCTGAGACCCCCCAATTGATGATCCTGAGACATCCTGATTGATGATCCTGAGACCCCGATTGATGATCCTGAGACTCCACCCCGATTGATGATCCTGAGACCCCCCGATTGATGATCCTGAGACACCCGATTGATGATCCTGAGAACCCCCGATTGATGATCCTGAGACCCCAATTGATAATCCTGAGACCCCGATTGACGATCCTAAGACCCCCCCGATTGATGATCCTGAGACCCTGCGATTGATGATCGTGAAAACCCCGATTGATGATCGTGAAAACCCCGATTAATGATCCTGAGACCCCCCGATTGATGATCCTGAGACCACCCCGATTGATGATCCTGAGACACCCTGATTGATGATCATGAGACCCCGATTGATGATCCTGAGAGCCCCCCCCCGATTGATGATCCTGAGAACCCCCGATTGATGATCCTGAGACCCCCCGATTGACGATTCTGAGACCCCCCGATTGATGATCCTGAGACCCCAATTGATGATCCTGAGACCCACCGATTGATGATCCTGAGACACCCCGATTGATGATCCTGAGACCCCCCGATTGATGTTCCTGAGACCCCCCGTTTGATGATCCTGAGACCCCGCGATTGATGATCCTGAGACCCCCCAATTGGTGATCCTGAGACCCTAATTGATGATCCTGGGACCCCCCGATTGATGATCCTGAGACCCCCCGATTGATGATCGTGAAACCCCCCGATTGATGATCCTGAGACCCCAATTGATGATCCTGGGACCCCCTGATTGATGATCCTGAGACCCCCCAATTGATGATCGTGAAACCCCCCGATTGATGATCCTGAGACCTTCCGATTGATGATCCTGAGAGCGCGCGATTGATTATCCTGTGTCCCCGATTGATGACTCTGAGACCTCCCGATTGATGATCCTGCGAACCCGATTGATGATCATGAAACCCCCCGATTGATGATCCAGAGACCCCCCGATTGATGATCCTCAGACCCCGCGATTGATGATCCTGAGACCCCCCGATTGATGATCCTGAGACCCCCCGATTGATGATCCTGAGACCCCCCAATTTATGATCCTGAGACACCCTGATTGATGATCATGAGACCCCGATTGATGATCCTGAGACCCCTCCGATTGATGATCCTGAGAAGCCAATTGTTGATCCTGAGACCACCCGATTGATGATCCTGAGACGCCAATTGATGATCCTGAGACACCGATTGATGATCCTGAGTCCCGCTGATTGATGATCCTGAGACCCCTCCAACGATGATATTGAGACCCCCCGATTGATGATCCTGAGACCCCCCGATTGATGATCCTGAGAGCGCGCGATTGATGATCCTGTGTCCCCGATTGATGACTCTGAGACCTCCCGATTGATGATCCTGCGAACCCGATTGATGATCATGAAACCCCCCGATTGATGATCCAGAGACCCCCCGATTGATGATCCTCAGACCCCGCGATTGATGATCCTGAGACCCCCCGATTGATGATCCTGAGACCCCCCGATTGATGATCCTGAGACCCCCCAATTTATGATCCTGAGACACCCTGATTGATGATCATGAGACCCCGATTGATGATCCTGAGACCCCTCCGATTGATGATCCTGAGAAGCCAATTGTTGATCCTGAGACCACCCGATTGATGATCCTGAGACGCCAATTGATGATCCTGAGACACCGATTGATGATCCGCAGACCCCCCGAATGATGATCCTGAGACCCCCCGATTGATGATCCTGAGTCCCCCCGATTGATGATCCTGAGACTCCCCGATTGATGATGCTGAGACCCCCGATTGATGATCCTGAGACCCCGATTGATGATCCTGAGACCCCCCGATTGATGATCCTGAGACCCCGATTGACGATCCTGAGACCCCCCCGATTGATGATCCTGAGACCCCCCCGTTTGATGATACTGAGACCCCGTGATTGATGATCCTGAGACCCCGATTGATGATCCTGAAACTCCCCGATTGATGATCCTGAGACCCCCCGATTGATGATCCTGAGGCCCCCCCATTGATGATCCTGAGACCGACGGATTGATGATCCTGAGACCCCACGATTGATGATCCTGAGACCCCCCGATTGATGATCCTGAGACCCATGGATTGATGATCCTGAAACCCCCCGATTGATGATCCTGAGACCCCACGATTGATGATCCTGAGACCCCTCCGATTGATGATCCTGAGACCCCCCCGATTGATGATCCTGAGACGCCAATTGATGATCCTGAGATCCCCGATTGATGATCCTGAGACCCCCCGATTGATGATCCTGAGACCCCCCCGATTGATGATCCTGAGACCCCAATTGATAATCCTGAGACCCCGATTGATGATCCTGAGACCCCCCGATTGATGATCCTGAGACCCCAATTGATAATCCTGAGACCCCGATTGATGATCCTGAGACCCCGTGATTGATGATCCTGTGTCCCCGATTGATGACCCTGAGACCCCCCGATTGATGATCCTGAGACCCCTCAAATGATGATCCTGAGACCCCCCGATTGATGATCCTGAGACCCCCCGATTGACGATTCTGAGACCCCCCGATTGATGATCCTGAGACCCCAATTGATGATCCTGAGACCCACCGATTGATGATCCTGAGACACCCCGATTGATGATCCTGAGACCCCCCGATTGATGTTCCTGAGACCTCCCGTTTGATGATCCTGAGACCCTGCGATTGATGATCCTGAGACCCCCCAATTGGTGATCCTGAGACCCCCCCGATTGATGATACTGAGACCCCAATTGATGATCCAGGGACCCCCCGATTGATGATCCTGAGACCCCCCGATTGATGATCCTGAGACCCCCCGATTGATGATCCTGAGAGCCCCCCCCGATTGATGATCCTGAAACCACCCGATTGATGATCCTGAGACCCCCCGATTGACGATCCTGAGAACCCGCGATTGATGATCCTGTGTCCCCAATTGATGACTCTGAGACCCCCCGATTGATGATCCTGAGACCCGATTGATGATCATGAAACCCCATGATTGATGATCCTGAGACCCCCCGATTGATGATCCTGAGACTCCCCGATTGATGATCCTGAGATCCCCTGATTGATGATCCTTAGACCCCCCAATTGATGATCCTTAGACCCCGATTGATGATCCTGAGTCCCCCTGATTGATGATCCTGAGACCCCTCCAACGATGATACTGAGACCCCCCGATTGATGATCCTGAGACCCCCCGATTGATGATCCTGAGAGCGCGCGATTGATGATCCTGTGTCCCCGATTGATGACTCTGAGACCTCCCGATTGATGATCCTGCGAACCCGATTGATGATCATGAAACCCCCCGATTGATGATCCAGAGACCCCCCGATTGATGATCCTCAGACCCCGCGATTGATGATCCTGAGACCCCCCGATTGATGATCCTGAGACCCCCCGATTGATGATCCTGAGACCCCCCGATTGATGATCCTGAGACCCCCCAATTTATGATCCTGAGACACCCTGATTGATGATCATGAGACCCCGATTGATGATCCTGAGAGCCCCCCCCGATTGATGATCCTGAGACCCCCCGATTGATGATCCTGAGACCCCCCGATTGACGCTCCTGAGACCCCGCGATTGATGATCCTGTGTCCCCAATTGATGACTCTGAGACCCCCCGATTGATGATCCTGAGACCCCGATTGATGATCATGAAACCCCATGATTGATGATCCTGAAACCCCCCCGATTGATGATCCTGAGACCCCCCGATTGATGATCCTGAGATCCCCCGATTGATGAACCTTAGACCCCCCAATTGATGATCCTTAGACCCCGATTGATGATCCTGAGTCCCCCTGATTGATGATCCTGAGACCCCTCCAACGATGATACTGAGACCCCCCCGATTGATGATCCTGAGACCCCCCGATTGATGATCCTGAGAGCGCGCGATTGATGATCCTGTGTCCCCGATTGATGACTCTGAGACCTCCCGATTGATGATCCTGCGAACCCGATTGATGATCATGAAACCCCCCGATTGATGATCCAGAGATCCCCCGATTGATGATCCTCAGACCCCGCGATTGATGATCCTGAGACCCCCCGATTGATGATCCTGAGACCCCCCGATTGATGATCCTGAGACCCCCCGATTGATGATCCTGAGACCCCCCAATTTATGATCCTGAGACACCCTGATTGATGATCATGAGACCCCGATTGATGATCCTGAGAGCCCCCCCCGATTGATGATCCTGAGACCCCCCGATTGATGATCCTGAGACCCCCCGATTGACGCTCCTGAGACCCCGCGATTGATGATCCTGTGTCCCCAATTGATGACTCTGAGACCCCCCGATTGATGATCCTGAGACCCCGATTGATGATCATGAAACCCCATGATTGATGATCCTGAAACCCCCCCGATTGATGATCCTGAGACCCCCCCGATTGATGATCCTGAGATCCCCTGATTGATGAACCTTAGACCCCCCAATTGATGATCCTTAGACCCCGATTGATGATCCTGAGTCCCCCTGATTGATGATCCTGAGACCCCTCCAACGATGGTCCTGAGACCCCCCGATTGAGGATCCTGAGACCCCCCGATTGACGATCATGAGACCCCCCGATTGATGATCCTGAGACCCCCCGATTGATGATCCGAACACCCCCCCGATTGATGATCCTGAGATCCCCCGATTGATGATCCTTATACCCCCCAATTGATGATCCTTAGACCCGATTGATGATCCTGAGTCCCCCTGTTTGATGATCCTGAGACCCCTCCAACGATGATCCTGAGACCCCCCGATTGATGATCCTGAGACCCCCCGATTGATGATCCTGAGAGCCCCCCCCGATTGATGATCCTGAAACCACCCGATTGATGACCCTGAGACCCCCCGATTGACGATCCTGAGAACCCGCGATTGATGATCCTGTGTCCCCAATTGATGACTCTGAGACCCCCCGATTGATGATCCTGAGACCCGATTGATGATCATGAAACCCCATGATTGATGATCCTGAGACCCCCCGATTGATGATCCTGAGACTCCCCGATTGATGATCCTGAGATCCCCTGATTGATGATCCTTAGACCCCCCAATTGATGATCCTTAGACCCCGATTGATGATCCTGAGTCCCCCTGATTGATGATCCTGAGACCCCTCCAACGATGATACTGAGACCCCCCGATTGATGATCCTGAGACCCCCCGATTGATGATCCTGAGAGCGCGCGATTGATGATCCTGTGTCCCCGATTGATGACTCTGAGACCTCCCGATTGATGATCCTGCGAACCCGATTGATGATCATGAAACCCCCCGATTGATGATCCAGAGACCCCCCGATTGATGATCCTCAGACCCCGCGATTGATGATCCTGAGACCCCCCGATTGATGATCCTGAGACCCCCCGATTGATGATCCTGAGACCCCCCGATTGATGATCCTGAGACCCCCCAATTTATGATCCTGAGACACCCTGATTGATGATCATGAGACCCCGATTGATGATCCTGAGAGCCCCCCCCGATTGATGATCCTGAGACCCCCCGATTGATGATCCTGAGACCCCCCGATTGACGCTCCTGAGACCCCGCGATTGATGATCCTGTGTCCCCAATTGATGACTCTGAGACCCCCCGATTGATGATCCTGAGACCCCGATTGATGATCATGAAACCCCATGATTGATGATCCTGAAACCCCCCCGATTGATGATCCTGAGACCCCCCCGATTGATGATCCTGAGATCCCCTGATTGATGAACCTTAGACCCCCCAATTGATGATCCTTAGACCCCGATTGATGATCCTGAGTCCCCCTGATTGATGATCCTGAGACCCCTCCAACGATGGTCCTGAGACCCCCCGATTGAGGATCCTGAGACCCCCCGATTGACGATCATGAGACCCCCCGATTGATGATCCTGAGACCCCCCGATTGATGATCCGAACACCCCCCCGATTGATGATCCTGAGATCCCCCGATTGATGATCCTTATACCCCCCAATTGATGATCCTTAGACCCGATTGATGATCCTGAGTCCCCCTGTTTGATGATCCTGAGACCCCTCCAACGATGATCCTGAGACCCCCCGATTGATGATCCTGAGACCCCCCGATTGATGATCCTGAGAGCCCCCCCCGATTGATGATCCTGAAACCACCCGATTGATGACCCTGAGACCCCCCGATTGACGATCCTGAGACCCCGTGATTGATGATCCTGTGTCCCCAATTGATGACTCTGAGACTCCCCGATTGATGATCCTGAGACACCGATTGATGATCATGAAACCCCATGATTGATGATCCTGAGACTCCCCGATTGATGATCCTGAGATCCCCTGATTGATGATCCTTAGACCCCCCAATTGATGATCCTTAGACCCCGATTGATGATCCTGAGTGCCCCTGATTGATGATCCTGAGACCCCTCCAACGATGATACTGAGACCCCCCGATTGATGATCCTGAGACCCCCCGATTGATGATCCTGAGAGCGCGCGATTGATGATCCTGTGTCCCCGATTGATGATCATGAAACCCCATGATTGATGATCCTGAGACCCCCCCGATTGATGATCCTGAGACCCCCCGATTGATGATCCTGAGATCCCCTGATTGATGAACCTTAGACCCCCCAATTGATGATCCTTAGACCCCTCCAACGATGGTCCTGAACCCCCCGATTGATGAACCTGAGACCCCCCCTTATGATGATCCTGAGACCCCCCGATTGATGATCCTGAGACCCCCCGATTGATGATCCTGAGACCACCCGATTGATGATCCTGAGACCCCCCGATTGATGATCCTGAGACCACCCGATTGATGATCCTGAGACCCCCCGATTGATGATCCAGAGACCCTCCGATTGATGATCCTGAAGTGCCCCGATTGATGATCCTGTGTCCCCGATTGATGACTCTGAGACCTCCCGATTGATGATCCTGTGAACCCGATTGATGATCATTAAACCCCCCGATTGATGATCCTGAGACCCCCCGATTGATGATCCTGAGACCCCGCGATTGATGATCCTGAGACCCCCCCGATTGATGATCCTGAGACCACCCGATTGATGATCCTGAGACCCCAATTGATGATCCTGAGACCCCGATTGATGATCCTGAGACCCCCCCGATTGATGATCCTGAAACCACCCGATTGATGACCCTGAGACCCCCCGATTGACGATCCTGAGACCCCGTGATTGATGATCCTGTGTCCCCAATTGATGACTCTGAGACTCCCCGATTGATGATCCTGAGACACCGATTGATGATCATGAAACCCCATGATTGATGATCCTGAGACTCCCCGATTGATGATCCTGAGATCCCCTGATTGATGATCCTTAGACCCCCCAATTGATGATCCTTAGACCCCGATTGATGATCCTGAGTGCCCCTGATTGATGATCCTGAGACCCCTCCAACGATGATACTGAGACCCCCCGATTGATGATCCTGAGACCCCCCGATTGATGATCCTGAGACCCCCCGATTGATGATCCTGAGACCCCCCGATTGACGCTCCTGAGACCCCGCGATTGATGATCCTGTGTCCCCAATTGATGACTCTGAGACCCCCCGATTGATGATCCTGAGACCCCGATTGATGATCATGAAACCCCATGATTGATGATCCTGAAACCCCCCCGATTGATGATCCTGAGACCCCCCGATTGATGATCCTGAGATCCCCCGATTGATGAACCTTAGACCCCCCAATTGATGATCCTTAGACCCCGATTGATGATCCTGAGTCCCCCTGATTGATGATCCTGAGACCCCTCCAACGATGATACTGAGACCCCCCCGATTGATGATCCTGAGACCCCCCGATTGATGATCCTGAGAGCGCGCGATTGATGATCCTGTGTCCCCGATTGATGACTCTGAGACCTCCCGATTGATGATCCTGCGAACCCGATTGATGATCATGAAACCCCCCGATTGATGATCCAGAGATCCCCCGATTGATGATCCTCAGACCCCGCGATTGATGATCCTGAGACCCCCCGATTGATGATCCTGAGACCCCCCGATTGATGATCCTGAGACCCCCCGATTGATGATCCTGAGACCCCCCAATTTATGATCCTGAGACACCCTGATTGATGATCATGAGACCCCGATTGATGATCCTGAGAGCCCCCCCCGATTGATGATCCTGAGACCCCCCGATTGATGATCCTGAGACCCCCCGATTGACGCTCCTGAGACCCCGCGATTGATGATCCTGTGTCCCCAATTGATGACTCTGAGACCCCCGATTGATGATCCTGAGACCCCGATTGATGATCATGAAACCCCATGATTGATGATCCTGAAACCCCCCCGATTGATGATCCTGAGACCCCCCCGATTGATGATCCTGAGATCCCCTGATTGATGAACCTTAGACCCCCCAATTGATGATCCTTAGACCCCGATTGATGATCCTGAGTCCCCCTGATTGATGATCCTGAGACCCCTCCAACGATGGTCCTGAGACCCCCCGATTGAGGATCCTGAGACCCCCCGATTGACGATCATGAGACCCCCCGATTGATGATCCTGAGACCCCCCGATTGATGATCCGAACACCCCCCCGATTGATGATCCTGAGATCCCCCGATTGATGATCCTTATACCCCCCAATTGATGATCCTTAGACCCGATTGATGATCCTGAGTCCCCCTGTTTGATGATCCTGAGACCCCTCCAACGATGATCCTGAGACCCCCCGATTGATGATCCTGAGACCCCCCGATTGATGATCCTGAGAGCCCCCCCCGATTGATGATCCTGAAACCACCCGATTGATGACCCTGAGACCCCCCGATTGACGATCCTGAGAACCCGCGATTGATGATCCTGTGTCCCCAATTGATGACTCTGAGACCCCCCGATTGATGATCCTGAGACCCGATTGATGATCATGAAACCCCATGATTGATGATCCTGAGACCCCCCGATTGATGATCCTGAGACTCCCCGATTGATGATCCTGAGATCCCCTGATTGATGATCCTTAGACCCCCCAATTGATGATCCTTAGACCCCGATTGATGATCCTGAGTCCCCCTGATTGATGATCCTGAGACCCCTCCAACGATGATACTGAGACCCCCCGATTGATGATCCTGAGACCCCCCGATTGATGATCCTGAGAGCGCGCGATTGATGATCCTGTGTCCCCGATTGATGACTCTGAGACCTCCCGATTGATGATCCTGCGAACCCGATTGATGATCATGAAACCCCCCGATTGATGATCCAGAGACCCCCCGATTGATGATCCTCAGACCCCGCGATTGATGATCCTGAGACCCCCCGATTGATGATCCTGAGACCCCCCGATTGATGATCCTGAGACCCCCCGATTGATGATCCTGAGACCCCCCAATTTATGATCCTGAGACACCCTGATTGATGATCATGAGACCCCGATTGATGATCCTGAGAGCCCCCCCCGATTGATGATCCTGAGACCCCCCGATTGATGATCCTGAGACCCCCCGATTGACGCTCCTGAGACCCCGCGATTGATGATCCTGTGTCCCCAATTGATGACTCTGAGACCCCCCGATTGATGATCCTGAGACCCCGATTGATGATCATGAAACCCCATGATTGATGATCCTGAAACCCCCCCGATTGATGATCCTGAGACCCCCCCGATTGATGATCCTGAGATCCCCTGATTGATGAACCTTAGACCCCCCAATTGATGATCCTTAGACCCCGATTGATGATCCTGAGTCCCCCTGATTGATGATCCTGAGACCCCTCCAACGATGGTCCTGAGACCCCCCGATTGAGGATCCTGAGACCCCCCGATTGACGATCATGAGACCCCCCGATTGATGATCCTGAGACCCCCCGATTGATGATCCGAACACCCCCCCGATTGATGATCCTGAGATCCCCCGATTGATGATCCTTATACCCCCCAATTGATGATCCTTAGACCCGATTGATGATCCTGAGTCCCCCTGTTTGATGATCCTGAGACCCCTCCAACGATGATCCTGAGACCCCCCGATTGATGATCCTGAGACCCCCCGATTGATGATCCTGAGAGCCCCCCCCGATTGATGATCCTGAAACCACCCGATTGATGACCCTGAGACCCCCCGATTGACGATCCTGAGACCCCGTGATTGATGATCCTGTGTCCCCAATTGATGACTCTGAGACTCCCCGATTGATGATCCTGAGACACCGATTGATGATCATGAAACCCCATGATTGATGATCCTGAGACTCCCCGATTGATGATCCTGAGATCCCCTGATTGATGATCCTTAGACCCCCCAATTGATGATCCTTAGACCCCGATTGATGATCCTGAGTGCCCCTGATTGATGATCCTGAGACCCCTCCAACGATGATACTGAGACCCCCCGATTGATGATCCTGAGACCCCCCGATTGATGATCCTGAGAGCGCGCGATTGATGATCCTGTGTCCCCGATTGATGATCATGAAACCCCATGATTGATGATCCTGAGACCCCCCCGATTGATGATCCTGAGACCCCCCGATTGATGATCCTGAGATCCCCTGATTGATGAACCTTAGACCCCCCAATTGATGATCCTTAGACCCCTCCAACGATGGTCCTGAACCCCCCGATTGATGAACCTGAGACCCCCCCTTATGATGATCCTGAGACCCCCCGATTGATGATCCTGAGACCCCCCGATTGATGATCCTGAGACCACCCGATTGATGATCCTGAGACCCCCCGATTGATGATCCTGAGACCACCCGATTGATGATCCTGAGACCCCCCGATTGATGATCCAGAGACCCTCCGATTGATGATCCTGAAGTGCCCCGATTGATGATCCTGTGTCCCCGATTGATGACTCTGAGACCTCCCGATTGATGATCCTGTGAACCCGATTGATGATCATTAAACCCCCCGATTGATGATCCTGAGACCCCCCGATTGATGATCCTGAGACCCCGCGATTGATGATCCTGAGACCCCCCCGATTGATGATCCTGAGACCACCCGATTGATGATCCTGAGACCCCAATTGATGATCCTGAGACCCCGATTGATGATCCTGAGACCCCCCCGATTGATGATCCTGAAACCACCCGATTGATGACCCTGAGACCCCCCGATTGACGATCCTGAGACCCCGTGATTGATGATCCTGTGTCCCCAATTGATGACTCTGAGACTCCCCGATTGATGATCCTGAGACACCGATTGATGATCATGAAACCCCATGATTGATGATCCTGAGACTCCCCGATTGATGATCCTGAGATCCCCTGATTGATGATCCTTAGACCCCCCAATTGATGATCCTTAGACCCCGATTGATGATCCTGAGTGCCCCTGATTGATGATCCTGAGACCCCTCCAACGATGATACTGAGACCCCCCGATTGATGATCCTGAGACCCCCCGATTGATGATCCTGAGAGCGCGCGATTGATGATCCTGTGTCCCCGATTGATGATCATGAAACCCCATGATTGATGATCCTGAGACCCCCCCGATTGATGATCCTGAGACCCCCCGATTGATGATCCTGAGATCCCCTGATTGATGAACCTTAGACCCCCCAATTGATGATCCTTAGACCCCTCCAACGATGGTCCTGAACCCCCCGATTGATGAACCTGAGACCCCCCCTTATGATGATCCTGAGACCCCCCGATTGATGATCCTGAGACCCCCCGATTGATGATCCTGAGACCACCCGATTGATGATCCTGAGACCCCCCGATTGATGATCCTGAGACCACCCGATTGATGATCCTGAGACCCCCCGATTGATGATCCAGAGACCCTCCGATTGATGATCCTGAAGTGCCCCGATTGATGATCCTGTGTCCCCGATTGATGACTCTGAGACCTCCCGATTGATGATCCTGTGAACCCGATTGATGATCATTAAACCCCCCGATTGATGATCCTGAGACCCCCCGATTGATGATCCTGAGACCCCGCGATTGATGATCCTGAGACCCCCCGATTGATGATCCTGAGACCACCCGATTGATGATCCTGAGACCCCAATTGATGATCCTGAGACCCCGATTGATGATCCTGAGACCCCCACGATTGATGATCCTGAGACCCCCCGTTTGATGATCCTGAAACCACCCGATTGATCCTAAGACCTCCGAGATTGATGATCCTGAGACCCCGTGATTGATGATCCTGTGTCCCCGATTGATGACCCTGAGACCCCCCGATTGATGATCCTGTGACCCCGATTGATGATCATGAAACCCCCCGATTGATGATCCTGAGACCCCCCCGATTGATGATTCTGAGACCCCGCGATTGATGATCCTGAGATCCCCGATTGATGATCCTGAGACCCCCCCGATTGATGATACTGAGAGCCCGATTGATGATCCTGAGAACCCCCGATTGATGATCCTGAGACCCCCCGATTGATGATCCTGAGAGCCTGATTGATGATCCTGAGACCCCCCGATTGATGATCCTGAGACCCCCCCGGTTGATGATCCTGAGACCCCGCGATTGATGATCCTGAGACCCTGATTGATGATCCTGAAACCCTCCAAATTGATGATCCTGAGACCCCCCGATTGTTGATCCTGAAGCGCCCCGATTGATGATCCTGAGACCCCTCGAACGATGATCCTGAGACCCACTGTTTGATGATCCTGAGACCCCCCAATTGGTGATCCTGGGACCCCCCGATTGATGAACCTGAGACCCTCCCGTTTGATGATCCTGAGACCCCCCGATTGATGATCCTGAGACCACCCGATTGATGAACCTGAGACCCCCCCCGTTTGATGATCCTGAGACCCCCCGATTGATGATCCTGAGACCACCCGATTGATGATCCTGAGACCCCCCGATTGATGATCCTGAGACCCCCCCGTTTGATGATCCTGAGACCCCCCGATTGATGATCCTGAGACCACCCGATTGATGATCCTGAGACCCCCCGATTGATGATCCTGAGACCCCTCCGATTGATGATCCTGAGACCCCCCCGATTGATGATCCTGAGACCCTCCGATTGATGATCCTGAGACCACAATTGAAGATCCTGAGACCCCCCGATTGACGATCCTGAGACCCCCCCCGATTGATGATCCTGAGACCCCGCGATTGATGATCCTGTGTCCCCGATTGATGACTCTGAGACCTCCCGATTGATGATCCTCTGAACTCGATTGATGATCATGAAACCCCCCGATTGATGATCCTGAGACCCCCCGATTGATGATCCTGAGACCCCGCGATTGATGATCCTGAGACCCCCCGATTGATGATCCTGAGACCCCCCGATTGATGATCCTGAGACCCCCCGATTGATGATCCTGAGACCCCCCAATTGATGATCCTGAGACACCCTGATTGATGATCATGAGACCCGGATTGATGATCCTGAGAGCCTCCCCCCGATTGATGATCCTGAGACCCCAATTGATAATCCTGAGACCCCGATTGATGATCCTGAGACCCCCCGATTGATGATCCTGAGACCCCCCCGATTGATGATCCTGAGACCCCGAGTTTGATGATCCTGAAACCCCCCGATTGATGATCCTGAGACACCCCCATTGATGATCGTGAAACCCCCGATTGATGATCCTGAGACCCCGCGATTGATGATCCTGAGACCCCCCGATTGATGATCCTGAGACCCCCCGATTGATGATCCTGAGACCCACCGATTGATGATCCTGAGACCCCGATTGATGATCCTGAGACCCCCCGATTGATGATCCTGTGACCCCGATTGATGATCATGAAACCCCCCGATTGATGATCCTGAGACCCCCCCGATTGATGATTCTGAGACCCCCCGATTGATGATCCTGAGACCCCCCCGATTGATGATCCTGAGAGCCCGATTGATGATCCTGAGAGCCCGATTGATGATCCTGAGAACCCCCGATTGATGATCCTGAGACCCCCCGATTGATGATCCTGAGACCCCGATTGATGATCCTGAGACCCCCCGATTGATGATCCTGAGACCCCCCCGGTTGATGATTCTGAGACCCCCCGATTGATGATCCTGAGACCCCCCCGATTGATGATCCTGAGAGCCCGATTGATGATCCTGAGAGCCCGATTGATGATCCTGAGAACCCCCGATTGATGATCCTGAGACCCCCCGATTGATGATCCTGAGACCCCGATTGATGATCCTGAGACCCCCCGATTGATGATCCTGAGACCCCCCCGGTTGATGATCCTGAGACCCCGCGATTGATGATCCTGAGACCCTGATTGATGATCCTGAAACCCTCCAAATTGATGATCCTGAGACCCCCCGATTGATGAACCTGAGACCCTCCCGTTTGATGATCCTGAGACCGCCCGATTGATGATCCTGAGACCACCCGATTGATGAACCTGAGACCCCCCACGTTTGATGATCCTGAGACCCCCCGATTGATGATCCTGAGACCACCCGATTGATGATCCTGAGACCCCCCGATTGATGATCCTGAGACCCCCCCGTTTGATGATCCTGAGACCCCCCCGATTGATGATCCTGAGACCACCCGATTGATGATCCTGAGACCCCCCGATTGATGATCCTGAGACCCCTCCGATTGATGATCCTGAGACACCCCTGATTGATGATCCTGAGACCCCCCGTTTGATGATCCTGAAACCCCCCGATTGATGATCCTGAGACACCCCGATTGATGATCGTGAAACCCCCCGATTGATGATCCTGAGACCCCCCCGATTGATGATCATGAGACCCCGATTGATGATCCTGAAACCCCAATTGATGATCCTGAGACCCCCCGATTGATGATCCTGAGACCCCCCCCGTTTGATGATCCTGAGACCCCCCCGATTGATGATCCTGAGACCACCCGATTGATGATCCTGAGACCCCCCCGATTGATGATCCTGAGACACCCCCGATTGATGATCCTGAGACCCCGCGATTGATGATCCTGAGACCCCCCGATTGATGATCCTGAGACCCACCGATTGATGATCCTGAGACCACCCGATTGATGATCCTGAGACCCCGCGATTGATGATCCAGAGACCCTCCGATTGATGATCCTGAGACCACAATTGAAGATCCTGAGACCCCCCGATTGACGATCCTGAGATCCCCCCGATTGATGATCCTGAGACCCCGCGATTGATGATCCTGTGTCCCCGATTGATGACTGAGACCTCCCGATTGATGATCCTGTGAACCCGATTGATGATCATTAAACCCCCCGATTGATGATCCTGAGACCCCCCCGATGATGATCCTGAGACCCCGCGATTGATGATCCAGAGACCCCCCGATTGATGATCCTGAGACCACCCGATTGATGATCCTGAGACCCCAATTGATGATCCTGAGACCCCGATTGATGATCCTGAGACCCCCACGATTGATGATCCTGAGACCCCCCGTTTGATGATCCTGAAACCACCCGATTGATCTTAAGACCTCCGAGATTGATGATCCTGAGACCCCGTGATTGATGATCCTGTGTCCCCGATTGATGACCCTGAGACCCCCCGATTGATGATCCTGTGACCCCGATTGATGATCATGAAACCCCCCGATTGATGATCCTGAGACCCCCCGATTGATGATTCTGAGACCCCGCGATTGATGATCCTGAGACCCCCCGATTGATGATCCTGAGACCCCCCCGATTGATGATCCTGAGAGCCCGATTGATGATCCTGAGAACCCCCGATTGATGATCCTGAGACACCCCGATTGATGATCCTGAGAGCCCGATTGATGATCCTGAGACCCCCCGATTGATGATCCTGACACCCCCCCGGTTGATGATCCTGATACCCCGCGATTGATGATCCTGAGACCCTGATTGATGATCCTGAAACCCTCCCGTTTGATGATCCTGAGACCTCCCGATTGATGATCCTGAGACCACCCGATTGATGAACCTGAGACCCCCCCGTTTGATGATCCTGAGGCCCCCCGATTGATGATCCTGAGACCACCCGATTGATGATCCTGAGACCCCCCCGATTGATGATCCTGAGACCCCCCCGTTTGATGATCCTGAGACCCCCCGATTGATGATCCTGAGACCACCCGATTGATGATCCTGAGACCCCCCGATTGATGATCCTGAGACCCCTCCGATTGATGATCCTGAGACCCCCCCGATTGATGATCCTGAGACCACCCGATTGATGATCCAGAGACCCCGCGATTGATGATCCAGAGACCCTCCGATTGATGATCCTGAGACCACAATTGAAGATCCTGAGACCCCCCGATTGACGATCCTGAGATCCCCCCGATTGATGATCCTGAGACCCCGCGATTGATGATCCTGTGTCCCCGATTGATGACTGAGACCTCCCGATTGATGATCCTGTGAACCCGATTGATGATCATTAAACCCCCCGATTGATGATCCTGAGACCCCCCCGATGATGATCCTGAGACCCCGCGATTGATGATCCAGAGACCCCCCGATTGATGATCCTGAGACCACCCGATTGATGATCCTGAGACCCCAATTGATGATCCTGAGACCCCGATTGATGATCCTGAGACCCCCACGATTGATGATCCTGAGACCCCCCGTTTGATGATCCTGAAACCACCCGATTGATCTTAAGACCTCCGAGATTGATGATCCTGAGACCCCGTGATTGATGATCCTGTGTCCCCGATTGATGACCCTGAGACCCCCCGATTGATGATCCTGTGACCCCGATTGATGATCATGAAACCCCCCGATTGATGATCCTGAGACCCCCCCGATTGATGATTCTGAGACCCCGTGATTGATGATCCTGAGACCCCCCGATTGATGATCCTGAGACCCCCCCGATTGATGATCCTGAGAGCCCGATTGATGATCCTGAGAACCCCCGATTGATGATCCTGAGACACCCCGATTGATGATCCTGAGAGCCCGATTGATGATCCTGAGACCCCCCGATTGATGATCCTGAGACCCCCCCGGTTGATGATCCTGATACCCCGCGATTGATGATCCTGAGACCCTGATTGATGATCCTGAAACCCTCCCGTTTGATGATCCTGAGACCTCCCGATTGATGATCCTGAGACCACCCGATTGATGAACCTGAGACCCCCCCCGTTTGATGATCCTGAGACCCCCCCGTTTGATGATCCTGAGACCCCCCGATTGATGATCCTGAGACCACCCGATTGATGATCCTGAGACCCCCCGATTGATGATCCTGAGACCCCTCCGATTGATGATCCTGAGACCCCCCCGATTGATGATCCTGAGACCCCCCCGATTGATGATCCTGAGACCCTCCGATTGATGATCCTGAGACCACAATTGAAGATCCTGAGACCCCCCGATTGACGATCCTGAGACTCCCCCCCGATTGATGATCCTGAGACCCCGCGATTGATGATCCTGTGTCCCCGTTTGATGACCATGACACCTCCCGATTGATGATCCTGTGAACTCGATTGATGATCATGAAACGCCCCGATTGATGATCCTGAGACCCCCCGATTGTTGATCCTGAGACCCCCCGATTGATGATCCTGAGACCCCCCCGATTGATGATCCTGAGACCCCGAGTTTGATGATCCTGAAACCCCCCGATTGATGATCCTGAGACACCCCGATTGATGATCGTGAAACCCCCCGATTGATGATCCTGAGACCCCGCGATTGATGATCCTGAGACCCCCCGATTGATGATCCTGAGACCACCCAATTGATGATCCTGAGACCCACCGATTGATGATCCTGAGACCCCAATTGATGATCCTGAGACCCCGATTGATGATCCTGAGACTCCCACGATTGATGATCCTGAAACCACCCGATTGATCCTAAGACCTCCGAGATTGATGATACTGAGACCCCGTGATTGATGATCCTGTGTCCCCGATTGATGACCCTGAGACCCCCCGATTGATGATCCTGCGACCCCGATTGATGATCATGAAACCCCCCGATTGATGATCCTGAGACCCCCCCGATTGATGATTCTGAGACCCCGCGATTGATGATCCTGAGACCCCCGATTGATGATCCTGAGACCCCCCGATTGATGATCCTGAGAGCCCGATTGATGATCCTGAGAACCCCCGATTGATGATCCTGAGACCCCCCGATTGATGATCCTGAGACCCCGATTGATGATCCTGAGACCCCCCGATTGATGATCCTGAGACCCCCCCGGTTGATGATCCTGAGACCCCGCGATTGATGATCCTGAGACCCTGATTGATGATCCTGAAACCCTCCAAATTGATGATCCTGAGACCCCCCGATTGATGATCCTGAGACCCCTCGAACGATGATCCTGAGACCCACTGATTGATGATCCTGAGACCCCCCAATTGCTGATCCTGAGACTCCCCGATTGATGATCCTGAGACCCCCCCGATTGATGATCCTGAGACCCCCCCGTTTGATGATCCTGAGACCCCCCCGATTGTTGATCCTGAGACCACCTGATTGATGATCCTGAGACCCCCCGATTGATGATCCTGAGACCCCTCCGATTGATGATCCTGAGACACCCCCGATTGATGATTCTGAGACCCTCCGATTGATGATCCTGAGACCACAATTGAAGATCCTGAGACCCCCCGATTGAAGATCCTGAGACCCCCCCCCGATTGATGATCCTGAGACCCCGCGATTGATGATCCTGTGTCCCCGATTGATGACTCTGAGACCTCCCGATTGATGATCCTGTGAACTCGATTGATGATCATGAAACCCCCCGATTGATGATCCTGAGACCCCCCGATTGATGATCCTGAGACCCCGCGATTGATGATCCTGAGACCCCCCGATTGATGATCCTGAGACCCCGCGATTGATGATCCTGAGACCCCCCGATTGATGATCCTGAGACCCCCCGATTGATGATCCTGAGACCCCCCGAATGATGATCCTGAGACCCCCCAATTGATGATCCTGAGACACCCTGATTGATGATCATGAGACCCCGATTGATGATCCTGAGACCCCCCGATTGATGATCCTGAGACCCCCCCGATTGATGATACTGAGACCCCCCGTTTGATGATCCTGAGACCCCCCCCCGATTGATGATCATGAGACCCCGATTGATGATCCTGAGACTCCAATTGATGATCCTGAGACACCCTGATTGATGATCATGAGACCCCGATTGATGATCCTGAGAGGCTCCCCCAATTGATGAGCCTGAGATCCCCCGATTGATGATCCTGAGACCCCAATTGATGATCCTGAGACCCCAATTGACGATCCTGAGACCGCCCCCCCCGATTGATGACTCTGAGACCTCCCGATTGATGATCCTGTGAACCCGATTGATGATCATGAAACCCCCCGATTGATGATCCTGAGACCCCCCGATTGATGATCGTGAGACCCCGCGATTAATGATCCTGAGACCCCCCGATTGATGATCCTGAGAGCCCGATTGATGAACCTGAGACCCCCCCGTTTAATGATCCTGAGACCCCGCGATTGATGATCCTGAGACCCCCCGTTTGATGATACTGAAACCCCCCGATTGATGATCCTAAGACCCCCCCGATTGATGATCCTGAGACCCCGTGATTGATGATCCTGTTTCCCCGATTGATGACCCTGAGACCCCACGATTGATGATCATGAAACCCTCCGATTGATGATCCTGAGACCCCCCCGATTGATGATTCTGAGACCCCGCGATTGATGATCCTGAGACCCCCCGATTGATGATCCTGAGACCCCCCGATTGATGATCCTGAGAGCCCGATTAATGATCCTGAGACCCCCACGATTGATGATCATGAGACCCCCCGATTGATGAGCCTGAGACCCCAATTGATGATCCTGAGACCCCCCGATTGATGATCCTGAGACCGCCCCGTTTGATGATCCTGAGACCCCGCGATTGATGATCCTGAGACCCTGATTGATGATCCTGAAACCCCTCAATTGATGATCCTGAGACGCCCCCGATTGATGATCGTGAAACGCCCCGATTGATGATCCTGAGACCCCCCGATTGATGATCCTGAGACCCCCCAATTGATGATCCTGAGAGCCTCCCCCCGATTGATGATCCTGAGACCCCAATTGATAATCCTGAGACCCCGATTGATGATCCTGAGACCCCCCGATTGATGATCCTGAGACCCCCCCGATTGATGATCCTGAGACCCCGAGTTTGATGATCCTGAAACCCCCCGATTGATGATCCTGAGACACCCCCATTGATGATCGTGAAACCCCCCGATTGATGATCCTGAGACCCCGCGATTGATGATCCTGAGACCCCCCGATTGATGATCCTGAGACCCCCCGATTGATGATCCTGAGACCCACCGATTGATGATCCTGAGACCCCGATTGATGATCCTGAGACCCCCCGATTGATGATCCTGAGACCCACCGATTGATGATCCTGAGACCCCGATTGATAATCCTGAGACCCCCACGATTGATGATCCTGAAACCCCCCGATTGATGATCCTGAGACACCCCGATTGATGATCGTGAAACCCCCCGATTGATGATCCTGAGACCCCCCCGATTGATGATCATGAGACCCCGATTGATGATCCTGAAACCCCAATTGATGATCCTGAGACCCCCCGATTGATGATCCTGAGACCCCCCCCGTTTGATGATCCTGAGACCCCCCCGATTGATGATCCTGAGACCACCCGATTGATGATCCTGAGACCCCCCCGATTGATGATCCTGAGACACCCCCGATTGATGATCCTGAGACCCCGCGATTGATGATCCTGAGACCCCCCGATTGATGATCCTGAGACCCACCGATTGATGATCCTGAGACCACCCGATTGATGATCCTGAGACCCCGCGATTGATGATCCAGAGACCCTCCGATTGATGATCCTGAGACCACAATTGAAGATCCTGAGACCCCCCGATTGACGATCCTGAGATCCCCCCGATTGATGATCCTGAGACCCCGCGATTGATGATCCTGTGTCCCCGATTGATGACTGAGACCTCCCGATTGATGATCCTGTGAACCCGATTGATGATCATTAAACCCCCCGATTGATGATCCTGAGACCCCCCCGATGATGATCCTGAGACCCCGCGATTGATGATCCAGAGACCCCCCGATTGATGATCCTGAGACCACCCGATTGATGATCCTGAGACCCCAATTGATGATCCTGAGACCCCGATTGATGATCCTGAGACCCCCACGATTGATGATCCTGAGACCCCCCGTTTGATGATCCTGAAACCACCCGATTGATCTTAAGACCTCCGAGATTGATGATCCTGAGACCCCGTGATTGATGATCCTGTGTCCCCGATTGATGACCCTGAGACCCCCCGATTGATGATCCTGTGACCCCGATTGATGATCATGAAACCCCCCGATTGATGATCCTGAGACCCCCCGATTGATGATTCTGAGACCCCGCGATTGATGATCCTGAGACCCCCCGATTGATGATCCTGAGACCCCCCCGATTGATGATCCTGAGAGCCCGATTGATGATCCTGAGAACCCCCGATTGATGATCCTGAGACACCCCGATTGATGATCCTGAGAGCCCGATTGATGATCCTGAGACCCCCCGATTGATGATCCTGACACCCCCCCGGTTGATGATCCTGATACCCCGCGATTGATGATCCTGAGACCCTGATTGATGATCCTGAAACCCTCCCGTTTGATGATCCTGAGACCTCCCGATTGATGATCCTGAGACCACCCGATTGATGAACCTGAGACCCCCCCGTTTGATGATCCTGAGGCCCCCCGATTGATGATCCTGAGACCACCCGATTGATGATCCTGAGACCCCCCCGATTGATGATCCTGAGACCCCCCCGTTTGATGATCCTGAGACCCCCCGATTGATGATCCTGAGACCACCCGATTGATGATCCTGAGACCCCCCGATTGATGATCCTGAGACCCCTCCGATTGATGATCCTGAGACCCCCCCGATTGATGATCCTGAGACCACCCGATTGATGATCCAGAGACCCCGCGATTGATGATCCAGAGACCCTCCGATTGATGATCCTGAGACCACAATTGAAGATCCTGAGACCCCCCGATTGACGATCCTGAGATCCCCCCGATTGATGATCCTGAGACCCCGCGATTGATGATCCTGTGTCCCCGATTGATGACTGAGACCTCCCGATTGATGATCCTGTGAACCCGATTGATGATCATTAAACCCCCCGATTGATGATCCTGAGACCCCCCCGATGATGATCCTGAGACCCCGCGATTGATGATCCAGAGACCCCCCGATTGATGATCCTGAGACCACCCGATTGATGATCCTGAGACCCCAATTGATGATCCTGAGACCCCGATTGATGATCCTGAGACCCCCACGATTGATGATCCTGAGACCCCCCGTTTGATGATCCTGAAACCACCCGATTGATCTTAAGACCTCCGAGATTGATGATCCTGAGACCCCGTGATTGATGATCCTGTGTCCCCGATTGATGACCCTGAGACCCCCCGATTGATGATCCTGTGACCCCGATTGATGATCATGAAACCCCCCGATTGATGATCCTGAGACCCCCCCGATTGATGATTCTGAGACCCCGTGATTGATGATCCTGAGACCCCCCGATTGATGATCCTGAGACCCCCCCGATTGATGATCCTGAGAGCCCGATTGATGATCCTGAGAACCCCCGATTGATGATCCTGAGACACCCCGATTGATGATCCTGAGAGCCCGATTGATGATCCTGAGACCCCCCGATTGATGATCCTGAGACCCCCCCGGTTGATGATCCTGATACCCCGCGATTGATGATCCTGAGACCCTGATTGATGATCCTGAAACCCTCCCGTTTGATGATCCTGAGACCTCCCGATTGATGATCCTGAGACCACCCGATTGATGAACCTGAGACCCCCCCCGTTTGATGATCCTGAGACCCCCCCGTTTGATGATCCTGAGACCCCCCGATTGATGATCCTGAGACCACCCGATTGATGATCCTGAGACCCCCCGATTGATGATCCTGAGACCCCTCCGATTGATGATCCTGAGACCCCCCCGATTGATGATCCTGAGACCCCCCCGATTGATGATCCTGAGACCCTCCGATTGATGATCCTGAGACCACAATTGAAGATCCTGAGACCCCCCGATTGACGATCCTGAGACCCCCCCCCGATTGATGATCCTGAGACCCCGCGATTGATGATCCTGTGTCCCCGTTTGATGACCATGACACCTCCCGATTGATGATCCTGTGAACTCGATTGATGATCATGAAACGCCCCGATTGATGATCCTGAGACCCCCCGATTGTTGATCCTGAGACCCCCCGATTGATGATCCTGAGACCCCCCCGATTGATGATCCTGAGACCCCGAGTTTGATGATCCTGAAACCCCCCGATTGATGATCCTGAGACACCCCGATTGATGATCGTGAAACCCCCCGATTGATGATCCTGAGACCCCGCGATTGATGATCCTGAGACCCCCCGATTGATGATCCTGAGACCACCCAATTGATGATCCTGAGACCCACCGATTGATGATCCTGAGACCCCAATTGATGATCCTGAGACCCCGATTGATGATCCTGAGACTCCCACGATTGATGATCCTGAAACCACCCGATTGATCCTAAGACCTCCGAGATTGATGATACTGAGACCCCGTGATTGATGATCCTGTGTCCCCGATTGATGACCCTGAGACCCCCCGATTGATGATCCTGCGACCCCGATTGATGATCATGAAACCCCCCGATTGATGATCCTGAGACCCCCCCGATTGATGATTCTGAGACCCCGCGATTGATGATCCTGAGACCCCCGATTGATGATCCTGAGACCCCCCGATTGATGATCCTGAGAGCCCGATTGATGATCCTGAGAACCCCCGATTGATGATCCTGAGACCCCCCGATTGATGATCCTGAGACCCCGATTGATGATCCTGAGACCCCCCGATTGATGATCCTGAGACCCCCCCGGTTGATGATCCTGAGACCCCGCGATTGATGATCCTGAGACCCTGATTGATGATCCTGAAACCCTCCAAATTGATGATCCTGAGACCCCCCGATTGATGATCCTGAGACCCCTCGAACGATGATCCTGAGACCCACTGATTGATGATCCTGAGACCCCCCAATTGCTGATCCTGAGACTCCCCGATTGATGATCCTGAGACCCCCCCGATTGATGATCCTGAGACCCCCCCGTTTGATGATCCTGAGACCCCCCCGATTGTTGATCCTGAGACCACCTGATTGATGATCCTGAGACCCCCCGATTGATGATCCTGAGACCCCTCCGATTGATGATCCTGAGACACCCCCGATTGATGATTCTGAGACCCTCCGATTGATGATCCTGAGACCACAATTGAAGATCCTGAGACCCCCCGATTGAAGATCCTGAGACCCCCCCCCGATTGATGATCCTGAGACCCCGCGATTGATGATCCTGTGTCCCCGATTGATGACTCTGAGACCTCCCGATTGATGATCCTGTGAACTCGATTGATGATCATGAAACCCCCCGATTGATGATCCTGAGACCCCCCGATTGATGATCCTGAGACCCCGCGATTGATGATCCTGAGACCCCCCGATTGATGATCCTGAGACCCCGCGATTGATGATCCTGAGACCCCCCGATTGATGATCCTGAGACCCCCCGATTGATGATCCTGAGACCCCCCGAATGATGATCCTGAGACCCCCCAATTGATGATCCTGAGACACCCTGATTGATGATCATGAGACCCCGATTGATGATCCTGAGACCCCCCGATTGATGATCCTGAGACCCCCCCGATTGATGATACTGAGACCCCCCGTTTGATGATCCTGAGACCCCCCCCCGATTGATGATCATGAGACCCCGATTGATGATCCTGAGACTCCAATTGATGATCCTGAGACACCCTGATTGATGATCATGAGACCCCGATTGATGATCCTGAGAGGCTCCCCCAATTGATGAGCCTGAGATCCCCCGATTGATGATCCTGAGACCCCAATTGATGATCCTGAGACCCCAATTGACGATCCTGAGACCGCCCCCCCCGATTGATGACTCTGAGACCTCCCGATTGATGATCCTGTGAACCCGATTGATGATCATGAAACCCCCCGATTGATGATCCTGAGACCCCCCGATTGATGATCGTGAGACCCCGCGATTAATGATCCTGAGACCCCCCGATTGATGATCCTGAGAGCCCGATTGATGAACCTGAGACCCCCCCGTTTAATGATCCTGAGACCCCGCGATTGATGATCCTGAGACCCCCCGTTTGATGATACTGAAACCCCCCGATTGATGATCCTAAGACCCCCCCGATTGATGATCCTGAGACCCCGTGATTGATGATCCTGTTTCCCCGATTGATGACCCTGAGACCCCACGATTGATGATCATGAAACCCTCCGATTGATGATCCTGAGACCCCCCCGATTGATGATTCTGAGACCCCGCGATTGATGATCCTGAGACCCCCCGATTGATGATCCTGAGACCCCCCGATTGATGATCCTGAGAGCCCGATTAATGATCCTGAGACCCCCACGATTGATGATCATGAGACCCCCCGATTGATGAGCCTGAGACCCCAATTGATGATCCTGAGACCCCCCGATTGATGATCCTGAGACCGCCCCGTTTGATGATCCTGAGACCCCGCGATTGATGATCCTGAGACCCTGATTGATGATCCTGAAACCCCTCAATTGATGATCCTGAGACGCCCCCGATTGATGATCGTGAAACGCCCCGATTGATGATCCTGAGACCCCCCGATTGATGATCCTGAGACCCCCCAATTGATGATCCTGAGACACCCTGATTGATGATCATGAGACCCGGATTGATGATCCTGAGAGCCTCCCCCCGATTGATGATCCTGAGACCCCAATTGATAATCCTGAGACCCCGATTGATGATCCTGAGACCCCCCGATTGATGATCCTGAGACCCCCCCGATTGATGATCCTGAGACCCCGAGTTTGATGATCCTGAAACCCCCCGATTGATGATCCTGAGACACCCCCATTGATGATCGTGAAACCCCCCGATTGATGATCCTGAGACCCCGCGATTGATGATCCTGAGACCCCCCGATTGATGATCCTGAGACCCCCCGATTGATGATCCTGAGACCCACCGATTGATGATCCTGAGACCCCGATTGATGATCCTGAGACCCCCCGATTGATGATCCTGAGACCCACCGATTGATGATCCTGAGACCCCGATTGATAATCCTGAGACCCCCACGATTGATGATCCTGAGACCCCCCGAATGATGATCCTGAGACCCCCCAATTGATGATCCTGAGACACCCTGATTGATGATCATGAGACCCCGATTGATGATCCTGAGACCCCCCGATTGATGATCCTGAGACCCCCCCGATTGATGATACTGAGACCCCCCGTTTGATGATCCTGAAACCCCCCGATTGATGATCCTGAGACACCCCGATTGATGATCGTGAAACCCCCCGATTGATGATCCTGAGACCCCCCGATTGATAATCCTGTGAACCCCCCGATTGATGATCCTGAGACCCCCCCCCGATTGATGATCATGAGACCCCGATTGATGATCCTGAGACTCCAATTGATGATCCTGAGACACCCTGATTGATGATCATGAGACCCCGATTGATGATCCTGAGAGGCTCCCCCAATTGATGAGCCTGAGATCCCCCGATTGATGATCCTGAGACCCCAATTGATGATCCTGAGACCCCAATTGACGATCCTGAGACCGCCCCCCCCGATTGATGACTCTGAGACCTCCCGATTGATGATCCTGTGAACCCGATTGATGATCATGAAACCCCCCGATTGATGATCCTGAGACCCCCCGATTGATGATCGTGAGACCCCGCGATTAATGATCCTGAGACCCCCCGATTGATGATCCTGAGAGCCCGATTGATGAACCTGAGACCCCCCCGTTTAATGATCCTGAGACCCCGCGATTGATGATCCTGAGACCCCCCGTTTGATGATACTGAAACCCCCCGATTGATGATCCTAAGACCCCCCCGATTGATGATCCTGAGACCCCGTGATTGATGATCCTGTTTCCCCGATTGATGACCCTGAGACCCCACGATTGATGATCATGAAACCCTCCGATTGATGATCCTGAGACCCCCCCGATTGATGATTCTGAGACCCCGCGATTGATGATCCTGAGACCCCACGATTGATGATCCTGAGACCCCCCGATTGATGATCCTGAGAGCCCGATTAATGATCCTGAGACCCCCACGATTGATGATCATGAGACCCCCCGATTGATGAGCCTGAGACCCCAATTGATGATCCTGAGACCCCCCGATTGATGATCCTGAGACCGCCCCGTTTGATGATCCTGAGACCCCGCGATTGATGATCCTGAGACCCTGATTGATGATCCTGAAACCCCTCAATTGATGATCCTGAGACGCCCCCGATTGATGATCGTGAAACGCCCCGATTGATGATCCTGAGACCCCCCGATTGATGATCCTGAGACCCCCCAATTGATGATCCTGAGACACCCTGATTGATGATCATGAGACCCGGATTGATGATCCTGAGAGCCTCCCCCCGATTGATGATCCTGAGACCCCAATTGATAATCCTGAGACCCCGATTGATGATCCTGAGACCCCCCGATTGATGATCCTGAGACCCCCCCGATTGATGATCCTGAGACCCCGAGTTTGATGATCCTGAAACCCCCCGATTGATGATCCTGAGACACCCCCATTGATGATCGTGAAACCCCCCGATTGATGATCCTGAGACCCCGCGATTGATGATCCTGAGACCCCCCGATTGATGATCCTGAGACCCCCCGATTGATGATCCTGAGACCCACCGATTGATGATCCTGAGACCCCGATTGATGATCCTGAGACCCCCCGATTGATGATCCTGAGACCCACCGATTGATGATCCTGAGACCCCGATTGATAATCCTGAGACCCCCACGATTGATGATCCTGAGACCCCCCGTTTGATGATCCTGAAACCACCCGATTGATCCTAAGACCTCCGAGATTGATGATACTGAGACCCCGTGATTGATGATCCTGTGTCCCCGATTGATGACCCTGAGACCCCCCGATTGATGATCCTGTGACCCCGATTGATGATCATGAAACCCCCCGATTGATGATCCTGAGACCCCCCCGATTGATGATTCTGAGACCCCCCGATTGATGATCCTGAGACCCCCCCGATTGATGATCCTGAGAGCCCGATTGATGATCCTGAGAGCCCGATTGATGATCCTGAGAACCCCCGATTGATGATCCTGAGACCCCCCGATTGATGATCCTGAGACCCCGATTGATGATCCTGAGACCCCCCGATTGATGATCCTGAGACCCCCCCGGTTGATGATTCTGAGACCCCCCGATTGATGATCCTGAGACCCCCCCGATTGATGATCCTGAGAGCCCGATTGATGATCCTGAGAGCCCGATTGATGATCCTGAGAACCCCCGATTGATGATCCTGAGACCCCCCGATTGATGATCCTGAGACCCCGATTGATGATCCTGAGACACCCCGATTGATGATCCTGAGACCCCCCCGGTTGATGATCCTGAGACCCCGCGATTGATGATCCTGAGACCCTGATTGATGATCCTGAAACCCTCCAAATTGATGATCCTGAGACCCCCCGATTGATGATCCTGAGAACCCCCGATTGATGATCCTGAGACCCCCCGATTGATGATCCTGAGACCCCGATTGATGATCCTGAGACCCCCCGATTGATGATCCTGAGACCCCCCCGGTTGATGATCCTGAGACCCCGCGATTGATGATCCTGAGACCCTGATTGATGATCCTGAAACCCTCCAAATTGATGATCCTGAGACCCCCCGATTGATGATCCTGAGACCCCTCGAACGATGATCCTGAGACCCACTGATTGATGATCCTGAGACCCCCCAATTGCTGATCCTGAGACTCCCCGATTGATGATCCTGAGACCCCCCCGATTGATGATCCTGAGACCCCCCCGTTTGATGATCCTGAGACCCCCCCGATTGTTGATCCTGAGACCACCTGATTGATGATCCTGAGACCCCCCGATTGATGATCCTGAGACCCCTCCGATTGATGATCCTGAGACACCCCCGATTGATGATTCTGAGACCCTCCGATTGATGATCCTGAGACCACAATTGAAGATCCTGAGACCCCCCGATTGACGATCCTGAGACCCCCCCCCGATTGATGATCCTGAGACCCCGCGATTGATGATCCTGTGTCCCCGATTGATGACTCTGAGACCTCCCGATTGATGATCCTGTGAACTCGATTGATGATCATGAAACCCCCCGATTGATGATCCTGAGACCCCCCGATTGATGATCCTGAGACCCCGCGATTGATGATCCTGAGACCCCCCGATTGATGATCCTGAGACCCCGCGATTGATGATCCTGAGACCCCCCGATTGATGATCCTGAGACCCCCCGATTGATGATCCTGAGACCCCCCGATTGATGATCCTGAGACCCCCCAATTGATGATCCTGAGACACCCTGATTGATGATCATGAGACCCCGATTGATGATCCTGAGACCCCCCGATTGATGATCCTGAGACCCCCCCGATTGATGATACTGAGACCCCCCGTTTGATGATCCTGAAACATCCCGATTGATGATCCTGAGACACCCCGATTGATGATCGTGAAACCCCCCGATTGATGATCCTGAGACCCCCCGATTGATAATCCTGCGAACCCCCCGATTGATGATCCTGAGACCCCCCCCCGATTGATGATCATGAGACCCCGATTGATGATCCTGAGACCCCAATTGATGATCCTGAGACACCCTGATTGATGATCATGAGACCCCGATTGATGATCCTGAGAGGCCCCCCCAATTGATGAGCCTGAGATCCCCCGATTGATGATCCTGAGACCCCAATTGATGATCCTGAGACCCCGATTGACGATCCTGAGACCGCCCCCCCCGATTGATGACTCTGAGACCTCCCGATTGATGATCCTGTGAACCCGATTGATGATCATGAAACCCCCCGATTGATGATCCTGAGACCCCCCGATTGATGATCGTGAGACCCCGCGATTAATGATCCTGAGACCCCCCGATTGATGATCCTGAGAGCCCGATTGATGAACCTGAGACCCCCCCGTTTAATGATCCTGAGACCCCGCGATTGATGATCCTGAGACCCCCCGTTTGATGATACTGAAACCCCCCGATTGATGATCCTAAGACCCCCCCGATTGATGATCCTGAGACCCCGTGATTGATGATCCTGTTTCCCCGATTGATGACCCTGAGACCCCACGATTGATGATCATGAAACCCTCCGATTAATGATCCTGAGACCCCCACGATTGATGATCATGAGACCCCCCGATTGATGAGCCTGAGACCCCCCGATTGATGATCCTGAGACCCCCCGATTGATGATCCTGAGACCGCCCCGTTTGATGATCCTGAGACCCCGCGATTGATGATCCTGAGACCCTGATTGATGATCCTGAAACCCCTCAATTGATGATCCTGAGACGCCCCCGATTGATGATCGTGAAACGCCCCGATTGATGATCCTGAGACCCCTCGACCGATGATTCTGAGACCCCCCGATTGATGATCCTGAGACACCCCGATTGATGATCGTGAAACCCCCCGATTGATGATCCTGAGACCCCCCGATTGATGATCCTGAGACCCCCCCGATTGATGATCCTGAGACCCCCCGTTTGATGATCCTGAAACCCCCCGATTGATGATCCTGAGACACCCCGATTGATGATCGTGAAACCCCCCGATTGATGATCCTGAGACCCCCCGATTGATGATCCTGCGACCCCCCTGATTGATAATCCTGAGACACCCCCGATTGATGATCATGAGACCCCGATTGATGATCCTGAAACCCCAATTGATGATCCTGAGACACCCTGATTGATGATCATGAGACCCCGATTGATGATCCTGAGAGGCCCCCCCAATTGATGAGCCTGAGATCCCCCGATTGATGATCCTGAGACACCAATTGATGATCCTGAGACCCCGATTGACGATCCTGAGACACCCCCCCGATTGATGACTCTGAGACCTCCGGATTGATGATCCTGTGAACCCGATTGATGATCATGAAACCCCCCGATTGATGATCCTGAGACCCCCCGATTGATGATCGTGAGACCCCGCGATTAATGATCCTGAGACCCCCCGATTGATGATCCTGAGAGCCCGATTGATGAACCTGAGACCCCCCCGTTTAATGATCCTGAGACCCCGCGATTGATGATCCTGAGACCCCCCGTTTGATGATCCTGAAACCCCCCGATTGATGATCCTAAGACCCCCCCGATTGATGATCCTGAGACCCTGTGATTGATGATCCTGTTTCCCCGATTGATGACCCTGAGACCCCACGATTGATGATCATGAAACCCCCCGATTGATGATCCTGAGACTCCCCTGATTGATGATTCTGAGACCCCGCGATTGATGATCCTGAGACCCCCCGATTGATGATTCTGAGACCCCCCGATTGATGATCCTGAGAGCCCGATTGATGATCCTGAGACCCCCACGATTGATGATCATGAGACCCCCCGATTGATGATCCTGAGACCCCAATTGATGATCCTGAGACCCCCCGATTGATGATCCTGAGACCCCCCCGTTTGATGATCCTGAGACCCCGCGATTGATGATCCTGAGACCCTGATTGATGATCCTGAAACCCCTCAATTGATGATCCTGAGACGCCCCCGATTGATGATCGTGAAACGCCCCGATTGATGATCCTGAGACCCCTCGACCGATGATTCTGAGACCCCCCGATTGATGATCCTGAGACCCCCCAATTGGTGATCCTGTGACCCCCCGATTGATGAACCTGAGACCCCCCCCGTTTGATGATCCTGAGACCACCCGATTGATGATCCTGAGACCACCCGATTGATGATCCTGAGACCCCCCGATTGATGATCCTGAGACCCTCCGATTGATGATCCTGAGACCACAATTGAAGATGATCCTGTGTCCCCGATTGATGATCCTGAGACCCCCCGATTGATGATCCTGAGACCACCCGATTGATGATCCTGAGACCCCCCCGATTGATGATCCTGAGACCCCCCCGTTTGATGATCCTGAGACCCCCCGATTGATGATCCTGAGACCACCCGATTGATGATCCTGAGACCCCCCGATTGATGATCCTGAGACCTCTCCGATTGATGATCCTGAGACCCCCCCGATTGATGATCCTGAGACCCTCCGATTGATAATCCTGAGACCACAATTGAAGATCCTGAGACCCCCCGATTGACGATCCTGAGACCCCCCCCGATTGATGATCCTGAGACCCCGCGATTGATGATCCTGTGTCCCCGTTTGATGACCATGACACCTCCCGATTGATGATCCTGTGAACTCGATTGATGATCATGAAACCCCCCGATTGATGATCCTGAGACCCCCTGATTGTTGATCCTGAGACCCCCCGATTGATGATCCTGAGACCCCCCCGATTGATGATCCTGAGACCCCGAGTTTGATGATCCTGAAACCCCCCGATTGATGATCCTGAGACACCCCGATTGATGATCGTGAAACCCCCCGATTGATGATCCTGAGACCCCGCGATTGATGATCCTGAGACCCCCCGATTGATGATCCTGAGACCACCCAATTGATGATCCTGAGACCCACCGATTGATGATCCTGAGACCCCAATTGATGATCCTGAGACCCCGATTGATGATCCTGAGACTCCCACGATTGATGATCCTGAAACCACCCGATTGATCCTAAGACCTCCGAGATTGATGATACTGAGACCCCGTGATTGATGATCCTGTGTCCCCGATTGATGACCCTGAGACCCCCCGATTGATGATCCTGCGACCCCGATTGATGATCATGAAACCCCCCGATTGATGATCCTGAGACCCCCCCGATTGATGATTCTGAGACCCCGCGATTGATGATCCTGAGACCCCCGATTGATGATCCTGAGACCCCCCCGATTGATGATCCTGAGAGCCCGATTGATGATCCTGAGAACCCCCGATTGATGATCCTGAGACCCCCCGATTGATGATCCTGAGACCCCGATTGATGATCCTGAGACCCCCCGATTGATGATCCTGAGACCCCCCCGGTTGATGATCCTGAGACCCCGCGATTGATGATCCTGAGACCCTGATTGATGATCCTGAAACCCTCCAAATTGATGATCCTGAGACCCCCCGATTGATGATCCTGAGACCCCTCGAACGATGATCCTGAGACCCACTGATTGATGATCCTGAGACCCCCCAATTGCTGATCCTGAGACTCCCCGATTGATGATCCTGAGACCCCCCCGATTGATGATCCTGAGACCCCCCCGTTTGATGATCCTGAGACCCCCCCGATTGTTGATCCTGAGACCACCTGATTGATGATCCTGAGACCCCCCGTTTGATGATCCTGAGACCCCTCCGATTGATGATCCTGAGACACCCCCGATTGATGATTCTGAGACCCTCCGATTGATGATCCTGAGACCACAATTGAAGATCCTGAGACCCCCCGATTGACGATCCTGAGACCCCCCCCCGATTGATGATCCTGAGACCCCGCGATTGATGATCCTGTGTCCCCGATTGATGACTCTGAGACCTCCCGATTGATGATCCTGTGAACTCGATTGATGATCATGAAACCCCCCGATTGATGATCCTGAGACCCCCCGATTGATGATCCTGAGACCCCGCGATTGATGATCCTGAGACCCCCCGATTGATGATCCTGAGACCCCGCGATTGATGATCCTGAGACCCCCCGATTGATGATCCTGAGACCCCCCGATTGATGATCCTGAGACCCCCCGATTGATGATCCTGAGACCCCCCAATTGATGATCCTGAGACACGCTGATTGATGTTCATGAGACCCCGATTGATGATCCTGAGACCCCCCGATTGATGATCCTGAGACCCCCCCGATTGATGATACTGAGACCCCCCGTTTGATGATCCTGAAACATCCCGATTGATGATCCTGAGACACCCCGATTGATGATCGTGAAACCCCCCGATTGATGATCCTGAGACCCCCCGATTGATAATCCTGCGAACCCCCCGATTGATGATCCTGAGACCCCCCCCCGATTGATGATCATGAGACCCCGATTGATGATCCTGAGACCCCAATTGATGATCCTGAGACACCCTGATTGATGATCATGAGACCCCGATTGATGATCCTGAGAGGCCCCCCCAATTGATGAGCCTGAGATCCCCCGATTGATGATCCTGAAACCCCAATTGATGATCCTGAGACCCCGATTGACGATCCTGAGACCGCCCCCCCCGATTGATGACTCTGAGACCTCCCGATTGATGATCCTGTGAACCCGATTGATGATCATGAAACCCCCCGATTGATGATCCTGAGACCCCCCGATTGATGATCGTGAGACCCCGCGATTAATGATCCTGAGACCCCCCGATTGATGATCCTGAGAGCCCGATTGATGAACCTGAGACCCCCCCGTTTAATGATCCTGAGACCCCGCGATTGATGATCCTGAGACCCCCCGTTTGATGATACTGAAACCCCCCGATTGATGATCCTAAGACCCCCCCGATTGATGATCCTGAGACCCCGTGATTGATGATCCTGTTTCCCCGATTGATGACCCTGAGACCCCACGATTGATGATCATGAAACCCTCCGATTGATGATCCTGAGACCCCCCCGATTGATGATTCTGAGACCCCACGATTGATGATCATGAGACCCCCCGATTGATGATCCTGAGACCCCAATTGATGATCCTGAGACCCCCCGATTGATGATCCTGAGACCCCCCCGTTTGATGATCCTGAGACCCCGCGATTGATGATCCTGAGACCCTGATTGATGATCCTGAAACCCCTCAATTGATGATCCTGAGACGCCCCCGATTGATGATCGTGAAACGCCCCGATTGATGATCCTGAGACCCCTCGACCGATGATTCTGAGACCCCCCGATTGATGATCCTGAGACCCCCCAATTGGTGATCCTGTGACCCCCCGATTGATGAACCTGAGACCCCCCCCGTTTGATGATCCTGAGACCACCCGATTGATGATCCTGAGACCACCCGATTGATGATCCTGAGACCCCCCGATTGATGATCCTGAGACCCTCCGATTGATGATCCTGAGACCACAATTGAAGATGATCCTGTGTCCCCGATTGATGATCCTGAGACCCCCCGATTGATGATCCTGAGACCACCCGATTGATGATCCTGAGACCCCCCCGATTGATGATCCTGAGACCCCCCCGTTTGATGATCCTGAGACCCCCCGATTGATGATCCTGAGACCACCCGATTGATGATCCTGAGACCTCTCCGATTGATGATCCTGAGACCCCCCCGATTGATGATCCTGAGACCCTCCGATTGATAATCCTGAGACCACAATTGAAGATCCTGAGACCCCCCGATTGACGATCCTGAGACCCCCCCCGATTGATGATCCTGAGACCCCGCGATTGATGATCCTGTGTCCCCGTTTGATGACCATGACACCTCCCGATTGATGATCCTGTGAACTCGATTGATGATCATGAAACCCCCCGATTGATGATCCTGAGACCCCCTGATTGTTGATCCTGAGACCCCCCGATTGATGATCCTGAGACCCCCCCGATTGATGATCCTGAGACCCCGAGTTTGATGATCCTGAGACCCACCGATTGATGATCCTGAGACACCCCGATTGATGATCGTGAAACCCCCCGATTGATGATCCTGAGACCCCGCGATTGATGATCCTGAGACCCCCCGATTGATGATCCTGAGACCACCCAATTGATGATCCTGAGACCCACCGATTGATGATCCTGAGACCCCAATTGATGATCCTGAGACCCCGATTGATGATCCTGAGACTCCCACGATTGATGATCCTGAAACCACCCGATTGATCCTAAGACCTCCGAGATTGATGATACTGAGACCCCGTGATTGATGATCCTGTGTCCCCGATTGATGACCCTGAGACCCCCCGATTGATGATCCTGCGACCCCGATTGATGATCATGAAACCCCCCGATTGATGATCCTGAGACCCCCCCGATTGATGATTCTGAGACCCCGCGATTGATGATCCTGAGACCCCCGATTGATGATCCTGAGACCCCCCCGATTGATGATCCTGAGAGCCCGATTGATGATCCTGAGAACCCCCGATTGATGATCCTGAGACCCCGATTGATGATCCTGAGACCCCCCGATTGATGATCCTGAGACCCCCCCGGTTGATGATCCTGAGACCCCGCGATTGATGATCCTGAGACCCTGATTGATGATCCTGAAACCCTCCAAATTGATGATCCTGAGACCCCCCGATTGATGATCCTGAGACCCCTCGAACGATGATCCTGAGACCCACTGATTGATGATCCTGAGACCCCCCAATTGCTGATCCTGAGACTCCCCGATTGATGATCCTGAGACCCCCCCGATTGATGATCCTGAGACCCCGATTGATGATCCTGAGACACCCCGATTGATGATCCTGAGACCCCCCCGGTTGATGATCCTGAGACCCCGCGATTGATGATCCTGAGACCCTGATTGATGATCCTGAAACCCTCCAAATTGATGATCCTGAGACCCCCCGATTGATGATCCTGAGAACCCCCGATTGATGATCCTGAGACCCCCCGATTGATGATCCTGAGACCCCGATTGATGATCCTGAGACCCCCCGATTGATGATCCTGAGACCCCCCCGGTTGATGATCCTGAGACCCCGCGATTGATGATCCTGAGACCCTGATTGATGATCCTGAAACCCTCCAAATTGATGATCCTGAGACCCCCCGATTGATGATCCTGAGACCCCTCGAACGATGATCCTGAGACCCACTGATTGATGATCCTGAGACCCCCCAATTGCTGATCCTGAGACTCCCCGATTGATGATCCTGAGACCCCCCCGATTGATGATCCTGAGACCCCCCCGTTTGATGATCCTGAGACCCCCCCGATTGTTGATCCTGAGACCACCTGATTGATGATCCTGAGACCCCCCGATTGATGATCCTGAGACCCCTCCGATTGATGATCCTGAGACACCCCCGATTGATGATTCTGAGACCCTCCGATTGATGATCCTGAGACCACAATTGAAGATCCTGAGACCCCCCGATTGACGATCCTGAGACCCCCCCCCGATTGATGATCCTGAGACCCCGCGATTGATGATCCTGTGTCCCCGATTGATGACTCTGAGACCTCCCGATTGATGATCCTGTGAACTCGATTGATGATCATGAAACCCCCCGATTGATGATCCTGAGACCCCCCGATTGATGATCCTGAGACCCCGCGATTGATGATCCTGAGACCCCCCGATTGATGATCCTGAGACCCCGCGATTGATGATCCTGAGACCCCCCGATTGATGATCCTGAGACCCCCCGATTGATGATCCTGAGACCCCCCGATTGATGATCCTGAGACCCCCCAATTGATGATCCTGAGACACCCTGATTGATGATCATGAGACCCCGATTGATGATCCTGAGACCCCCCGATTGATGATCCTGAGACCCCCCCGATTGATGATACTGAGACCCCCCGTTTGATGATCCTGAAACATCCCGATTGATGATCCTGAGACACCCCGATTGATGATCGTGAAACCCCCCGATTGATGATCCTGAGACCCCCCGATTGATAATCCTGCGAACCCCCCGATTGATGATCCTGAGACCCCCCCCCGATTGATGATCATGAGACCCCGATTGATGATCCTGAGACCCCAATTGATGATCCTGAGACACCCTGATTGATGATCATGAGACCCCGATTGATGATCCTGAGAGGCCCCCCCAATTGATGAGCCTGAGATCCCCCGATTGATGATCCTGAGACCCCAATTGATGATCCTGAGACCCCGATTGACGATCCTGAGACCGCCCCCCCCGATTGATGACTCTGAGACCTCCCGATTGATGATCCTGTGAACCCGATTGATGATCATGAAACCCCCCGATTGATGATCCTGAGACCCCCCGATTGATGATCGTGAGACCCCGCGATTAATGATCCTGAGACCCCCCGATTGATGATCCTGAGAGCCCGATTGATGAACCTGAGACCCCCCCGTTTAATGATCCTGAGACCCCGCGATTGATGATCCTGAGACCCCCCGTTTGATGATACTGAAACCCCCCGATTGATGATCCTAAGACCCCCCCGATTGATGATCCTGAGACCCCGTGATTGATGATCCTGTTTCCCCGATTGATGACCCTGAGACCCCACGATTGATGATCATGAAACCCTCCGATTAATGATCCTGAGACCCCCACGATTGATGATCATGAGACCCCCCGATTGATGAGCCTGAGACCCCCCGATTGATGATCCTGAGACCCCCCGATTGATGATCCTGAGACCGCCCCGTTTGATGATCCTGAGACCCCGCGATTGATGATCCTGAGACCCTGATTGATGATCCTGAAACCCCTCAATTGATGATCCTGAGACGCCCCCGATTGATGATCGTGAAACGCCCCGATTGATGATCCTGAGACCCCTCGACCGATGATTCTGAGACCCCCCGATTGATGATCCTGAGACACCCCGATTGATGATCGTGAAACCCCCCGATTGATGATCCTGAGACCCCCCGATTGATGATCCTGAGACCCCCCCGATTGATGATCCTGAGACCCCCCGTTTGATGATCCTGAAACCCCCCGATTGATGATCCTGAGACACCCCGATTGATGATCGTGAAACCCCCCGATTGATGATCCTGAGACCCCCCGATTGATGATCCTGCGACCCCCCTGATTGATAATCCTGAGACACCCCCGATTGATGATCATGAGACCCCGATTGATGATCCTGAAACCCCAATTGATGATCCTGAGACACCCTGATTGATGATCATGAGACCCCGATTGATGATCCTGAGAGGCCCCCCCAATTGATGAGCCTGAGATCCCCCGATTGATGATCCTGAGACACCAATTGATGATCCTGAGACCCCGATTGACGATCCTGAGACACCCCCCCGATTGATGACTCTGAGACCTCCGGATTGATGATCCTGTGAACCCGATTGATGATCATGAAACCCCCCGATTGATGATCCTGAGACCCCCCGATTGATGATCGTGAGACCCCGCGATTAATGATCCTGAGACCCCCCGATTGATGATCCTGAGAGCCCGATTGATGAACCTGAGACCCCCCCGTTTAATGATCCTGAGACCCCGCGATTGATGATCCTGAGACCCCCCGTTTGATGATCCTGAAACCCCCCGATTGATGATCCTAAGACCCCCCCGATTGATGATCCTGAGACCCTGTGATTGATGATCCTGTTTCCCCGATTGATGACCCTGAGACCCCACGATTGATGATCATGAAACCCCCCGATTGATGATCCTGAGACTCCCCTGATTGATGATTCTGAGACCCCGCGATTGATGATCCTGAGACCCCCCGATTGATGATTCTGAGACCCCCCGATTGATGATCCTGAGAGCCCGATTGATGATCCTGAGACCCCCACGATTGATGATCATGAGACCCCCCGATTGATGATCCTGAGACCCCAATTGATGATCCTGAGACCCCCCGATTGATGATCCTGAGACCCCCCCGTTTGATGATCCTGAGACCCCGCGATTGATGATCCTGAGACCCTGATTGATGATCCTGAAACCCCTCAATTGATGATCCTGAGACGCCCCCGATTGATGATCGTGAAACGCCCCGATTGATGATCCTGAGACCCCTCGACCGATGATTCTGAGACCCCCCGATTGATGATCCTGAGACCCCCCAATTGGTGATCCTGTGACCCCCCGATTGATGAACCTGAGACCCCCCCCGTTTGATGATCCTGAGACCACCCGATTGATGATCCTGAGACCACCCGATTGATGATCCTGAGACCCCCCGATTGATGATCCTGAGACCCTCCGATTGATGATCCTGAGACCACAATTGAAGATGATCCTGTGTCCCCGATTGATGATCCTGAGACCCCCCGATTGATGATCCTGAGACCACCCGATTGATGATCCTGAGACCCCCCCGATTGATGATCCTGAGACCCCCCCGTTTGATGATCCTGAGACCCCCCGATTGATGATCCTGAGACCACCCGATTGATGATCCTGAGACCCCCCGATTGATGATCCTGAGACCTCTCCGATTGATGATCCTGAGACCCCCCCGATTGATGATCCTGAGACCCTCCGATTGATAATCCTGAGACCACAATTGAAGATCCTGAGACCCCCCGATTGACGATCCTGAGACCCCCCCCGATTGATGATCCTGAGACCCCGCGATTGATGATCCTGTGTCCCCGTTTGATGACCATGACACCTCCCGATTGATGATCCTGTGAACTCGATTGATGATCATGAAACCCCCCGATTGATGATCCTGAGACCCCCTGATTGTTGATCCTGAGACCCCCCGATTGATGATCCTGAGACCCCCCCGATTGATGATCCTGAGACCCCGAGTTTGATGATCCTGAAACCCCCCGATTGATGATCCTGAGACACCCCGATTGATGATCGTGAAACCCCCCGATTGATGATCCTGAGACCCCGCGATTGATGATCCTGAGACCCCCCGATTGATGATCCTGAGACCACCCAATTGATGATCCTGAGACCCACCGATTGATGATCCTGAGACCCCAATTGATGATCCTGAGACCCCGATTGATGATCCTGAGACTCCCACGATTGATGATCCTGAAACCACCCGATTGATCCTAAGACCTCCGAGATTGATGATACTGAGACCCCGTGATTGATGATCCTGTGTCCCCGATTGATGACCCTGAGACCCCCCGATTGATGATCCTGCGACCCCGATTGATGATCATGAAACCCCCCGATTGATGATCCTGAGACCCCCCCGATTGATGATTCTGAGACCCCGCGATTGATGATCCTGAGACCCCCGATTGATGATCCTGAGACCCCCCCGATTGATGATCCTGAGAGCCCGATTGATGATCCTGAGAACCCCCGATTGATGATCCTGAGACCCCCCGATTGATGATCCTGAGACCCCGATTGATGATCCTGAGACCCCCCGATTGATGATCCTGAGACCCCCCCGGTTGATGATCCTGAGACCCCGCGATTGATGATCCTGAGACCCTGATTGATGATCCTGAAACCCTCCAAATTGATGATCCTGAGACCCCCCGATTGATGATCCTGAGACCCCTCGAACGATGATCCTGAGACCCACTGATTGATGATCCTGAGACCCCCCAATTGCTGATCCTGAGACTCCCCGATTGATGATCCTGAGACCCCCCCGATTGATGATCCTGAGACCCCCCCGTTTGATGATCCTGAGACCCCCCCGATTGTTGATCCTGAGACCACCTGATTGATGATCCTGAGACCCCCCGTTTGATGATCCTGAGACCCCTCCGATTGATGATCCTGAGACACCCCCGATTGATGATTCTGAGACCCTCCGATTGATGATCCTGAGACCACAATTGAAGATCCTGAGACCCCCCGATTGACGATCCTGAGACCCCCCCCCGATTGATGATCCTGAGACCCCGCGATTGATGATCCTGTGTCCCCGATTGATGACTCTGAGACCTCCCGATTGATGATCCTGTGAACTCGATTGATGATCATGAAACCCCCCGATTGATGATCCTGAGACCCCCCGATTGATGATCCTGAGACCCCGCGATTGATGATCCTGAGACCCCCCGATTGATGATCCTGAGACCCCGCGATTGATGATCCTGAGACCCCCCGATTGATGATCCTGAGACCCCCCGATTGATGATCCTGAGACCCCCCGATTGATGATCCTGAGACCCCCCAATTGATGATCCTGAGACACGCTGATTGATGTTCATGAGACCCCGATTGATGATCCTGAGACCCCCCGATTGATGATCCTGAGACCCCCCCGATTGATGATACTGAGACCCCCCGTTTGATGATCCTGAAACATCCCGATTGATGATCCTGAGACACCCCGATTGATGATCGTGAAACCCCCCGATTGATGATCCTGAGACCCCCCGATTGATAATCCTGCGAACCCCCCGATTGATGATCCTGAGACCCCCCCCCGATTGATGATCATGAGACCCCGATTGATGATCCTGAGACCCCAATTGATGATCCTGAGACACCCTGATTGATGATCATGAGACCCCGATTGATGATCCTGAGAGGCCCCCCCAATTGATGAGCCTGAGATCCCCCGATTGATGATCCTGAAACCCCAATTGATGATCCTGAGACCCCGATTGACGATCCTGAGACCGCCCCCCCCGATTGATGACTCTGAGACCTCCCGATTGATGATCCTGTGAACCCGATTGATGATCATGAAACCCCCCGATTGATGATCCTGAGACCCCCCGATTGATGATCGTGAGACCCCGCGATTAATGATCCTGAGACCCCCCGATTGATGATCCTGAGAGCCCGATTGATGAACCTGAGACCCCCCCGTTTAATGATCCTGAGACCCCGCGATTGATGATCCTGAGACCCCCCGTTTGATGATACTGAAACCCCCCGATTGATGATCCTAAGACCCCCCCGATTGATGATCCTGAGACCCCGTGATTGATGATCCTGTTTCCCCGATTGATGACCCTGAGACCCCACGATTGATGATCATGAAACCCTCCGATTGATGATCCTGAGACCCCCCCGATTGATGATTCTGAGACCCCACGATTGATGATCATGAGACCCCCCGATTGATGATCCTGAGACCCCAATTGATGATCCTGAGACCCCCCGATTGATGATCCTGAGACCCCCCCGTTTGATGATCCTGAGACCCCGCGATTGATGATCCTGAGACCCTGATTGATGATCCTGAAACCCCTCAATTGATGATCCTGAGACGCCCCCGATTGATGATCGTGAAACGCCCCGATTGATGATCCTGAGACCCCTCGACCGATGATTCTGAGACCCCCCGATTGATGATCCTGAGACCCCCCAATTGGTGATCCTGTGACCCCCCGATTGATGAACCTGAGACCCCCCCCGTTTGATGATCCTGAGACCACCCGATTGATGATCCTGAGACCACCCGATTGATGATCCTGAGACCCCCCGATTGATGATCCTGAGACCCTCCGATTGATGATCCTGAGACCACAATTGAAGATGATCCTGTGTCCCCGATTGATGATCCTGAGACCCCCCGATTGATGATCCTGAGACCACCCGATTGATGATCCTGAGACCCCCCCGATTGATGATCCTGAGACCCCCCCGTTTGATGATCCTGAGACCCCCCGATTGATGATCCTGAGACCACCCGATTGATGATCCTGAGACCTCTCCGATTGATGATCCTGAGACCCCCCCGATTGATGATCCTGAGACCCTCCGATTGATAATCCTGAGACCACAATTGAAGATCCTGAGACCCCCCGATTGACGATCCTGAGACCCCCCCCGATTGATGATCCTGAGACCCCGCGATTGATGATCCTGTGTCCCCGTTTGATGACCATGACACCTCCCGATTGATGATCCTGTGAACTCGATTGATGATCATGAAACCCCCCGATTGATGATCCTGAGACCCCCTGATTGTTGATCCTGAGACCCCCCGATTGATGATCCTGAGACCCCCCCGATTGATGATCCTGAGACCCCGAGTTTGATGATCCTGAGACCCACCGATTGATGATCCTGAGACACCCCGATTGATGATCGTGAAACCCCCCGATTGATGATCCTGAGACCCCGCGATTGATGATCCTGAGACCCCCCGATTGATGATCCTGAGACCACCCAATTGATGATCCTGAGACCCACCGATTGATGATCCTGAGACCCCAATTGATGATCCTGAGACCCCGATTGATGATCCTGAGACTCCCACGATTGATGATCCTGAAACCACCCGATTGATCCTAAGACCTCCGAGATTGATGATACTGAGACCCCGTGATTGATGATCCTGTGTCCCCGATTGATGACCCTGAGACCCCCCGATTGATGATCCTGCGACCCCGATTGATGATCATGAAACCCCCCGATTGATGATCCTGAGACCCCCCCGATTGATGATTCTGAGACCCCGCGATTGATGATCCTGAGACCCCCGATTGATGATCCTGAGACCCCCCCGATTGATGATCCTGAGAGCCCGATTGATGATCCTGAGAACCCCCGATTGATGATCCTGAGACCCCGATTGATGATCCTGAGACCCCCCGATTGATGATCCTGAGACCCCCCCGGTTGATGATCCTGAGACCCCGCGATTGATGATCCTGAGACCCTGATTGATGATCCTGAAACCCTCCAAATTGATGATCCTGAGACCCCCCGATTGATGATCCTGAGACCCCTCGAACGATGATCCTGAGACCCACTGATTGATGATCCTGAGACCCCCCAATTGCTGATCCTGAGACTCCCCGATTGATGATCCTGAGACCCCCCCGATTGATGATCCTGAGACCCCCCCGTTTGATGATCCTGAGACCCCCCCGATTGTTGATCCTGAGACCACCTGATTGATGATCCTGAGACCCCCCGTTTGATGATCCTGAGACCCCTCCGATTGATGATCCTGAGACACCCCCGATTGATGATTCTGAGACCCTCCGATTGATGATCCTGAGACCACAATTGAAGATCCTGAGACCCCCCGATTGACGATCCTGAGACCCCCCCCCGATTGATGATCCTGAGACCCCGCGATTGATGATCCTGTGTCCCCGATTGATGACTCTGAGACCTCCCGATTGATGATCCTGTGAACTCGATTGATGATCATGAAACCCCCCGATTGATGATCCTGAGACCCCCCGATTGATGATCCTGAGACCCCGCGATTGATGATCCTGAGACCCCCCGATTGATGATCCTGAGACCCCGCGATTGATGATCCTGAGACCCCCCGATTGATGATCCTGAGACCCCCCGATTGATGATCCTGAGACCCCCCGATTGATGATCCTGAGACCCCCCAATTGATGATCCTGAGACACGCTGATTGATGTTCATGAGACCCCGATTGATGATCCTGAGACCCCCCGATTGATGATCCTGAGACCCCCCCGATTGATGATACTGAGACCCCCCGTTTGATGATCCTGAAACATCCCGATTGATGATCCTGAGACACCCCGATTGATGATCGTGAAACCCCCCGATTGATGATCCTGAGACCCCCCGATTGATAATCCTGCGAACCCCCCGATTGATGATCCTGAGACCCCCCCCCGATTGATGATCATGAGACCCCGATTGATGATCCTGAGACCCCAATTGATGATCCTGAGACACCCTGATTGATGATCATGAGACCCCGATTGATGATCCTGAGAGGCCCCCCCAATTGATGAGCCTGAGATCCCCCGATTGATGATCCTGAAACCCCAATTGATGATCCTGAGACCCCGATTGACGATCCTGAGACCGCCCCCCCCGATTGATGACTCTGAGACCTCCCGATTGATGATCCTGTGAACCCGATTGATGATCATGAAACCCCCCGATTGATGATCCTGAGACCCCCCGATTGATGATCGTGAGACCCCGCGATTAATGATCCTGAGACCCCCCGATTGATGATCCTGAGAGCCCGATTGATGAACCTGAGACCCCCCCGTTTAATGATCCTGAGACCCCGCGATTGATGATCCTGAGACCCCCCGTTTGATGATACTGAAACCCCCCGATTGATGATCCTAAGACCCCCCCGATTGATGATCCTGAGACCCCGTGATTGATGATCCTGTTTCCCCGATTGATGACCCTGAGACCCCACGATTGATGATCATGAAACCCTCCGATTGATGATCCTGAGACCCCCCCGATTGATGATTCTGAGACCCCACGATTGATGATCCTGAGACCCCCCGATTGATGATCCTGAGACCCCCCGATTGATGATCCTGAGAGCCCGATTAATGATCCTGAGACCCCCACGATTGATGATCATGAGACCCCCCGATTGATGAGCCTGAGACCCCAATTGATGATCCTGAGACCCCCCGATTGATGATCCTGAGACCGCCCCGTTTGATGATCCTGAGACCCCGCGATTGATGATCCTGAGACCCTGATTGATGATCCTGAAACCCCTCAATTGATGATCCTGAGACGCCCCCGATTGATGATCGTGAAACGCCCCGATTGATGATCCTGAGACCCCTCGACCGATGATTCTGAGACCCCCCGATTGATGATCCTGAGACACCCCGATTGATGATCGTGAAACCCCCCGATTGATGATCCTGAGACCCCCCGATTGATGATCCTGAGACCCCCCCGATTGATGATCCTGAGACCCCCCGTTTGATGATCCTGAAACCCCCCGATTGATGATCCTGAGACACCCCGATTGATGATCGTGAAACCCCCCGATTGATGATCCTGAGACCCCCCGATTGATGATCCTGCGACCCCCCTGATTGATAATCCTGAGACACCCCCGATTGATGATCATGAGACCCCGATTGATGATCCTGAAACCCCAATTGATGATCCTGAGACACCCTGATTGATGATCATGAGACCCCGATTGATGATCCTGAGAGGCCCCCCCAATTGATGAGCCTGAGATCCCCCGATTGATGATCCTGAGACACCAATTGATGATCCTGAGACCCCGATTGACGATCCTGAGACACCCCCCCGATTGATGACTCTGAGACCTCCGGATTGATGATCCTGTGAACCCGATTGATGATCATGAAACCCCCCGATTGATGATCCTGAGACCCCCCGATTGATGATCGTGAGACCCCGCGATTAATGATCCTGAGACCCCCCGATTGATGATCCTGAGAGCCCGATTGATGAACCTGAGACCCCCCCGTTTAATGATCCTGAGACCCCGCGATTGATGATCCTGAGACCCCCCGTTTGATGATCCTGAAACCCCCCGATTGATGATCCTAAGACCCCCCCGATTGATGATCCTGAGACCCTGTGATTGATGATCCTGTTTCCCCGATTGATGACCCTGAGACCCCACGATTGATGATCATGAAACCCCCCGATTGATGATCCTGAGACTCCCCCGATTGATGATTCTGAGACCCCGCGATTGATGATCCTGAGACCCCTCGATTGATGATTCTGAGACCCCCCGATTGATGATCCTGAGAGCCCGATTGATGATCCTGAGACCCCCACGATTGATGATCATGAGACCCCCCGATTGATGATCCTGAGACCCCAATTGATGATCCTGAGACCCCCCGATTGATGATCCTGAGACCCCCCCGTTTGATGATCCTGAGACCCCGCGATTGATGATCCTGAGACCCTGATTGATGATCCTGAAACCCCTCAATTGATGATCCTGAGACGCCCCCGATTGATGATCGTGAAACGCCCCGATTGATGATCCTGAGACCCCTCGACCGATGATTCTGAGACCCCCCGATTGATGATCCTGAGACCCCCCAATTGGTGATCCTGTGACCCCCCGATTGATGAACCTGAGACCCCCCCGTTTGATGATCCTGAGACCACCCGATTGATGATCCTGAGACCACCCGATTGATGATCTTGAGACCCCCCGATTGATGATCCTGAGACCCTCCGATTGATGATCCTGAGACCACAATTGAAGATGATCCTGTGTCCCCGATTGATGATCCTGAGACCCCCCGATTGATGATCCTGAAACCACCCGATTGATGATCCTGAGACCCCCCCGATTGATGATTCTGAGACCCCCCAATTGGTGATCCTGTGACCCCCCGATTGATGAACCTGAGACCTCCCGATTGATGATCCTGTGAACCCGATTGATGATCATGAAACCCCCCGATTGATGATCCTGAGACCCCGCGATTGATGATCCTGAGACCCCCAGATTGATGATCCTGAGACCCCCCGATTGATGATCCTGAGACCCCCCGATTGATGATCCTGAGACCCCAATTGATGATCCTGAGACCCCGATTGATGATTCTGAGACCCCCCGATTGATGATCCTGCGACCCCCCGTTTGATGATCCTGAGACCCTGATTGATGATCCTGAAACCCTCCAAATTGATGATCCTGAGACCCCCCGATTGATGATCCTGAAGCGCCCCGATTGATGATCCTGAGACCCCTCGAACGATGATCCTGAGACCCACTGATTGATGATCCTGAGACCCCCCAATTGGTGATCCTGAGACCCCCCGATTGATGAACCTGAGACCCCCACGTTTGATGATCCTGAGACCCCCCCGATTGATAATGCTGAGACCACCCGATTGATGAACCTGAGACCCCCCATTTGATGATCCTGAGACCCCCCGATTGATGATCCTGAGACCACCCGATTGATGATCCTGAGACCCCCCGATTGATGATCCTGAGACCCTCCGATTGATGATCCTGAGACCACAATTGAAGATCCTGAGACCCCCCGATTGACGATCCTGAGATCCCCCCGATTGATAATCCTGAGACCCCCCGATTGATGATCGTGAGACCCCGCGATTAATGATCCTGAGACCCCCCGATTGATGATCCTGAGAGCCCGATTGATGAACCTGAGACCCCCCCGTTTAATGATCCTGAGACCCCGCGATTGATGATCCTGAGACCCCCCGTTTGATGATCCTGAAACCCCCCGATTGATGATCCTAAGACCCCCCCGATTGATGATCCTGAGACCCCGTGATTGATGATCCTGTTTCCCCGATTGATGACCCTGAGACCCCACGATTGATGATCATGAAACCCTCCGATTGATGATCCTGAGACCCCCCCGATTGATGATTCTGAGACCCCACGATTGATGATCCTGAGACCCCCCGATTGATGATCCTGAGACCCCCCGATTGATGATCCTGAGAGCCCGATTAATGATCCTGAGACCCCCACGATTGATGATCATGAGACCCCCCGATTGATGAGCCTGAGACCCCAATTGATGATCCTGAGACCCCCCGATTGATGATCCTGAGACCGCCCCGTTTGATGATCCTGAGACCCCGCGATTGATGATCCTGAGACCCTGATTGATGATCCTGAAACCCCTCAATTGATGATCCTGAGACGCCCCCGATTGATGATCGTGAAACGCCCCGATTGATGATCCTGAGACCCCTCGACCGATGATTCTGAGACCCCCCGATTGATGATCCTGAGACACCCCGATTGATGATCGTGAAACCCCCCGATTGATGATCCTGAGACCCCCCGATTGATGATCCTGAGACCCCCCCGATTGATGATCCTGAGACCCCCCGTTTGATGATCCTGAAACCCCCCGATTGATGATCCTGAGACACCCCGATTGATGATCGTGAAACCCCCCGATTGATGATCCTGAGACCCCCCGATTGATGATCCTGCGACCCCCCTGATTGATAATCCTGAGACACCCCCGATTGATGATCATGAGACCCCGATTGATGATCCTGAAACCCCAATTGATGATCCTGAGACACCCTGATTGATGATCATGAGACCCCGATTGATGATCCTGAGAGGCCCCCCCAATTGATGAGCCTGAGATCCCCCGATTGATGATCCTGAGACACCAATTGATGATCCTGAGACCCCGATTGACGATCCTGAGACACCCCCCCGATTGATGACTCTGAGACCTCCGGATTGATGATCCTGTGAACCCGATTGATGATCATGAAACCCCCCGATTGATGATCCTGAGACCCCCCGATTGATGATCGTGAGACCCCGCGATTAATGATCCTGAGACCCCCCGATTGATGATCCTGAGAGCCCGATTGATGAACCTGAGACCCCCCCGTTTAATGATCCTGAGACCCCGCGATTGATGATCCTGAGACCCCCCGTTTGATGATCCTGAAACCCCCCGATTGATGATCCTAAGACCCCCCCGATTGATGATCCTGAGACCCTGTGATTGATGATCCTGTTTCCCCGATTGATGACCCTGAGACCCCACGATTGATGATCATGAAACCCCCCGATTGATGATCCTGAGACTCCCCCGATTGATGATTCTGAGACCCCGCGATTGATGATCCTGAGACCCCTCGATTGATGATTCTGAGACCCCCCGATTGATGATCCTGAGAGCCCGATTGATGATCCTGAGACCCCCACGATTGATGATCATGAGACCCCCCGATTGATGATCCTGAGACCCCAATTGATGATCCTGAGACCCCCCGATTGATGATCCTGAGACCCCCCCGTTTGATGATCCTGAGACCCCGCGATTGATGATCCTGAGACCCTGATTGATGATCCTGAAACCCCTCAATTGATGATCCTGAGACGCCCCCGATTGATGATCGTGAAACGCCCCGATTGATGATCCTGAGACCCCTCGACCGATGATTCTGAGACCCCCCGATTGATGATCCTGAGACCCCCCAATTGGTGATCCTGTGACCCCCCGATTGATGAACCTGAGACCCCCCCGTTTGATGATCCTGAGACCACCCGATTGATGATCCTGAGACCACCCGATTGATGATCCTGAGACCCCCCGATTGATGATCCTGAGACCCTCCGATTGATGATCCTGAGACCACAATTGAAGATGATCCTGTGTCCCCGATTGATGATCCTGAGACCCCCCGATTGATGATCCTGAAACCACCCGATTGATGATCCTGAGACCCCCCCGATTGATGATTCTGAGACCCCCCAATTGGTGATCCTGTGACCCCCCGATTGATGAACCTGAGACCTCCCGATTGATGATCCTGTGAACCCGATTGATGATCATGAAACCCCCCGATTGATGATCCTGAGACCCCGCGATTGATGATCCTGAGACCCCCAGATTGATGATCCTGAGACCCCCCGATTGATGATCCTGAGACCCCCCGATTGATGATCCTGAGACCCCAATTGATGATCCTGAGACCCCGATTGATGATTCTGAGACCCCCCGATTGATGATCCTGCGACCCCCCGTTTGATGATCCTGAGACCCTGATTGATGATCCTGAAACCCTCCAAATTGATGATCCTGAGACCCCCCGATTGATGATCCTGAAGCGCCCCGATTGATGATCCTGAGACCCCTCGAACGATGATCCTGAGACCCACTGATTGATGATCCTGAGACCCCCCTATTGGTGATCCTGAGACCCCCCGATTGATGAACCTGAGACCCCCACGTTTGATGATCCTGAGACCCCCCCGATTGATAATCCTGAGACCACCCGATTGATGAACCTGAGACCCCCCATTTGATGATCCTGAGACCCCCCGATTGATGATCCTGAGACCACCCGATTGATGATCCTGAGACCCCCCGATTGATGATCCTGAGACCCTCCGATTGATGATCCTGAGACCACAATTGAAGATCCTGAGACCCCCCGATTGACGATCCTGAGATCCCCCCGATTGATAATCCTGAGACCCCGCGATTGATGATCCTGTGTCCCCGATTGATGACTCTGAGACCTCCCGATTGATGATCCTGTGAACCCGATTGATTATCCTGAGACCCCCCGATTGATGATCCTGAGACCCCGCGATTGATGATCCTGAGACCCCCCGATTGATGATCCTGAGACCCCCCGATTGATGATCCTGAGACCCCAATTGATGATCCTGAGACCCTGATTGATGATCCTGAGACCCCCACGATTGATGATCCTGAGACCCCCCGATTAATGATCCTGAGACCACCCGATTGATGATCCTGAGACCCCCCGATTGATGATCCTGAGACACCCCGATTGATGATCCTGAGACCCCCCCGATTGATGATCCTGAGACCCCAATTGAAGATCCTGAGACCCCCCGATTGACGATCCTGAGACCCCCCCCGATTGATGATCCTGAGACCCCGCGATTGATGATCCTGTGTCCCCGATTGATGATTCTGAGACCTCCCGATTGATGATCCTGTGAACTCGATTGATGATCATGAAACCCCCCGATTGATGATCCTGACACCCCCCGATTGATGATCCTGACACCACGCGATTGATGATCCTGAGACCCCCCGATTGATGATCCTGAGAGCCCGATTGATGATCCTGAGACCCCCACGATTGATGATCCTGAGACCCCCCAATTGATGATCCTGAGACACCCCGATTGATGATCCTGAGACCCCCCCGATTGATGATCCTGAGACCCCAATTGAAAATCCTGAGACTCCCCGATTGACGATCCTGAGACCCCCCCGATTGATGATCCTGAGACCCCGCGATTGATGATCCTGTGTCCCCGATTGATGACTGTGAGACCTCCCGATTGATGATCCTGTGAACTCGATTGATGATCATGAAACCCCCCGATTGATGATCCTGAGACCCCCCGATTGATGATCCTGAGACCCCGCGATTGATGATCCTGAGACCCCCCGATTGATGATCCTGAGACCCCCCCGATTGATGATCCTGAGACCCCCCGATTGATGATCCTGAAACCCCCCGATTGATGATCCTGAGACCCCCCAATTGATGATCCTGAGACTCCCTGATTGATGATCATGAGACCCCGATTGATGATCCTGAGAGCCCCCCCCGATTGATGATCCTGAGACCCCAATTGATAATCCTGAGACCCCGATTGATGATCCTGAGACCCCCCGATTGATGATCCTGAGACACCCCCGATTGATGATCCTGAGACCCCCCGTTTGATGATCCTGAAACCCCCCGATTGATGATCCTGAGACACCCCGATTGATGATCGTGAAACCCCCCGATTGATGATCCTGAGAGCCCCCCGATTGATGATCATGAGACCCCGATTGATGATCCTGAGACCCCAATTGATGATCCTGAGACACCCTGATTGATGATCATGAGACCCCGATTGATGATCCTGAGAGGCCCCTCCAATTGATGATCCTGAGATCCCCCGATTGATGATCCTGATACCCCAATTGATGATCCTGAGACCCCGATTGACGATCCTGAGACCCCCCCCCGATTGATGACTCTGAGACCTCCCGATTGATGATCCTGTGAACCCGATTGATGATCATGAAACCCCCCGATTGATGATCCTGAGACCCCCTGATTGATGATCCTGAGACCCCGCGATTGATGATCCTGAGACCACCCGATTGATGATCCTGAGACCCCTCCGATTGATGATCCTGAGACACCCCCGATTGATGATCCTGAGACCCTCCGATTGATGATCCTGAGACCACAATTGAAGATCCTGAGACCCCCCGATTGACGATCCTGAGACCCCCCCCCGATTGATGATCCTGAGACCCCGCGATTGATGATCCTGTTCCCCGATTGATGACTCTGAGACCTCCCGATTGATGATCCTGTGAACTCGATTGATGATCATAAAACCCCCCGATTGATGATCCTGAGACCCCCCGATTGATGATCCTGAGACCCCGCGATTGATGATCCTGAGACCCCCCGATTGATGATCCTGAGACCCCCCGATTGATGATCCTGAGACCCCCCGATTGATGATCCTGAGACCCCCCAATTGATGATCCTGAGACACCCTGATTGATGATCATGAGACCCGGATTGATGATCCTGAGAGCCCCCCCCCCGATTGATGATCCTGAGACCCCAATTGATAATCCTGAGACCCCGATTGATGATCCTGAGACCCCCAGATTGATGATCCTGAGACCCCCCCGATTGATGATCCTGAGACCCCCCGTTTGATGATCCTGAAACCCCCCGATTGATGATCCTGAGACACCCCGATTGATGATCGTGAAACCCCCCGATTGATGATCCTGAGACCCCCGATTGATGATCCTGCGACCCCCCCGATTGATGATCCTGAGACCCCCCCCGATTGATGATCATGAGACCCCGATTGATGATCCTGAGACCCCAATTGATGATCCTGAGACACCCTGATTGATGATCATGAGACCCCGATTGATGATCCTGAGAGGCCCCCCCAATTGATGATCCTGAGATCCCCCGATTGATGATCCTGAGACACCAATTGATGATCCTGAGACCCCGATTGACGATCCTGAGACCCCCCCCCGATTGATGACTCTGAGACCTCCGGATTGATGATCCTGTGAACCCGATTGATGATCATGAAACCCCCCGATTGATGATCCTGAGACCCCCCGGTTGATGATCGTGAGACCCCGCGATTAATGATCCTGAGACCCCCCGATTGATGATCCTGAGAGCCCGATTGATGAACCTGAGACCCCACCGTTTAATGATCCTGAGACCCCGCGATTGATGATCCTGAGACCCCCCGTTTGATGATCCTGAAACCCCCCGATTGATGATCCTAAGACCCCCCCGATTGATGATCCTGAGACCCCGTGATTGATGATCCTGTGTCCCCGATTGATGACCCTGAGACCCCACGATTGATGATCATGAAACCCCCCGATTGATGATCCTGAGACCCTCCCGATTGATGATTCTGAGACCCCGCGATTGATGATCCTGAGACCCCCCGATTGATGATCCTGAGACCCCCCGATTGATGATCCTGAGAGCCCGATTGATGATCCTGAGACCCCCACGATTGATGATCATGAGACCCCCCGATTGATGATCCTGAGACCCCAATTGATGATCCTGAGACCCCCCGATTGATGATCCTGAGACCCCCCCGTTTGATGATCCTGAGACCCCGCGATTGATGATCCTGAGACCCTGATTGATGATCCTGAAACCCCTCAATTGATGATCCTGAGACGCCCCCGATTGATGATCGTGAAACGCCCCGATTGATGATCCTGAGACCCCTCGACCGATGATTCTGAGACCCCCCGATTGATGATCCTGAGACCCCCCAATTGGTGATCCTGTGACCCCCCGATTGATGAACCTGAGACCCCCCCGTTTGATGATCCTGAGACCGTCCGATTGATGATCCTGAGACCACAATTGAAGATCCTGAGACCCCCCGATTGACGATCCTGAGATCCCCCGATTGATGATCCTGAGACCCCGCGATTGATGATCCTGTGTCCCCGATTGATGACTCTGAGACCTCCCGATTGATGATCCTGTGAACCCGATTGATGATCATGAAACCCCACGATTGATGATCCTGAGACCCCGCGATTGATGATCCTGAGACCCCCAGATTGATGATCCTGAGACCCCCCGATTGATGATCCTGAGACCCCCGATTGATGATCCTGAGACCCCAATTGATGATCCTGAGACCCCGATTGATGATCCTGAGTCCCCCCGATTGATGATCCTGAGACCCCCCGATTGATGATCCTGAGACCCCCCCGGTTGATGATCCTGAGACCCCGCGATTGATGATCCTGAGACCCTGATTGATGATCCTGAAACCCTCCAAATTGATGATCCTGAGACCCCCCGATTGATGATCCTGAGACCCCTCGAACGATGATCCTGAGACCCACTGATTGATGATCCTGAGACCCCCCAATTGCTGATCCTGAGACTCCCCGATTGATGATCCTGAGACCCCCCCGATTGATGATCCTGAGACCCCCCCGTTTGATGATCCTGAGACCCCCCCGATTGTTGATCCTGAGACCACCTGATTGATGATCCTGAGACCCCCCGATTGATGATCCTGAGACCCCTCCGATTGATGATCCTGAGACACCCCCGATTGATGATTCTGAGACCCTCCGATTGATGATCCTGAGACCACAATTGAAGATCCTGAGACCCCCCGATTGACGATCCTGAGACCCCCCCCCGATTGATGATCCTGAGACCCCGCGATTGATGATCCTGTGTCCCCGATTGATGACTCTGAGACCTCCCGATTGATGATCCTGTGAACTCGATTGATGATCATGAAACCCCCCGATTGATGATCCTGAGACCCCCCGATTGATGATCCTGAGACCCCGCGATTGATGATCCTGAGACCCCCCGATTGATGATCCTGAGACCCCGCGATTGATGATCCTGAGACCCCCCGATTGATGATCCTGAGACCCCCCGATTGATGATCCTGAGACCCCCCGATTGATGATCCTGAGACCCCCCAATTGATGATCCTGAGACACCCTGATTGATGATCATGAGACCCCGATTGATGATCCTGAGACCCCCCGATTGATGATCCTGAGACCCCCCCGATTGATGATACTGAGACCCCCCGTTTGATGATCCTGAAACATCCCGATTGATGATCCTGAGACACCCCGATTGATGATCGTGAAACCCCCCGATTGATGATCCTGAGACCCCCCGATTGATAATCCTGCGAACCCCCCGATTGATGATCCTGAGACCCCCCCCCGATTGATGATCATGAGACCCCGATTGATGATCCTGAGACCCCAATTGATGATCCTGAGACACCCTGATTGATGATCATGAGACCCCGATTGATGATCCTGAGAGGCCCCCCCAATTGATGAGCCTGAGATCCCCCGATTGATGATCCTGAGACCCCAATTGATGATCCTGAGACCCCGATTGACGATCCTGAGACCGCCCCCCCCGATTGATGACTCTGAGACCTCCCGATTGATGATCCTGTGAACCCGATTGATGATCATGAAACCCCCCGATTGATGATCCTGAGACCCCCCGATTGATGATCGTGAGACCCCGCGATTAATGATCCTGAGACCCCCCCGATTGATGATCCTGAGAGCCCGATTGATGAACCTGAGACCCCCCCGTTTAATGATCCTGAGACCCCGCGATTGATGATCCTGAGACCCCCCGTTTGATGATACTGAAACCCCCCGATTGATGATCCTAAGACCCCCCCGATTGATGATCCTGAGACCCCGTGATTGATGATCCTGTTTCCCCGATTGATGACCCTGAGACCCCACGATTGATGATCATGAAACCCTCCGATTAATGATCCTGAGACCCCCACGATTGATGATCATGAGACCCCCCGATTGATGAGCCTGAGACCCCCCGATTGATGATCCTGAGACCCCCCGATTGATGATCCTGAGACCGCCCCGTTTGATGATCCTGAGACCCCGCGATTGATGATCCTGAGACCCTGATTGATGATCCTGAAACCCCTCAATTGATGATCCTGAGACGCCCCCGATTGATGATCGTGAAACGCCCCGATTGATGATCCTGAGACCCCTCGACCGATGATTCTGAGACCCCCCGATTGATGATCCTGAGACACCCCGATTGATGATCGTGAAACCCCCCGATTGATGATCCTGAGACCCCCCGATTGATGATCCTGAGACCCCCCCGATTGATGATCCTGAGACCCCCCGTTTGATGATCCTGAAACCCCCCGATTGATGATCCTGAGACACCCCGATTGATGATCGTGAAACCCCCCGATTGATGATCCTGAGACCCCCCGATTGATGATCCTGCGACCCCCCTGATTGATAATCCTGAGACACCCCCGATTGATGATCATGAGACCCCGATTGATGATCCTGAAACCCCAATTGATGATCCTGAGACACCCTGATTGATGATCATGAGACCCCGATTGATGATCCTGAGAGGCCCCCCCAATTGATGAGCCTGAGATCCCCCGATTGATGATCCTGAGACACCAATTGATGATCCTGAGACCCCGATTGACGATCCTGAGACACCCCCCCGATTGATGACTCTGAGACCTCCGGATTGATGATCCTGTGAACCCGATTGATGATCATGAAACCCCCCGATTGATGATCCTGAGACCCCCCGATTGATGATCGTGAGACCCCGCGATTAATGATCCTGAGACCCCCCGATTGATGATCCTGAGAGCCCGATTGATGAACCTGAGACCCCCCCGTTTAATGATCCTGAGACCCCGCGATTGATGATCCTGAGACCCCCCGTTTGATGATCCTGAAACCCCCCGATTGATGATCCTAAGACCCCCCCGATTGATGATCCTGAGACCCTGTGATTGATGATCCTGTTTCCCCGATTGATGACCCTGAGACCCCACGATTGATGATCATGAAACCCCCCGATTGATGATCCTGAGACTCCCCCGATTGATGATTCTGAGACCCCGCGATTGATGATCCTGAGACCCCCCGATTGATGATTCTGAGACCCCCCGATTGATGATCCTGAGAGCCCGATTGATGATCCTGAGACCCCCACGATTGATGATCATGAGACCCCCCGATTGATGATCCTGAGACCCCAATTGATGATCCTGAGACCCCCCGATTGATGATCCTGAGACCCCCCCGTTTGATGATCCTGAGACCCCGCGATTGATGATCCTGAGACCCTGATTGATGATCCTGAAACCCCTCAATTGATGATCCTGAGACGCCCCCGATTGATGATCGTGAAACGCCCCGATTGATGATCCTGAGACCCCTCGACCGATGATTCTGAGACCCCCCGATTGATGATCCTGAGACCCCCCAATTGGTGATCCTGTGACCCCCCGATTGATGAACCTGAGACCCCCCCGTTTGATGATCCTGAGACCACCCGATTGATGATCCTGAGACCACCCGATTGATGATCCTGAGACCCCCCGATTGATGATCCTGAGACCCTCCGATTGATGATCCTGAGACCACAATTGAAGATGATCCTGTGTCCCCGATTGATGATCCTGAGACCCCCCGATTGATGATCCTGAAACCACCCGATTGATGATCCTGAGACCCCCCCGATTGATGATTCTGAGACCCCCCAATTGGTGATCCTGTGACCCCCCGATTGATGAACCTGAGACCTCCCGATTGATGATCCTGTGAACCCGATTGATGATCATGAAACCCCCCGATTGATGATCCTGAGACCCCGCGATTGATGATCCTGAGACCCCCAGATTGATGATCCTGAGACCCCCCGATTGATGATCCTGAGACCCCCCGATTGATGATCCTGAGACCCCAATTGATGATCCTGAGACCCCGATTGATGATTCTGAGACCCCCCGATTGATGATCCTGCGACCCCCCGTTTGATGATCCTGAGACCCTGATTGATGATCCTGAAACCCTCCAAATTGATGATCCTGAGACCCCCCGATTGATGATCCTGAAGCGCCCCGATTGATGATCCTGAGACCCCTCGAACGATGATCCTGAGACCCACTGATTGATGATCCTGAGACCCCCCTATTGGTGATCCTGAGACCCCCCGATTGATGAACCTGAGACCCCCACGTTTGATGATCCTGAGACCCCCCCGATTGATAATCCTGAGACCACCCGATTGATGAACCTGAGACCCCCCATTTGATGATCCTGAGACCCCCCGATTGATGATCCTGAGACCACCCGATTGATGATCCTGAGACCCCCCGATTGATGATCCTGAGACCCTCCGATTGATGATCCTGAGACCACAATTGAAGATCCTGAGACCCCCCGATTGACGATCCTGAGATCCCCCCGATTGATAATCCTGAGACCCCGCGATTGATGATCCTGTGTCCCCGATTGATGACTCTGAGACCTCCCGATTGATGATCCTGTGAACCCGATTGATTATCCTGAGACCCCCCGATTGATGATCCTGAGACCCCGCGATTGATGATCCTGAGACCCCCCGATTGATGATCCTGAGACCCCCCGATTGATGATCCTGAGACCCCAATTGATGATCCTGAGACCCTGATTGATGATCCTGAGACCCCCACGATTGATGATCCTGAGACCCCCCGATTAATGATCCTGAGACCACCCGATTGATGATCCTGAGACCCCCCGATTGATGATCCTGAGACACCCCGATTGATGATCCTGAGACCCCCCCGATTGATGATCCTGAGACCCCAATTGAAGATCCTGAGACCCCCCGATTGACGATCCTGAGACCCCCCCCGATTGATGATCCTGAGACCCCGCGATTGATGATCCTGTGTCCCCGATTGATGATTCTGAGACCTCCCGATTGATGATCCTGTGAACTCGATTGATGATCATGAAACCCCCCGATTGATGATCCTGACACCCCCCGATTGATGATCCTGACACCACGCGATTGATGATCCTGAGACCCCCCGATTGATGATCCTGAGAGCCCGATTGATGATCCTGAGACCCCCACGATTGATGATCCTGAGACCCCCCAATTGATGATCCTGAGACACCCCGATTGATGATCCTGAGACCCCCCCGATTGATGATCCTGAGACCCCAATTGAAAATCCTGAGACTCCCCGATTGACGATCCTGAGACCCCCCCGATTGATGATCCTGAGACCCCGCGATTGATGATCCTGTGTCCCCGATTGATGACTGTGAGACCTCCCGATTGATGATCCTGTGAACTCGATTGATGATCATGAAACCCCCCGATTGATGATCCTGAGACCCCCCGATTGATGATCCTGAGACCCCGCGATTGATGATCCTGAGACCCCCCGATTGATGATCCTGAGACCCCCCCGATTGATGATCCTGAGACCCCCCGATTGATGATCCTGAAACCCCCCGATTGATGATCCTGAGACCCCCCAATTGATGATCCTGAGACTCCCTGATTGATGATCATGAGACCCCGATTGATGATCCTGAGAGCCCCCCCCGATTGATGATCCTGAGACCCCAATTGATAATCCTGAGACCCCGATTGATGATCCTGAGACCCCCCGATTGATGATCCTGAGACACCCCCGATTGATGATCCTGAGACCCCCCGTTTGATGATCCTGAAACCCCCCGATTGATGATCCTGAGACACCCCGATTGATGATCGTGAAACCCCCCGATTGATGATCCTGAGAGCCCCCCGATTGATGATCATGAGACCCCGATTGATGATCCTGAGACCCCAATTGATGATCCTGAGACACCCTGATTGATGATCATGAGACCCCGATTGATGATCCTGAGAGGCCCCTCCAATTGATGATCCTGAGATCCCCCGATTGATGATCCTGATACCCCAATTGATGATCCTGAGACCCCGATTGACGATCCTGAGACCCCCCCCCGATTGATGACTCTGAGACCTCCCGATTGATGATCCTGTGAACCCGATTGATGATCATGAAACCCCCCGATTGATGATCCTGAGACCCCCTGATTGATGATCCTGAGACCCCGCGATTGATGATCCTGAGACCACCCGATTGATGATCCTGAGACCCCTCCGATTGATGATCCTGAGACACCCCCGATTGATGATCCTGAGACCCTCCGATTGATGATCCTGAGACCACAATTGAAGATCCTGAGACCCCCCGATTGACGATCCTGAGACCCCCCCCCGATTGATGATCCTGAGACCCCGCGATTGATGATCCTGTTCCCCGATTGATGACTCTGAGACCTCCCGATTGATGATCCTGTGAACTCGATTGATGATCATAAAACCCCCCGATTGATGATCCTGAGACCCCCCGATTGATGATCCTGAGACCCCGCGATTGATGATCCTGAGACCCCCCGATTGATGATCCTGAGACCCCCCGATTGATGATCCTGAGACCCCCCGATTGATGATCCTGAGACCCCCCAATTGATGATCCTGAGACACCCTGATTGATGATCATGAGACCCGGATTGATGATCCTGAGAGCCCCCCCCCCGATTGATGATCCTGAGACCCCAATTGATAATCCTGAGACCCCGATTGATGATCCTGAGACCCCCAGATTGATGATCCTGAGACCCCCCCGATTGATGATCCTGAGACCCCCCGTTTGATGATCCTGAAACCCCCCGATTGATGATCCTGAGACACCCCGATTGATGATCGTGAAACCCCCCGATTGATGATCCTGAGACCCCCGATTGATGATCCTGCGACCCCCCCGATTGATGATCCTGAGACCCCCCCGATTGATGATCATGAGACCCCGATTGATGATCCTGAGACCCCAATTGATGATCCTGAGACACCCTGATTGATGATCATGAGACCCCGATTGATGATCCTGAGAGGCCCCCCCAATTGATGATCCTGAGATCCCCCGATTGATGATCCTGAGACACCAATTGATGATCCTGAGACCCCGATTGACGATCCTGAGACCCCCCCCCGATTGATGACTCTGAGACCTCCGGATTGATGATCCTGTGAACCCGATTGATGATCATGAAACCCCCCGATTGATGATCCTGAGACCCCCCGGTTGATGATCGTGAGACCCCGCGATTAATGATCCTGAGACCCCCCGATTGATGATCCTGAGAGCCCGATTGATGAACCTGAGACCCCACCGTTTAATGATCCTGAGACCCCGCGATTGATGATCCTGAGACCCCCCGTTTGATGATCCTGAAACCCCCCGATTGATGATCCTAAGACCCCCCCGATTGATGATCCTGAGACCCCGTGATTGATGATCCTGTGTCCCCGATTGATGACCCTGAGACCCCACGATTGATGATCATGAAACCCCCCGATTGATGATCCTGAGACCCTCCCGATTGATGATTCTGAGACCCCGCGATTGATGATCCTGAGACCCCCCGATTGATGATCCTGAGACCCCCCGATTGATGATCCTGAGAGCCCGATTGATGATCCTGAGACCCCCACGATTGATGATCATGAGACCCCCCGATTGATGATCCTGAGACCCCAATTGATGATCCTGAGACCCCCCGATTGATGATCCTGAGACCCCCCCGTTTGATGATCCTGAGACCCCGCGATTGATGATCCTGAGACCCTGATTGATGATCCTGAAACCCCTCAATTGATGATCCTGAGACGCCCCCGATTGATGATCGTGAAACGCCCCGATTGATGATCCTGAGACCCCTCGACCGATGATTCTGAGACCCCCCGATTGATGATCCTGAGACCCCCCAATTGGTGATCCTGTGACCCCCCGATTGATGAACCTGAGACCCCCCCGTTTGATGATCCTGAGACCGTCCGATTGATGATCCTGAGACCACAATTGAAGATCCTGAGACCCCCCGATTGACGATCCTGAGATCCCCCGATTGATGATCCTGAGACCCCGCGATTGATGATCCTGTGTCCCCGATTGATGACTCTGAGACCTCCCGATTGATGATCCTGTGAACCCGATTGATGATCATGAAACCCCACGATTGATGATCCTGAGACCCCGCGATTGATGATCCTGAGACCCCCAGATTGATGATCCTGAGACCCCCCGATTGATGATCCTGAGACCCCCGATTGATGATCCTGAGACCCCAATTGATGATCCTGAGACCCCGATTGATGATCCTGAGTCCCCCCGATTGATGATCCTGAGACCCCCCGATTGATGATCCTGAGACCCCCCGGTTGATGATCCTGAGACCCCGCGATTGATGATCCTGAGACCCTGATTGATGATCCTGAAACCCTCCAAATTGATGATCCTGAGACCCCCCGATTGATGATCCTGAGACCCCTCGAACGATGATCCTGAGACCCACTGATTGATGATCCTGAGACCCCCCAATTGCTGATCCTGAGACTCCCCGATTGATGATCCTGAGACCCCCCCGATTGATGATCCTGAGACCCCCCCGTTTGATGATCCTGAGACCCCCCCGATTGTTGATCCTGAGACCACCTGATTGATGATCCTGAGACCCCCCGATTGATGATCCTGAGACCCCTCCGATTGATGATCCTGAGACACCCCCGATTGATGATTCTGAGACCCTCCGATTGATGATCCTGAGACCACAATTGAAGATCCTGAGACCCCCCGATTGACGATCCTGAGACCCCCCCCCGATTGATGATCCTGAGACCCCGCGATTGATGATCCTGTGTCCCCGATTGATGACTCTGAGACCTCCCGATTGATGATCCTGTGAACTCGATTGATGATCATGAAACCCCCCGATTGATGATCCTGAGACCCCCCGATTGATGATCCTGAGACCCCGCGATTGATGATCCTGAGACCCCCCGATTGATGATCCTGAGACCCCGCGATTGATGATCCTGAGACCCCCCGATTGATGATCCTGAGACCCCCCGATTGATGATCCTGAGACCCCCCGATTGATGATCCTGAGACCCCCCAATTGATGATCCTGAGACACCCTGATTGATGATCATGAGACCCCGATTGATGATCCTGAGACCCCCCGATTGATGATCCTGAGACCCCCCCGATTGATGATACT